>NC_143566.1:84632500-84960000 GCF_054136105.1 Typopeltis vanoorti
TGGCAGATTGGTCTGATATTGACAAATATGAAATGATGGTTGAATTACCTAGCAAAGAACAGACATTAAGACCATTAATTATAAATGAATCATCCTCTTCTGATATAAGTGAAATATGTGCTTTTAGTTACAAAGGTATCAAAGAAAGAGAAGCTTTTGATAAAGAAATCATTCCTGAAAATTTCATTGATGGTTCAAAAACTCTTATACACATGGGAAAACTTGAATTACCTTCAAGAGAAGACAGCAGCAGACAAGTCAAAAACTCATATGATTTCTTAACAGAGAGTCCTTATACTGATCAAGATAATCAAAATGGTAAGGTACAGTTATTACATAATCAAAGTGAGAGTAAACGAGGAGATAATACTAAAACCTCCAGAGTACAGTCTAATGATCTGTATAATGAAATAGACACACAGGAAATTTCTCAGTTTTCAGGTAAACATAAAAAAGGAAAGAAAACAGAAGCAAAGGCTGATATATGTTATAACAATGATTCTACTGAAAAAATGCGAAAGGAAATACAGGACAAAGATGATAGTTTTGATGGGAACCTATCTTCACTTGAAAATTTAAATCATAATTATCTTAATGAACAATGTGAAGTAATACCTAGTTCAGATTCATCTATGAAAGAAATAGATGTTGTTACTTCATCATCTGATAATGAAAAATTTATAAAATTATCACCAGAGCCTTCAATAAATTTTTTAAGAAAATGTTCATATGATTCAGTTAAAAGTATAAAAAAGGGAGTCCGTGACCATATTTCAATTGCTGACAGAATAGAAGATATAACTGGTGACCATAATTTATCAAAAAACTCAAAATTTTTAAGTATGAAAGAGGATAGCTTAATGAAGAATTCTAAGTCATTCATGTTTAGTAGCCTTGATTCAAACAGATTTGCTATTTCAAAAGATGGCACTATTAGCAAGAAGTCATCATTCTCACTTGATTCTCAGTTTACTTTTTGTACTACTAGTTCTGAATCATTAAAAGACCACTGGAAACAAACCACATTTCAGACATCATCTCCAGTAATGTCTTGTTATGAAGAAAATTTCAGAATTTCAAAACAAATGACCCAAACATTAAATACATTATCTAGAAAGTATATAAATATAATTCAGAAATGGACAGCTGTAATTTGTAAACAGTTAGCAGACTATAAAAACAACATGTGTTCAATAATTTCAGATATTGAAATTGAAACAAAGTTTAAGTCAAAACCCTCCAATGACTTGCTAGAATATCTGAAAGAGTGCAGATTACACAGAATTGAACTGTCCAAAAAACTGAAGACTCTGGAAGAAGCAGTTGTGTTCTTTGAAAAATTAGAGGTTCACTTTGAAGATAAGTTACAAGATTTACAGGAAAAAGTATCTTGTAAATATGCAGAAAAAGTACAAAGGATAAAGCAGGAAACTTTATATCAACTTGAACAAAAGCTTCTTTACCAATTAAAACAGCATTTAGCAAGCTTTGTCTTCATGCCATGATTGTAGAGCAGAAACAAACACACACACACACACACACAAATAGTGAAAATTGTAGTGTATTTAATTACGTTGGTCACGTTGTGCAAAAACATGGAGAGAGAATATCATTTTGGCTTTTTTTTTTTTTTAATGCTAAATAGTGTTATTAAAGAAAAACTTCATTACTGTTAGAGGCATTCTAGAGTTGCTTGCAAAAAGAAACACAAAGTTAAGTGAACTCTATAGATATAGTCATAAGTTCAGACTATTAGTAAGTGATTGGCAGTTAGTGTCCCATTTCCTGAAGAGGCATGTACAGAAGGCTAGTAAATGCATCTGACTGACTATTTTCTTGTTAGAAAGTGTAAGTTTTGTATAATTAATAGAAATGATGGCTGGAGGTTACTGTTATTATTGTACATATATATATATATATATATATATATATATACACTGTAAATTTAATATAATTATTTATGTCATATGTTAAAATCTGTATTATAATATTTAATTATAATACACTGTATTATGTTTACTTTGTTATTAAATTATATATATATATATATATATATATATGTGTGTATTATTTATTACGTTTACTTTGTTGTGGATGGTCTCTAGAGAAGAATTGCAATCTAAAGCTCAAAAACTCAAAATTTAGGTCAGTAAGGGATGTTTGGTGTATTATAATGAGATGAAAAGAAACTCAATTATCGTATGATTTACTGAAATGTTTCATCTCTACCATAAATATACACTAATTAAAAAAAAATGTAGATAGTTACAGATCTAAAAAGTTTACTGATTAAAGTATAATTATATTTTTGGTAAGCAAATCACACATGAAAAGATAGCTAGTAATTATTCTAGATATCCCAGTGCTGTGGCTGATTTTATAAAAGAATTACAATTTAAGTTTAAAAAATGTCATTGTGTTACATTTATTTATTGTATATAATGTATAATGAAGTATTTTATTTTTAGCATGTTATTGCTTTCTACCTGTTCAGTGCTTTATGCAGTAAAACTTGTAGCAGGACAATCTAAAAACTAAACTCTTCTGTGATAGTGGCATCCTAAAATCGTTATATTCTGTATGAAATCAAATTATTTACATTAGTGATAGGTATTAAAAACCATAAGCATGCTGATAGTTTCATAAAGATGGAGAATATGATAAAATAGGAGAATAGGAGCCTCTGTAGCTCAGTTGATATCGACGAAGTGCTTTGGTCAAAAAGACCTGGGTTTGATTCCTGTCAGTGATGTGAGGAACCTTTATCTGGTCTCTTTAAACGAAAGGTGAGTTAGCCAGTCTCATACGGAGGTAGGGGGGTTTTTTCACCCAGAACTCGGGTTTTTCATCCCCCAGAACAGCAAACCGGTCCCTTGAACAAACTTGGATTGCAGTCATGAATATTGCCCTTAGGGGATGCAACAGAGGAGTGATGAATTGGCTGCATTAATTCATCGTAAGCCCCTCACTATAGGGGGGGGGGAACTCAACCTATCGTTAGGATGGGAAGGATAGGAGGAGAATAGTCTCATAACTCAAGGCATACAGTAGTAATGGTGTGATTAAAAAAAACTTATTACAGCTTTTCGCTAATGATATAAAATATAAGGTGTCAGTATCTGTTTTCAAATTACTGTGCAAATAAGATGTTATTCAAGCTATAATACATAATCATAAAGTGGCATAATATATAACAAATTTGTGAACAAGCAGTGCTTTAATATATATATATATATATATATATATATATATGTTATTTATTTATTCTTCAAGCAGAAAGAAAAGCAAAATTCATTACTATATTTCATTGAAAAACTTACTTTCTAAATTGCATGTATTTAATAGGCATTAATTTGAACCTTGAGAATAATTTGTCATGTTATTTCAATCTATGAACTGTGAAAAATACTATTCTACTGCTTTAATTGGGGGAGGGGGGAACTGAAGAAATGTCATACTATTTATTACATGCATGTTTGTCTTTGTGCCTTAGTTATGAATTTCAGGTGTGTCATGCAGTTCTGAATTTATGACATAAGTCAGAAAGTTTTTTTTGTTGGGGGGGGGGGGGAAGACAAGTGTTTAACCTACAAAATCAACTGCTAGTTAGAACACAGAATTTTCAGATGAAGCACAAGATGCACAGCCTTGGTTGCCTTCGTGCTTAAACAGCCAACCCATTGCTCCTTCATAGTTGATGGTAGTTCCATACAAATAGTAGGTACATCTTTCCATTTTTTATGAAGTTGAATGCAAATGTTGCTTCTTTTTGTTTCTCACTGTGTCTTTTAAATAGATTTCCCATTTTTCTAAAACATGGTAAATGATGCTATTTTGAAATCAAAGCCGTCTTTTAATTTAGTTGATTAATTAAATGAAATCCTTAAAAAGGATCCCCTGAAAATTATCACAGACACACATATATATGTAAATAAATGTATACAATAAATCACATGGCATCTGGCCAATCATTATTAACTTATTATTCAGCCTGTAAATCTTATTGTTAATTAGCTGATAGCTGTTAATTGCTAGGCTCATTATCAGTGTGAATAGTTGCAGCAGTTATTACTTTGTAGTATGAACCATGTGTATTAGTACAACTTAATGAGCAAGCAGCTGAGCAGATACCATATGATTTATTGTATGTGTGTCAGATATAATGAGATTTAGTGGTTATGGCTGCGTAGTTATTTACAGTAAAACAGAATTATATCTACAACGATTTTGAAATTGCAGTTAATAGTACTATATATTTATACATATATTCTTTTATTATTTCCATCGGTGTGTTTAATGACTTTGAGCACACCTGTTGTGAAATTACTTATGTCTCAGAAATGTATTTTTTTTTCAGAAAGATGAATTAAGTCTGTTATAAGAATAGTTTTTTGTCCATATTTCTTTCTGTTATTGAATTGATCTAATATTTTAATAATTTTTAAATAATTTATCAATGTTATTTATTGTAAAATACAGTATTTTTTACAATTAAAAATATATCAAAATATAGGACTGGAATTCTTTATTCAGTTTGATTTCATATAAAACAACGACATTGCAAATGACTTTTCAATTGAAAGTAGTAACACATAGTGCTATACCAGAAGTCAGTTTATACACTAACCTAGGGATGCACAGACCATGGCCCTCCATTGATTTGCTCTGGCGGCCTGCCTCACCGTATATTATTTTAACTTTAACAAGTTACACGATAGGTAATTTTTAAAAATGGTACATGTGCAAAGCAAAGTAGCTGTGACATCACGATTGCCTGTCTACTTAGGATAACGGTTAGTAATAATGTTAACAAATTTTATAATTCGTCTATTTGTCATATGAGTATTTTGTTTTCGTAGGTGCAGTTGCTGCAATTAATTATCACCCCTAGGAAACTATAAAAAATAAATTCTACAATGGATAAAGCAGGGCCAAGTAGGAAATGCGAACTACAGGATGAAAAACGGCAGTTTCGGGATAGTTGGACCGAAAAATATGGTTTTGTGCAGTCGTTGAATAATATCGTGTGCTTGATTTGCAGAAGTGCTGTAGCCATACCAAAAGAATGCAATATAAGGAGACACTATGAAAGTCTGCATTCTACATTTTCAAATCTACCCAAAGAACTACATAAACAAAAGATTTCATTTTTGAAACAAGAATTAACAGGTCAGCAAGTGATGTTTACAAAACCTATTCAACATTCGGAAATTGAAACAGAAATAAGTTTTGAAATATCTCACCTTATAGCAAAAAGGTGCCGACCCTTTACAGACGGAGATTTCGTTAAAGATTGCCTTGAGATAGCTGTTAAAAAAATTTGTCCTGAATCAGCCAAAAATGTTGAGAAAATTCAGTTAAACAGGATGACTGTGCAAAGAAGAATTACTGCAATGTCGGAAAATGTAAAGGACCAGTTAACATCTTATTCAAAGAAATTTGCCTATTTTTCATTAGCTATTGATGAATCAACTGACATTACTTCCACAGCCCAGTTGTTAATATTTGCAAGTGGAATAACGCAAGAGTTTGAGGTAAGTGAATGAGTTCATTGTCAGATCAAACGAAAGGTAATGACGTGTTCACTGGGTTTTTGGAACAGTGTTCCAAAATTGATTTAGATCTGACAAAATTATCAGGTATCATGACTGACAGAACTCCTTCCATGATAGGAGCTAATTCTGGATTGGTAACATTATTGAAACAGCATTTGGGACGGCACAACGATGAGTTGATACAATTCCAATGTATAATCCACCAGGAGAGCTTGTGCCCTAAGAAACTTGGATTTGAACATGTCATGAAAGTTGTGGTTTCAACGATTAATTTTATAAAATCCCGTGGCCTTAATCACCGACAATTTAAAAAGTTGAAAGTGAATATGGTGACTTAATTTTTTACACAGAAGTGAGGTGGCTAAGTCATGGACAAACATTGGAGCGATTCCTAAATTTAATTGATGAAATTGAAATCTTCATGACTGAAAAAAACAAAAACGTCCCTGACATAACAAATCTGGATTGGTTATGTGACTTAGCCTTTCTGGTTGACATTACTAATCATTTAAATACGTGACTTCAGGGCAAAGATCAGTTGGTTACTCAACTTTACAGCCACATTTTGTCTTTTCAGTGCAAGTTAAATCTATTTCAAATCCAACTGAAGTCAGGGAATTACATCCATTTTCCTAATTATAAGAAAGTTTCTGAAAAGTTCAATGTCAACTTCAAAACTGTATGTTGAAAAGATTGATAACTTGATGTCAGGCTTCAAGGATCGGATTTCTGATTTTAAAAAAGTGAAACCGTTGCTAGATTTATTTAGCAATCCTCTTGCCATTTTGCCCGAAAATGCACCTGAATCAGCACAGCTTGAACTCATCGACATTCAAAATGATGAGAGCCTGCGAAATAAATTTAACGAAGGCAGTTTATTAAACTTCTATCGTTGTGTCGATAAAAACAATTATAAATGGTTGCTAGATGATGCATTAAATTGTGCAAGCCTCTTTGGCTCAACATATATTTGTGAACAAACTTTTTCAATCATGAATATTAACAAATCGAAAAATAGGAACCGCTTGACTGATGAAAATTTAGAATCAATTTTGCGGTTGGCTACTACAAAACTCGAACCAAATATCAAAGCAATTGTCAAATCAATGCAATGTCACACATCAAATTAAATTTACTTACTTTTTATTACCTTTTTTGTAACAATTATGATAGATATAAATAAAATAAACAATATATGGTAGATAACTTTCAAGTTTTTTTTTTTGGCGGCCCTCCCATAAGTAACAGTGGAACTGTGCCGCCCTCAGCCTTAGCAAGTTTGTGCATCCCTACACTAACCCATTCAAGGGACATTTAATTGAAAGTCCCTCATTTGAAGGTTGGATAATTTAGAGATAACTGTGTATATATGTATCTTTGTGTGCATGTGCATATTATATATTTATATATATATATATATATTTAAGCTTTATGTTAATAACACTTACTGAACTGTAGGGAGATACTCAGTTGTTTGCAGATGATGTAAGCTTGGAGTTGTAATAGTGGCAATGTGGTAGTGGTTCAGGAGGATTTAAAAAACTGGATATGGGCAGATGAATGGAGATATCAGCTTAATGTAAGTTTTTTTTTTTTTTTTTAAATAATGATCACATGTACAAGAAGTTGAAGGATATATAAGCATGTCAGCGCCACATGCAGGTGAGAACTGAGATAGAAGTTTACTGACTTTTTTTTGTTGTTGTTGTTGAAGAGTTGTAGTTGGAATACTTAAAGAGAAGACTGTTCGAGGATAAAGATGGATGGAATAAGAGAAGAAGTAGGTTTGGCATGTTTGCAGTTGCATAGTAAAGTGATGCTGACAAGCTGCCGCTCTTGTATTAACAGCAACTGAAAGTGGACGAGGGATGGTTGTCAGTCCAGTGGAGCAATTACCATCGAAGTACCTGCAGAATAGACACAGTGCTGAAACATTCCATCTGTGAAATAGAGGTTGAAGTGAATTGAGGATCATCTATGAGACGAATTGCTCTTCGCTATACAGTATCAAGAATTTTTAAGGAACTAAATGTAAGGTCCTAAAATTTAGGATCATTCACCAATGGGAGGCTGCATATTATAGTTGATAAAAATTTGAAGTTTAAGGTACTTATTATGAAGGTGGCAAAGGTAGCCCACAGGGCTACTGCAGTACTAATAAAGATATTGAGCAGCACAAACAAGAGGAGTGATGTAATTCCACTGTATAATGCTGATCAGCCCATATCTGAACTGTTGAGCTCAGATATGCTCACTGCAATTTGAAGAGGATAAATTAACCTCTGAGAGCATGCAGAGCCAGATAACAAAAATGAAATCAGGAATGTATAGTATTATAAGGATTGATTGAGGGCAGGCATGTAAACTGCAGTTTGGTTGATAGAAAACAAAGGATTGACACGATTCGGACATTTGCAGCATTGACACTTGGAAAAGTTTTCATATAGCAGAATAAGGGCATGGAATAATGACAGCGGACCATTCCAGGGTTTTTAATTGTGGTAGATAACACCGAGTCTGTCATACCATTCCATTCTGTCAGGCAATGCATTTCATGGTTCAGCCACCTTCCATGCAAAGAAGCCACTTCTCACCACCTGCTGCAACTTCCAAAAACTCAGGTTTTAATCATTCTGCAACTGCAGAACTCACACTTTTCAGATAATATAGAATGTTCGGATAGGGACTACAAGTTGGCAGTATTTGTTTACCTTACTCTCTTCAGATGCCTGTCAAAATCATTGATCCTTTGGCTAGCTATCTGTGATTAGCTAAGGGTATCTAGTAGACTACCAATCTCAAAAATGTTAGTTAAGGTTAAACAGCCTTGAATACTCCTTTTTGGGGAATAAAAGGCATTATTGGATAGCAGATTTTAGTTAATGCAAATATAATACAGGTGTATCTGAAACTGGATGGCAAATGAAGAATGACTAGATTTTGCTTAATCTGTTGAATTTCTGGAAAGCACAGATAAGAAAGTGAACAATTCTGCAGTAGGGATTGAAATGAATCAAGATTATTTGATAATTATAATAATAAGAAGAAAAGGGTCTTTTATTTTTCAAAGGGAGTAAGCAGAGCCCTTTTAATTCCAACTTTTCAATACAGGTGATTAGCCGGTCTCCATCATTCTCTCTCTCTGTGGGTGGGTGGGGCTTGATGCATCCATCTTTTATTTTCTGTGGTTATTAGTAAGATTTTGGAAACATTAAGAGCTTGTATACAAAACTCAACAAATAAGAGTTCATATTAGTTGGCCTGGTTGGCTGAACAGTTAGTGTATCCACTCTCCAGTCAAAAGGCTGCAGGTTTGAATCCTGCTGTGGGCATGTATGTTTGTGATTGTCTGTGGAAATACTAGTGGTGGTGGTGGCGGGCAGTAGATGGCGTTGGTGGATTAAGTGGTGGAGACAGATAGTTATGGAGTAGGTGTCCTTCCTCAATGAGTCTTTGGACTCCCTGGAGGTGTCATGTAATAATAATAATATTTATACAAGTTGTCAGCATAGTTTTGTTAAGGATCACTCTTGTTTCAGTGATCAAACCTTTTATAATAAATGTATATTATATTTCACAAGAAATTATATTGTATTAATGCTATACTAGAGAGATAGGATTAATACCTATACATAAGAAGGTGAAGTAACTTCATGATTAGTCTACTTGTATATAGAGGCTCTTGACTTTGCATCAACTGGCTTAGTATCCCAAAAACATTATGGAAAGTGTCATTACCCAGATCAGTTTTGATCTTTATTGATTCAATGGAAACTAATGATTTAAGATCAAGATTGAATCAAGATCACTTTGGAGTGATCTTGATTCAATCTTGGTATCTTCATGGGTCTGGCTCCCAGTAATGAGACCTCAGTAAAGGCAAAAACCAGTCTGAGTAGTGACCCTTCCCATAATGTTTTTGCATTATGAGATACTGAAGCAATTGTTGCAAAGTCAATGGCCTCTATATACAAGTACACTATCGTGAAATTCCTCATGTCTATGCTCATGGTGGATATAGTATTAAAATGAATATATTTCTTGTCAAGTATAATATACAATGAAACCACAACTGTCTCTCATTCAGAGTATTTAGTAATAAGGTAATACACCTTTTTTTCTACTTGTAAAATATCAGTTTTGTTATATTGTTGGGTCTGGCTTCCAGTTATGATTATAATAAAGTTCATCTCTCCTTTAGTGATAGATTTTTCCTGTCACTGAGCAAATCAACTGCTGTGTGTCCTATCCTGGAGTGAATCAGATCAGATCAGGAGTGATCATTTTGATGGATTTGGTGAACCTTTGGGAGTCATTCAGTGAGATTTAGATTGATCTTGTAGATCACTTAAGAATTTTTGAGAAGGAAACTTCAAAAGCTTTGACCCCCACTTTCACATTAAATTTGATAACAATCTCAGTACTGACCCTTCCCATAATGTATATGCATATGGAATGCTAAGGCAATTAATGTGAAGTTCCTCTGTATACAAGTAGGCTCTCATGACGTTATGCTTACACTTGGGTATAGAATGAAAGCAACAATGTGATTCTTCTCAAGTATGATATACATTGTAACCAAGCAGATAAACTTTGCATGCTTTTATAATAAAGTAACTGGAATAGTTGATGAGGGAAATGATATTCTGTTTTTTTTTTTGCTGGATTTTTCAAAAGTGGGTGAAAGGTTGCTGTATGACATGTTGATATTTAAGCTGCATCAAAAGAGTATAAATGTTAGGCTAGTGGATAGGAGTTGCAGTTGGCTGTTTGAAAGATATGAAAGAGTTGATATTGGTGGGGGAGCAGTATCAAGAAGGGAAATTAAAAGTGCTCTTCCATGGGCTCAGTACTGAGACCATTACTATGTAACCTTTATAACCAGTGATACTGTTCTTGAATTACAAAGAGTTATTCAGTTATTTTCAGATGTGAAATTGAAGTGTTGATCAGATTCAAGCTTATGATTAGTAATAGCTCAAATAACCTATGTTGTGACTTGTGGGTGGGGGAGGTGAATAAGCTAGAAGGATGAAAAAATTAATTTTCTCATCCTTCAGCTCATTCAAAGACACAGAGTGAAAAACCACATATTTTCAAGGCAGAGTTATACTGGAAAAAACAAAGGATTTTAGAATGATAGTGGATAAAAATATGAAGTTTTGGGAGAACATTTCAAAGATGATGAAGACAACACCCAGAATTGCTGAGGATACCAACCAATACATAAGGGTGTGCTAGTTCCATGGTATCAGACTATACATAGACTATGCTCAGACATGATCACTAATTAGAAGGGAAGAAATTTTAAATAGGGTGCAGAAGCGAAATCAAATATGACTAGGACTGTAGAATGTAAGTAGTGAGGACAAACTGAAGACATTATCTACAGAGTTAGTAGATAGAAGACAAAAGGGTATTATGAGTGAGGTATTTAAGTCTTTTGAGAGATATTTACTGAATGACATTTAAGAATAGCACCATATCTCACCTTTCAGATGTAGATGCTATTCCTGGAAATTGCAGTAGGAGTTCAAATTGGCAACAAGACAGATAGTGAGTATTTCTTTTTTTTTAATTTATTATTATTATATTATTTTATTTATTTATTTTATATACTAGTGGCTATGCACTTCGCAATCATATGCCTGGGGAAGGAGTGTTCCTAGGTTCGATTCCCGTCGGTGACGTGAGGAGCTGAAGGATCTTCCTCAGCCATAGCCAAGTTAGCCAGTCTTGGCGTGGACAGCAGGGTTTTTCCCCCAGTTTATTCTGGAGTTTTTCATCCCACAAAGCAGGCAAACTGGCCTTGAGAACTCAACACTACAGGCCATAGGATACACCGGGGCATAAGGCTGACCACCTTATCCTGTAAACGGAGTGAGGTCCGATGATCAATGGACCATTGACACCGCAAGGTAAAAGAGGGTATAAGGGAGATGATGATGATTTATTTATTTATTTTTTTTTTTTGTACATAGAGCGGTTGTGGAGCGTGGTATGCATTGTCTGAGTGTGGACAATGAAGATGTGTCTTGTGCTCTTGGTGTTATCTAAAGTAGACCTTTGCAGTAAGCCATAAGATGACAGCATAAGATAATAAGAGGTATCTTATTATGTTATGGTATCATGGAGGTCTCATGATGATGATAATGTGCAAGTTATGGTCAGCTTATGTATACTCTGAGCCATTTTCCTTTCATTCAGCTGATCAGGAGCAAGATATAATAAATTTAGTTTAATCCTTTATCCAAGTGTAAGCGAACAAAGTTTGCACCTGAAAATATCTTCAGGACTGAAGTAAAGTGCAACTCAGAGCAAAGGTGGACCAAGCTCTAGCTCTCCTCACTCCTTGTCTCAGTATCTCTCATAATGCAAAGCACATCTCCTTGCGGACATGTATACTGCTATGCATTAAAGGAAGGGCCACTACCCAGACCGGTTTCAACCTTTATTGAGGTCTCGTTGGTGGGAGGCAGACCCAAACGTGGAGATACTAAGGCAAGACGCAAGACATTTCTGACTATAAGGGTGAAGCAAAATGCTTTTATAATCACTACTATCTGATAAGGTTGCTGTGTAGGGAAAAGTTGATGAGCCAAGTGCTCTGCCTGAGTGGGAGCGATTTAAAGATCTTCATTTAGAAGTAGGATGGCCTTGGGTCTCCTATATTTGGAGAAGTCTGTTTCATCATAATTTGCTGCTTGTTGCACTAATTCATTTGGATGTGAAGAGGATGCTGAGAAGAATTTTACTGCAGAAAAGAGTAGATGTAGAGGATATTTGTATCCCGGTGGAGTTGGACATTTCTGATATACCATGGTGTGTTTAAGATCATGCGGAGACATTTGTTTTGCACTCTCTGTAGTTTGAGGATATTTGTACTTGAGGTGTGGCTCCAGGCTGGGGATGCATAAGTAATAATGGGTCGAATCATCAACTGATAAAGGAGCAGTTTTATTTTGTATCCAGCTTGCTATTCCTATTTATAAGAGAGTAAAGCTGTGCAATAATTTTTGATGCTTTTGTACATGAGGCTTTTATATGTGGACTGAAGGTTAGTTTTCTGTCCAGCACACCAAGATATTTGGCTTCTGCTTTCCAGGGAATCTTGATATTAAATAGGAAGATGTCATCTTTGGGAGATATTGAGTTTTTAGTGAAGAGCATGGCGATACTCTTCTGTGGGTTTACTTGCAATCTCCATTCCGAGAACCAGTGCTGTAATCTCTGCAGGTTTTCTTGCAGTTTCTGTGACAAGGTGCGGTTTAATAAATCTGGTTAGTATTGCTGTGTCATCTGTGTATAGGGCAATGATAGATGACATTGGATTGTGTGGAATGTCCGCCATGTAAATCGTGAAAAGTATTGGTGCCAGTAGGGACCCTTGAGGCACTCCTACCAAGATTCGTCGCTAGGTAGATATTATATCATTTAGTTTGCCTTGCATTCGTCTGCCACTAAGAAATGACTTTATAATTTGGACTAGATCTAATGGAATGCCAGCTAAAATCAACTTGTATAGTAGTCCAAAGTGCCATAATTTGTCGAACACCTTTTATAAGTCAAGAAAAACTGCTCCAGTGTATTTGGTGCCAATTGTAACTTGTGGTGATGAATTCGATTAGTCTATGAATTTGTTGGGTGGTACTGTGAAACTGGCAAAAACCAAACTGTTCTGAAGGAAGAATGTTTAATTTTTTTTACTGAAAACTGAATTCTGCAAAGGATAGCTTTTTCTGCTATTTTGCGCAAATTAGAAATCAGACTTATGGGACGATAACTTTGAGGCTGTCGAGGATCCTTGCCAGGCTTGTATATAGGAACTACGTCTGCCAACTTGGATATGCCGTCAGGCCCTGGAGCTTTTTTATTCTTTAAGTTCTTTATAATGTCATAAATTTCAGCTGGAGAAGTAGGTGTGAGTTGGCTGGTACAAGTATCGCACTGTTTAGGTACGTATCTGAGGTGGCGGTGGATTTTATAAATATGATTGAAGTTCAGGTTATCATAAGATGGACTGCATTGCTTTTCTAAGTTTTTGACTATAGTTTCAACTTTTCCAGCATCTGAGTGAACTATGCCTAAATCCGATTTGAGAGGAGGAAGAGTTTTATTTTTATTTTTGATAACGGTTTGATCACTGGGTGAAATGGAAGCTAATTTATCTTCCCATAGTTTGTTTCTGTGGGCCTTCAGTGTATCTCTCATTGCACTATTCAACCGGTTGAGTAACTTTTTATCCTGGGGAGCCCTGGTATTAAAGTATCTTTTTCTTGCCTTATTTTTTTCTCTGATTAAGTTCATAATATCTTCTGGAAGTCTTTTAGGCTTAGAAGTAGGTGTATATTTGAGGTGATAGATGATAAGGCTGCATTGATTTGTTGAGTAAATTTATTGATTGCAGAATCAATTTCTTCTTTAGAGTTAATATGAGGAACAGGACCGAAGTAGTTTGGGAGCACATTGGATAGTTTTTCCCAAGGCGTGTGTGTGTGTGGGGGGGAGAAACAGTCCCTTCTGGTTGCCTAATTGGAGCAGAAGAATAGGGTTGTGGTCAGAGGTTAATTCGTCAAGTGAATCCAAGTTGTACTGCAATTTGACATTTTGGAGGACAGCTATATCTAGGATGTCAGAGGAGCCAATTGGACTGATATTAGTTGGTATAGAAGGACCAGCCACAGCAATGCAATTGGAACTTGAGTAGTTAAACAGTATTCAACCATTTTTGTTGGTAGATTTACTGTTTCAGGCAGGATGTTTTGCATTGAAGTCTCCAGCGATGTTGACCGGTTCTTTTACTCCAAGGATGACATCCAGATCTGAGGTCAACAATGTTTTTGATGGAGAGTTGTAAGCTGCAAAAATTTTTACGTTTCCAATTGAGTTTGTGAGGACATTAATGCCTGTGATTTCAAGGCTGGTGGGTGTAGGGTTGGTTATTGAATGATGGTTGATATAGTTTTTGATAAGGGTGGCTGTACCTCCACCTCTATAGTCAAGTCTGTCGTTTCTGTAAATCTGATACCCTCTGATTTTTAGGTTTTCAGCAGGTCTCAGGTGAGTTTCATTGATTAGAAATATGTCTGGATTATATCTATTATTAAATTCCTGGATTTCTAACACTTTGTTTTTGATACCGTTGGCGTTCCAAGTGATAATCCTAAACGTATCTGGGGCGATTTTTTTTTCTATGCATCAAAGAGTGCAGATAATATGGATTGGGTTTGTGTAAGAATCTTTTTGTAACACTTAGTGATGGATTTGAGTTGCTGAAATCCTGCAGCACCTCTGCAAGAGAAGAGGTGATAATAGCTGATAGATTTGAATGGATTAGCCAGGTTCTGGGTTTGTACTATCTGTTTGGAGTAGGCCACATCAGCATATGTTCTCGCTTGATGTTGAAGATTCATTTTCTTAAGGGGTTCAGTTAATGGTGGGCGAGCACCTGTTATCATGTTCTCACTCTTGGAGGACTGAGAAGCCTGAAATTCAGGAACTCTCGCACTAGATGACGAGATAGATTGATTATTTGGATCATTCCATCTGTTTTTGGGGTGATGTATGCACCCTCTATAATTAGCAGGGTGAGGACTCCACAATTAGACCACTTAGCCGGGGTGGATTTTGGCTTGGTGCAGGTGTTTGTGGGATGATTCTCACCACATTTTAGGCATCTGTACTGGGCTTTGCATAGCTTCTGGGCATGGCCAAATTTTTGGCATCTGTGGCACTTCCCAGAAGATGCTCTCTTTCTCAATGTTTCTGGGGTAATTTTAAGTCCACAGACTTGATTTTAGATTGTATATGTCTTTGTAAATATGAATCTCTCTACTAAGACTAGAGGCATAGGTGTCTTATTTGATCTGAACATTCTAGTGACCTTTATGGGAGTTAGATCCTGTAAGTTGAGGTCAGTAACTATTTCAACCGTCAGTATCCTCGGAGACTCCTCGTAGGACCACTTTCAGATTTTTTTCAGAGGCAAGTGAAAACGTGTGGTATCGTGTTCCTGTTGCGTCCAGCTCCTTTGTAAGATTTCTATAATCAGCAACCATGGCTGGCTGAATTTTTATGCCCTCATCTACATTTTTAGCTGATCTATAACTTATTTGTAAGTTAGCCATGGTGGTTCTTAGTGTTGTCCATCTCTGCTTTTCCTTTAGGATAATTGGTGGCACCTTTTCATTGGGGGAGGCAGAGGGATCTGAAGTGGGAGCGTCCTCATCCATACCAACATCATTTGTTGGCTGAGCAGCGAGAGTTTTTCGCTTCTTACGAGCGTGGATCTCTCCTTGATCAGAAGGATTAGAGGCAGAGACAACTAGATTGAGTTTTTCCTCCATTTGAGGAGAGTCTTCATTTTTTTTAACATCGACCTCAGGTGAAGAATATAAGTTTAAGTAGCTGGGCCAATCTCGTTCCAATTTCTTGAGAAGCTTTTTAACAAAAGTGAGTGCTAGTCCTTTATCGAGTGACTCGATAATGATGTCGGGGTCGATCATGCTAGTAGGCCATTTCAGCTTGAACTTCTTTTGGAGTTTATTAATGAGTATAAGAGCTCTTTATCGAGCAAATCAGTGACGATGTCTAGGTCAGGCACGCTCATATCGATTTAATTGCATGTGAGTGCTAGTAGAAATCCTGCCAGCAGAAATTTTGTAGAAAATCTCGCAGCCGCAAAGGACTGCCAGCAATACCAAGCGTAGGATAAACGAAGCAATAGCAATTAAATTGCATCAAAAATCAAAGTCTTACCTTGTGCTCCACTATCAGTAATCAGATTAGTCCCTTCTGTCTTTCCTGAGTAGAACGACATATGATTATATTTAAATATGAGCTTGTCATTCAAAAGCACTCAGAAAAAAACACAAACCATTCACACATAAACGTTCAGAATGACCCAGAGATACTAAGGCAAAAGCAATAGGAGAGATCATATTTACCTATAGGAGTTGCCAACAGGTGTACCACCTTATTATTGAATTACTCTGGATTTAGAGAAAGATGTTGGAAGTTTATTTTTCACTTGGTTAGACTATAATAATTTTAGTTTAATCCTTTATCTGAGTGTAAGCAACTTATACTCAGATAAAGGATTAAACTAAAATTATTATAGTCTCTTAGTATCTCCACGTTTGGGTCTGCCTCCCACTGATGATGCATTAAAGGAAGGGCCACTACCTTTTAATGCTATGCATCAAAGGGTAGTGGCCCTTCCTTTAATGCATAGCAGTATACATGTCTTGCATTATGGGAGATACTGAAACAAGGAGTGAGGATTGGAGAGCTTGGTCCACCTTTGCTCTGAGTTGCCTGGTGTTGCACTACCTTTGCGCCTCAGGTGCAAACTTGGATAAAGGATTAAACTAAATTTATTATAGTTTAACCAAGTGAAAAATAAACTTCCAACAGGAGCAAGATACAGGTTTACATGTTTGTAGAATAGTAAAGCAAAACATTACATTACATAGTCTTGTTTGGTATTAAACAGAATTTTTGTTCTTTTTAGATCTGATGTTTATGGATTCATAATATCCTCTATTTTAATATCTTACTTGTGTGAAGGGGCTCACATTAGTGAGTATGGGCATGGCAAAACCGAGATATCCAAGCTAGACCTGATCTTGCTTCATACAGTATACACTTGGTATATCATATCTGGAGACTGGTCTTCTACTCTTCTTTCCTTCTACTCTCATACTTTTTACTCCCCTTCCCCCAGTGCTATTAGAGCAACTTGAGGGCAAGGAGGTGACTCTTTCCTCTCAAACTGTAGTTTCCACTATCCATTAAAAAAAAGCGGCTGAATTCAGGTCAAGGAGTGGTGGTTGACACGACGAAAACTTAACCTTTGGTTTCAATGGTTAAGTTACTCTAACCAACCTAAAGATACATGCCGGCTTGGCCGTCACCCGGTCAAACATGGGTCGTGCCCACTATTAGGGAACCAAGATAGTGAAGGCGAAAAATATGCTATTGGAACAAAACATCACCTAATAGACAGGAAAAACATAAGCATAAGAACATGGAATGTAAGAACTCTTCACCAGGAAGGAGCATTGGAAATGCTACTGCATGAATTAGACAACTATCGATGGGAAGTGAATGGACTCTGCGAAACCAGATGGACTGACTGGAAAAGGAGAATTCCTCCATAGACAGTACAAAATCTTAACTTCAGGCAGTGAGGACAACAAACACCATGAAGGATTAGCACTTATATTAAAACCAAAGGCTCAGAACTCTATTATCCTACAATCCTATCTCACCTAGGATAATTAAAGCAAGATTTAAAACATCAATCGGATCACTAACTATTATTCAAGTATACTCACCAACTTCGACATCATCAGAAGAAGACATTGAGGAGTTCTATATAAAATTGCAAAAAGCAGTACAGCAGACATCAAGTCGAGATCTCCTAATTGTAATTGGGGACTTAAACGCAAAAGTAGGCAAAGACTGGGATACCTGACCAAGAGTAATCGAAAAGTTCGGGTATGGAGAAAGCAATGAACGTGGCGAAAGACTGCTAAACTTCTGCTCAAATAATAGACTAATAATAACCAACACTCTCTTTAAACATCCAAAACGCCAAAGAATATGGACACGGATATCACCAGACAGACAAACCAAGAATGTGATAGACTATATTATTGTAAACCAAAGATGGAAATCAAGTATCCTAAATTGCAGATCCTTCTCTGCAGATGTTTGCTAATACGCTAGTATTAGCAAACCTAAGAATAAAGTTAAAATCTAGAAGCACTTTTAGAGTCAAAAGGAGACTGAATGTAAAAAAAACTACAAGATAACAATATTCTAAGAAAATATCAACTAGAACTAGATAGAAACCTGAAGGAACTACCAAAATAGAATATAAACATCGAAGAACATTGGTGCAAATTAAAGGAAATAATATTAAATTCGGCAGAAAAAACAATAGGTTACACAGAAAGAGAAAGTAAAAAGGATTGGATCTCGAATGAAGTAAAAAGGTTAAGCGATCAAAGGAAAATAATGAAACTATAACAGAAATGAATATAACAGATTAATCAGAGAAATTAGAAAACTAGTTAAAAGAGACGAGAATAACTGGTTAGAAGAAAAATGCAAAATGGCAGAAAAGCTATCAAAAGAAAATAACCTTCATGGATTATATATAAACAAATAGACCAAATTAGTAAGATATGGACAACAAAAATTATAATGATCAAGAACAAAGAGGGACAACTAATTGAAAGTAAAACAAAAAGAATGGCCAGATGGAAAGAATACTTCAAAGATTTATATAATAAAAACAGCTCCCAAGATATTACGATTCCAGCCACTGAAATGGAAGAGGAAACAAACATCTTTACGAAAGAAATAATAGCACACAAAACTAGGAAAGCACCTGGCATTGATCAAATACATGCAGAATTCTTAAAAGCAGGAAAGGAACAACTTTTGGAACCATTAAAAACATTATTTGAAAGGATCTACAAAAACGAAGCAGTGCCTACTGATTGGACCAAATCAGTCATAACTCCTATATACAAAAAAGGAGATAAAACAGAATGCAATAATTACAGAGGCATTAGCCTCCTTAGTATTCCAAGTAAGGTTTTTACGAAAATACTCCAAAAACAAATTAAGCCATATATAGAACTAGCACTAGGAGAAGAACAAGCCGGTTTCAGACCCGGGCGAAGCACAATTCATCAACTATTCACCTTAAGACAGCTAATAGAAAAGACACTAGAGTACAACCAAAGTTGCTACATAAATTTCATAGACTTTCGTCAGGCATTTGATTCAATCCGTAGAAGAGAACTATGGAAGAATTTGGAATTCCCAACAAAACTATAAGAATAAGAAAGAATCTGTATGAGAAATCTGAAAGTGCAGTACGAATGGAGGACACCTTAACCAACTGGTTCCACACAGAGAGCGGAGCAAGAGGGATGCAATCTGTCACCAGACCTGTTGAATCTTACACTGGAAGAAGCAACCAATAAGGCCTTAAACAATGAAGACTCGAATCAAAATATATGGGGAAAATGTGACAAATTTAAAATTTGCAGATGACATTGAATTACTTACAAGCACAGAAGAAAATCTACAGCGAATTTCTGATAAAATAAAGGAGGAGTGTATAAAATCTGGATTAAACATAAATATAGACAAAATAAAAATTATGTAAGTAGGAAAAAGAAGCACCAATCTGAAAATTGAAATCGATAGTAAGAATCTAGAACAGGTAGAAAACTTCACCTACCTTGGAGGAGTTATTGAGTACAATGGTGAAATTATAAAAGATATAAACAGACGAATCAGTCAAGCATCCCAAACTTTTGGACGACTTAATAAAATATGGAAGTCAAGAGACATCAAACAAGTAACAAAAGTAAGAATCTATGAAACAATGGCCCTCCCAGTACTCCTTTATGGAACTGAATGCTGGAATCTCAAAAAGGCTGAAGAGAAAAAATTATTAGTTACTGAAATGGGTTGGCTAAGAAGATTACTTGGAGTATCTCTGCTGGATCGACTAAGAAACGAAGACATAAGAAAACGACTAGAACAAAAAATAACAATAATAGACAAAATCCAAGAAAGAAGACTGCGATGGTTTGGCCATGTGACCAGAATGGGAACAGAAAGACTACCATCTAAGAACCCTGAATACAACGATGGAAGGTAAAAGATCCAAACGACGGCCCAGAATTAGATGGATAGCCAAAATAAAAGAGGGCCTGAAAACCAAATCACAACAAGCGACACCAAACTGGACAGAATTGTTCGGACTCTCCTGGAACAGACAGAAGTGGAAAGAGTTCATCCGCATAAATAATGGAAGAGAGAAGAAGAAGACTTGTGCTAAGTTGAAGCCTTTGACCACTCTACCTTAGTAAAAACCAAACATTACTTTTGTAAGGAGAGATTTAAAGTGTCATCAAATATCACATTTTATGCGATATTTAAAACATTTAACATTTAATATTTATGGCATAAAATATTCTTATAAGCACATGAAACTCAACCCTCCCCTCCAGAAATAAAAGTTTCTGAATAAGAAAAAATGTAGGGAAAATAGTACTGTGATTACACAGAATTCATTGATTTTCTGCATACCTGATAAGATTGCATTGAGGGGCTGATCCAAATGCCACCATTTGGCCATTGCTGATATATAATATAAAGGGAGAGAGAGAGAGAATGGATATGATTGAACAAAAAGAAGGAGGAAAAAAGTAACTGGGCCATAAGGTTTCTTAGTACAGGTAGCCATTTGATAGAAAAACTCTTCACTTCCATAAGTTTTAAAAGAGGTAAACCGTGAGTAGACATAACTATACATAAAAATATAACGGAAAAACTCACGTAGAAAAATTATTTAATGGTATAATTTTCGCCCGTGTGTCACAGGCATCTTCAGTACAATTAGGCACAAAAATTAAACATTAACTGACAATTCCAAAAAGCACCACCTAAGTAGCTGGTGTAAGATAACTAAAAAGGTGCTCTTGTGGATTATGTTATTTCGGACAAACGGGAAGATCTGCCTCCATTCGGCTAGAAGAACACCAATCTTATATTGAATACTTTAAACCTGAAAAGTCTGGACTTGCAGAACATGCCATCTTCACTAGACACAGAGTTCATTGGAAAAAGACAAGAGTTCTTCACAAAAGTCAGTTTCTCATGGAACGCCTTTATAGAGAAGCATGTGAAACTCTACTTCATTCTCCTAACTTAAACAGATCCGACGGCTTACGTCTATCCCCTTTATGGGAGATAGTACTTTACAAATCAGCTAATCTTTCCTAACTTTTTATTGTATTAATTTTTTTTTTTTTTTTTAGGAAAGTTATTGACCTTTTTAGTTATCTTACACCAGCTACTTAGGTGGCGATTTTTGGAATTGTCAGTTAATGTTTAATTTTTGTGCCTAATTGTACTGAAGATGCCTGTGACACACGGGCGAAAATTATACCATTAAATAATTTTTCTACGTGAGTTTTTCCGTTATATTTTTATGTATACTTCACTTCCATACACAGCAAATAGTCACAAAAGAAACATATCCATTTGAAAAACACAAAGAAAAACCATAAAATGCAATATACTTAGAAGTTAAAGAGTAATAGCCAAGATTTTTCCAGCATGTTTTCATGCGAGTTGAGGGGGGGGGGTAGAAAATTTCTGAGGTGCAGTGGCAAATTCTGTACTGGTAGTTGCCTGATATGTATAAAACTTCTTACTAGGCAGGCAGGAAGAACTAGATGGCACATAACAACTAGGAAAGTAGGAAGTTTCCTCTTCTTCTTCTTCTTCTTCAACCTTTTGGTTCTGTCCACTGCTGGACGAAAGTCTCTCCCGACCCGGGAACTGTCTGAAAAAAAAAAAGTTCCCTTTGTTGTCAAGGGGAATTTATTATTATTATTATTATTATTATTATTATTATTATTATTATTATTATTATTATTATACTGGGCATCTCCATGGAATCAGTAGATTCATCGTGGGAGACCCAATCGGTTCACACAATATCTGTCATACCCCTTCTTGAACTGATTGACAGACGAAGCACTCGAAACTGAGTCAGACAATGCATTCCTTTTATTCACCTCTCTCCAAGCAAAAATCCAATCTTCACACCCTTGTTAACTACATTCTTAGTTAATTTCCAGTGATGACCAATTGTTTTTCTACCACAGGCCGGCCAACTGCCACAATAATTCCCCTGCATCAATCCTATAAAACCCTTTTGGTAACTTAAATGTTTCTGTCATATTCCCTCTTCTTCATCAATCTACCAACTTCCGTAATTTACAAACTCAGAATCTATCAATGTAGGGAGCATTCCTTTCATCACTCACCAACTTCGTCTCTGGCCCCTGAATCTGTTTTACCACTTCTTCATCGCCAAGGAATCAAGGAGACCAGACCTGACCACAAAAATCGAGATGTGGAGGCCTTATAAAGAGGAATAATAACTTCTGTATCTCTGCAAGTTAGTGTTTTCTTCATAACCAAGTAATCCTATGAACTATCTTAGGCGCCTTAGCAATATGTCATCTGAACTTTTACTCTCTATCCACCGCACAATCATGTCCCTAGCATCATCAGTCTCCTGAAATACAGTTCCATCAATGTGTACACATTTTGTAATCTTTTAATCTCAAAATACATAACTTTACGCTTTCTACATTGAACTGATATCCATTATCTTTTGCCCATACTGCCAGCTTGTTTAAATCTCCAGCAAGCTTTCTACATCAGCTTGATTAATTATTATGCTACCCAACTTTGCCTCATCAGCAAACAACTGAGTATTTTGATTCAAATCATTTCCTATATAATTTTTGTACAACAGAGCCTGTGTAGCTCAGTGGATGTGGTGTTTGCATACCACAGCGCTTGACGAAGGAAGATTTGCTTTCGAATCTAGTCGGCGACTAGAGGAAATTTTTCTAAGCCCTTTTTCGACCGTTCCCGAGTTAGTCGATATCTGGCACGGGCAAGCGGGTTTTATCTCCCGGAATCTCGGGTTTTTCGTCCCGTAAACTCAAGAAAATCGACCGTAGAACCCACTATTATTGTGTTAGGGTTAGGGACCACGAGATGGCGGCACTTGTTGAGCCGCCTATTCAATACATGTCGCTTAATTAGTGATAGCATTGGGCTAGTTATCTCTGATTGGCAACCACTGGAGATTGAACTGCCCACTCAGTCTCCAAAAGTTAGATAGGTCTAAAACGGCCTCGCCTACTCTGTATACGGAAATAAAAGGCGTTAACTGATTTGGATTTTTTGATTTTTGTACAAAATAATCAGCAGTGGTCCATGCACAAAGCCTCGCCTGTGTAATATCCATCCCCATTTGCTACAGTTTGGAAAACAGCATTAGATGGGGTAATATGTCAAAAGCCTCAGCAAAATCCAGCGGTATCTTATGTAGGCATTCCTCTTGTCCAACTCAGCTGTAACTCTATTATAAAAAATTAATAAATTACTAAGGCAGTACCGACCTTTAACAAAATCATGTTTCCCCTCATGGGGTATCATATTTTTATCCACTCATTCCTGAGTTATATCTTTAACCAACTTTTTTAATACTTTTTACCACCACTCCCAAGATGATGATGATTGGTGTGTAATTTTCTATTGCAGTCCTATAGCCTTCTTTAATCAAATGAAATATTTTACCTTCCTTTCACTACCTTTCAGTACCTTACCAGAGCCCAGGCTTAAGTTAAACAGCCAAGAAAGAGAGAGAGAGAGAGAGAGAGAGAGAAAAATTTTTGACAATTCCTTTGCACATTCACATGATACCCGAGCTGATATCCCATCCAAACCTACATCACCATTTGCATTTAAATTCTGAAACATCATAAGTACCTCTGATTCATTAACCTTAATTCTCATATTAGTTATTATGACACAGAAATATCTTCATTCGGGTGACAGGCTTTTGAAAAGTCGCCACTCACTCAGTAACTTGACTATTACATCTGACTCAGTCACCTTGCTATCATTAGTACCCACTAAAGTTATTCTTCCATTTACCTGCAACGTAAGAAAGAATTCTTTGGAATTTCTTTTCATATGCTTGGCTAAGGTCTTCCCGTGATCTGATTTACCATTCCTTACTATGCTGGTAACCTTCCTAGCTTTGTACTAACCGTGAGTGTGCTGATCACCTTTCTCATTGTAAAGCCTCTATAAATTTCCCCCCCTAATACTGCTATTTATCCATCTAACGCCTACCTTATTTATCTTACTGACAATGGGAATGTATTCCCATAATGCTTCCTTTAGATACCCGTTGATTATATTCTATGCATGGCTAGCATATTTCCCCTGCAATTTCTTATGTCATCGGACGGCTATAAGCCTACAAAGCTTGCTATAATTACCTTACCCTTTAGTTCTGTATATACCCCTTCTTAAGAGAAAAATCCACATATTTTGCAACCTCCCAAGTCAGCACATTATGATCCCTCTCACCAATCGGAGGTTACATGGACACCTTACTTATATATAATTCTTCTGAACTCGTCTCTATGACCAGATCGAACATTCTCACACCACGAGTCCCTTCAGTTATACGCTATTTCAAGTAATTATCTCTTAGGAGGTGTACGAATTCCATTCCTTTCTTCTTTCCAGTCGATATCTCTGTAGTTAAATTCCCACATAATAATTACTGGCCTGCCTTACACTCATTACGCTAATTTGCTTATGCATGTCTCCAGCATCATTCCCTTGTATCTCCTGGCCTACAGCAGTAACCAACTATATATTTTGTTCCATTGGCCAGTATTTCATAAATGAACTACCATTCACGTATCCATCTTCTTGATATCCTTTTTTTTTTTTTGGCTGCAGAAGGGGGTTCTCTGTCAAGAATATGGCTATTTTACCAAAAACTGGTGACAGCATGATCACTGTCATCTGTTCTTCCTCTATCCTTGTTCTATTATTGTTCTGGGAAACTCCAAGCAGTCGACAGACTCATCGAGGGAGGCCCTAACATCATGTCAAGAACGACTATTCAACATTCACACAGTATCTATCATACCTTGCCTTGAACTCATTCATGGTCGTAGCACCCACAACAGACTCTGGAAGCTTATTCCACTCATTCACCACTCTCCAAGTAAAAAACCTAGCTCTAACACCCTTGTCAACCACGCTCTTGCCCAGCTTCCATGCATGGCCCCTAGTCCTCCCACCACCAGCCATATTTTCAAAAATATCTTCTGGATCAATCTTATAAAAACCCTTCAGTAATTTGAATGTCTCAATCATATCACCCCTCCTTCGCCTATCATCCAATTTATGCAACCCACAAATCCTCAACCTATTCTCATAAGGTTCATTCCACAGACCTGCTATCATCTTGGTCACTCATCTCTGAACCCTCTCCACTTCCTCCCCATCACAAAGAAACCCTGGTGCCCATAACTGGGCACAGAAGTCCAGATGGGGTCTTATCAAGGCTTGATACAGAGGAACAACAACTTGTTTGTCTCTGCATGTTAAAGTATTTTTCAGAAGCCAAGTGATTTGGTGAGCTGTTTTAGTCACTTTTGCAATGTGCCCCCAAAACTTCAACTCCCTATCCACCAACACTCCCAAATCCCTGGCCTCATCAATCTCCTGGAGTACGGTTCCACCAATGCGATATACTGCTGCTATTCTTTTCACCCCAAAGTGCATAACCTTACACTTTGGCACATTAAATTGACATCCATTTTTCCTAGCCCAGTCCTCCAAACTATCCAAATCATCCTGTAAAATTTTGACATCCTGTGCACTCACAATTGCTCTACCCAACTTCATCATCATCAGCAAACAAGTGAACACTTCCTCTCAAATCCTTTCCAGTGTCATTGATGAACAAATTGAAAAGCAGTGGTCGAAGAACAGAGCCCTGCGGCACTCCACTGGTCACAAGACGTCTTTTAGACTCCACTCCTGAATAAACCACTCTCTGGTATCTCTCCTTCAACCACCCTCCTATCCATTTCACCAACCCTATATCTATCCCCATCTGCTCCAGTTTACTGATTAGGGTTCCATGTGGTATCCTATCAAAGGCCTTGGCAAGGTCCAGTAGTATCACTGTACTGTAAACCCATTACCCCTATCCAGTTCAGCCGTCACTATGTTATAAAATGTGAGCAAGTTACTGAGGCATGATCTACCCTTCACAAAACCATGTTGTCCCCCATACAATATCCCATTTTCATCTATCCAATCCTGTATTCTTTTCTTGACTAATTTCTCTAAAACCTTGACAATGATTCCTGATATGCTAATCGGTCGGTAATTTACAACAGTAGTGTTGGAACCACCTTTATGCAGTGGAACTATTTTCCCCTCTTTCCACCCCCTCGGGACTAACCCATACCAGAGACTCAAATTAAACAAAATGGTCAAGGGTACTGACAATTCTTTAGCTGCTTCTCGTACAACACGAGCTGGTTTACCATCCAATCCCACAGTTGTATTGACATTGAGGTTATGCAATAGACTACTCACCTTCACTTCATTCACCACAATTCCCTTATAATCTACTGGTACATTCATTTCTGCAATGTCACCACCTGGATGATATATTCTTGCAAAGTGCCCACTCAGTAACTCAACTATCTCAACTGATTCGGTTACCTCCCTACCATCGGCATTCTTTAAAATCATTCTGCCATGTACATTTTCCCTTTTACTTGCTACATATCTAAAAAACTGTTTAGGGTTCTCTTTAGCCTGCATGGCCAATGTTCTTTCGTAATTCTTTTTTGCTTTTCTTACCACTCGTCACCCTTCTGGCCTGCGCTTTATACCGTTCATGTGCTTGCAGGTCACCTTTCTCCTTAAATTCCCTCCATAGTTGTTTCTTTTTTTTTTGCAGCTCAAGCTTAATGGTGTTATTCATCCATTTAACCCCTAGTTGATTTATTATTCGGACTCTAGGTATACAGTCAGCCATTGCTTCATGCAAGCACTTCTTAACTACCTCCCATGCACTATCGACTTCTAGTCCTTGCACATGCCATGGCACTGAACCAATCAAACTCCTAAGCTTGTCATACTTTCCAGCCCGATAATTCCACATGTACCCTGTCTTAATTGAAATTCTATACCTTTAGCCACCTGCCAATCAAGACCCTATGATCACTCTCACCAATTGGTGGCAATATGGTCATATTTGTTACAGCCAAATCCTCAGATGTAATACTAGGTCAAGCACTCTTTGACCCCTAGTATTTTCCATTACATGCTGTCGCAGATAGTTATCCCTTAATAACCGCATAAAATCCAATTCCTTCCTTTCGTGTGTCCTCTCCTCACTCCAATCAATGCGACCATAGTTGAAATCTCTATCCTCCCTGAAAATATTATACCCATCGCATTCAATGCCAGTAATCACATCTGCTGTTAGCCAAGTTTCATTAATGCCTATAACTTTGGGAGAGATTGCGCTGACTAATACCAGAAACTTTTCCTTCTCATTTCGACTACTTCTTGCATTAGTATGCAGAAACTCTAGACTTTAGTTATCTACCACCTTTACATCTTATATACATTTTAGTGATTTCGGTATTCACAATAGATGCATACGGATTTTTATCCGATCTCTTCTCCAAATTATTCCTCGATAAAGGATCACCAAAAACACCCAAGTCTATGACTGCCAAATCCATTTTCAAGGAGCCACACAGGTATCTCCTATTATTTAATTTAATAAAATACAATAACAGTAATTATAGCACTATTGAAATAATAATATATATTAATAATAGTGATAATACGATTGGAATAATAAAATAAGAAAACAAAGTGGTACTTTGTTTCGAAACTACAGGATACTAAGACATTGGAAAATACTGCAGTGGGATACCTACCTACATACTGTCTGATTAGGGCTTAAAATATTTGTATACGCATACAATACGTACAATATATTTAATTCCCGTATAAGTTTCATTCCGTTTCACCAGGCAAGTATGAAGAATAATGAGCGGTACTTTTCATTCTTTGATGAATGTCACAAAAAGCGGTCATTGAAGTCAATTTTTTAAAAATATATTTTATATCTTAAAATCTTTTTTTTGTTGTTGTTTTGTTTTCCATTGCTATGTAGAATTCTTATGTGTATAAATATCCAACGGCTTTTCTTGCTGTTCAAATAATGTGAGATGTTTTCATGATTTTTCTTAACCGTTTTATACAGCTGACATTTGTATTTCGGGTTTTCTCGATGCAGTTCGTTTAGCTTGGCTTTGGCAGCATGGTTTTTGATAAGTGGTTGATATATATGTTATTCTGTTTTTTCTAATAGAAATAGTAATTTCCTTGGCAAATATGTATATTTTGAGGCGGTTTTGGCTCTTGTCGAAATATAAAGTTAATAATCTTCAGAAATTATTTGTTAATGGTAGGTGTTTGTGAATTTCTCAGCTGTCTGATGATGCAATCACTAGAGCTTAAATTTCGAGTTCCTCAGAAACTTAGTCATCGGTTAATAGAAATTATCTAGATCCCACTGAAATAAAAGAAAATGAACGTTATCTCCCCCCTCCCCCCCGATGTGTTGTATTTCATTTAAACTGTCGTATGATGTTCTGTTTAGCACCCAGTGGGATGTTGTATTGCTTTTCAAAAGCATGCCAACCTGATTCTGTAAACAGAAATGTCAGACGAGAAGTAAGGGTTTATATTTCATTGTGTTAGAGGTGATATCATTTTATATTCGTCATTTGAATGGTTGGTTGTCAAATCTAGTTCATGGTAATTGTTCCTGTTATATATATGTTGAATTTCTATTTTTTCCTAGTATGATTTTGAAATTTGCATGTACTTGTGTAGAGGATAAATGATCGTATGCGTTAGTATTTAAGGATGCTATGCTTCTGAAATCTTTCCAAAAAAAAACAAACTTTGTAACACTTGAGATATTATTCATGCGTAAATTGCAACTGAAATTAATATAGTTAAACCAAATTCCCTCAGTTTATGAAAGAGTCTGAAATACAGTGAAAAAAAAAAAAAAATTTCTTAATTTGAAAAAAAAAAAAAAAAATCAGCTAACGCCTTTATATTCCCGTATATAGGGAGTAGGTGAGGCCGTTTTTAGCCCCATCTAATTTTTGGAGACTAAGTGGGCAGTTCAATCTCCACTGGTACCCAATCAGAGATAGCGTGCCCAAGGCTATCATTAATTAACAGGCACGAAATGAAGAGAGACACGGCTCAACAAGTGCCGCAATCTCGCCGCTTATTTGAAAAAAAAAAAAAAATCACTCTCAATAAATGAATAAATTGTTATATTTCCTTTATGTTTCACATTATCCAGCCATGTGTATTAATTCTCAACGTTAAAAAAAAAAAAAAAAAGGTCATTTTTGAGATGGTGTGTGCAGATGATGATGGTAGTAGAGGTTGTGTGTTAGTAGGTTAAATGGTGGAGACAGTTGTAGGGTGCCCTCCTTTCATGAGTTCTTGGAGGTGTCGCATAATAATAATTTTGAAGAAATATATGAACTGTGTGACAATAGGGTATGCCATATTAATCTGTTCGTTATTGAAATGTATACATTAAATGCCAAGTTAGAAATCACTGTATGGACTGACAAATTTCTTCTTATATATTTTTCCATAAAAGGAGGGAATAGTTAGTATTCTTTTGGCCCTATCTTTTTTTGGATATCAGCAGTTTGGGGATATGCTAGCCAGGTGATGAGTATATTGCAGAACTGTGGCCATTTGATGTTCTTAATTGTAAATAGTTTTGTGTGCATATTTTATAGTTCATTTTTCTGAGTTGCAGAAATAAAATCTGAGGGGGGGGCCAAAGATCAACTGATTTGGAAATGGATTGAGAAAAGGCCTAGAAAAATCCCCCCCTCATTACTGACTAGAATCAAACCATCTTCCACCAATACAATATTGACAGCGATGCAGTTATCCATAATTATTATTATTTAATGTTAGCATTATTCTTATGTTATTTATGTGAATCCTACTCATGAAAGATTGTAAATGAATGGACTGAAGGTCAGATAATTTGAACAGATACTCTAGAGATTAAATATGGAACTCTTTCAAGTTACTTTAGGCCTCCATAAGCAGAGTAGTGGTCTCATGCTGGGCAGTGAAATTCATCTACCATGTAAAGACATTGACAAATGTTCATACTTCCAGTGGAATTCAGACCTATTATTTGTAGATTAGAGTAAAAACACTGTCCTACTGAGTAGATACTCAGCAACCAGGCTCCGAAATATTTAATATAACTGAAAATGTAAGCTGAAGTGAAATGTTCCTCTTACATCAGAATAAATGAGAAAAATCATTCCTCTTACATCAGAATAAAATGTTCCTTTTATTCACAGTATAAATTTTTATTAGTTCTTTAAAGTATGCCTGATAATCCCAGTTCCAGATGTTTCCATGCTGAATGCAGAGCACTAGTACAGTATGTGACTATAAAAGCATAAATTAATGGATTAATTCTGCCAGGGCATGTAGATTTAATGGTGATTGGATTTTTTGTTACCTGGGTTGTGTTCCATGAAACTAGTGGGACAACATCTGACTGCCATGCATTGTGCCAACTAAGTGCAGCTCTTCATGCATTTGCTAATGGCCACTTAAAGCAGGATGTTGCACAGTGTAACAAGTTCCAGATTATTTGTGAATGGTTTCAAGCTTTAAAATGATTTTACCATACTTTAGTGGTTTGTAGAGTTACCAGATTTGAACTCTATTGAGCATCATGTGAAGTGGAATGAGCTGTTTGTGATAAGAATCTGCTGTAGTCTAGGCTGAAGCAATTGTGTAATATAATCACATCAGCATTCCTGTGGAATGCTGTTAACACCTTGTAATACTGTTTATTATTTAGGTGGGTGCATGCTTTCTGTATATGCAAAATATTTCATATATCTCTGATCCTGTGTGATGATTCACACAGGACCAGAGATATATGAAACCAGAGATCTTGGTTTCAATTTTTGTGAAGGCTAATTTTATGTTCTGTTTCAGTATTATCTTCTCTTCTCTTTTCAGATATTGCATGTCTTGAAATAGTTTTCGTGGATGCCTGATGTAAAGATTAAGGATAAGAATGTTTGCCAAATAATCTCCTAATTCTTGTAGAAAGTCTTTTCGCTTGATTACCAGAGCCTCCGTAGCTCAGTCGGTATAGACGAAGCCCTTTATTCGGAAAGACCTGGGTTCGATTCCCATCCATGACATGAGGAACCTTTATCTGGTCTCTTTCGACTAAAGGTAAGTTAGTCAGTCATATGGAGGTAGTGGGGTTTTTTCACCCGAAAACTTGGTTTTTTTTGTCCCTCATAACAGGCAAACCGGTCTGCTGATTGAACCATTAGAAGGGTTCAACCAGTCCTAAGGGACAGTTGCAGAAATAGGGAATCCCCACATGAAATAAATAACTTAGTTACCAAGTAAATTATGCTTGCCAAGAAATGGTTCTGGTTTAATCCTTTATTGAAGTGTAAGCAAACAAACTTTGCATGTGATGTATGTTCATGACTAAGCTGCTTGTATGTATATATATAGGGGGCTGATCACATCAATTGCTATGGTATCCCATAATGCAAAACACACTTCCTTTTGGATATGCATAATACTTGCATTATGGGAGAGTCACTATCCAGCCTGGTTTTGACATGGGAAAACTATTTTAGTGATGTAAAATTTTTATTATTATAACGTGACACCTCCAAGGAGTCCAAAGACTCATCGAGGGAGGGCACCTACTCTACAATTCTCTGTCTCCGCCACTCAATCCACGAACTACAGTGAACCACATCATCTACACCAATGCCATCTACTGTCCATCACCACCACTAGTATTTTGCCAGACAACTACAAACATCCATGCCCACGGCAGGATTCGAACCTGCTGCCATTTGGCTGGAGAGCAGATACACTAACCTGGCTAGCCAGCATTTTCACCTTAATATTGAAGGCATCCTCAGTACAAAGACAGTCTGCAATGGAACATGTTTAAAATTCAAATAAGAAAGTATTTTATAAAGTGCCATCATAGCTTCAGTAAGACAACGATCAGTAAAATAAATTCCTAATTAATTAATTTAAAAAAATTGTGTTATATATATATATATATATATATATAATAAGAAAATATTAAATTAGGAAATAACAGACAGTTGATATAATATTTCCCATAAAGGGGATTACTACGGACATCGGATCTGTTTCGATTCCAGTGATGTAAAAAAAAATAAAAAAATGTTGTTACCCTTTATATAAATGTTCCTTAAGGAATCTACTCTTGTGGAAAAGCTCAATTTTTTTCCAGAGAGGTGTGCTTAGTAGAGGTGACATGTTTAGCTTAGCCAGATTGCTTGCATGTTACTGTATATACGCTTTGTGCTTCATGGTGGACAGCAGATTATCTGAAGTGCAACAAGTCACATGAGAAGGAGAGATCTGGCAGTAGATACCTGGAACCTTTAAACACTAAAATGGCTAGAATGGTTAACAAAGCCAAAACGTTTGACATTGTCAAGAGGTTATCTCTTGGATTCCTCTTCCTTATATTAAAGGAATATCTGAATGTACTGCTAAAGTTCCAAGACCTTTCAACATTTTGGTTTCCTTTCATCAAGACCTTTTATCATAACTTTCCATTCTTCACCTATAGACAAGCTTCCTCCACATCCTAGTAAGAAGATTCAACCTTCCTCATTTCATCTGAAGACAAAATTCTTCCATTTTATATGTTTGTTAGATCTCTGGCTCCTGGCTTGTTGTACTTTGGACATTGGACAGATCTGCTGATGTCTACCATAAGCAATATAAATCTTTATCCAGTAACATGGAGTTAAGCAATATGTCTTAATTGAACATGCCATCTTTACTAAGCACACTCCTTTGGGAAAAAATTAAGCTCTTACACAGGAGCAGATTCCTTATGGAATATTTATATATAGAGCTGTAAGACCTTCTACTTTGTCTGAATTTAAACAGCCTTCGGTTATCCCCTTTCTGTGAAAAATAGTATTGTATCAATCTTCTACTAATTTCTAACTTTATGTTTCCTTATATATATATTAGTCATTGTAGTTAGGATCCATTTGATACTAAAGCAAAAATTTTGCATTATGAAAATAGTTTTCACAAGTTTTTTCTTTCTCTAATTTTATATAGTATCTTTAGATGGTAATGATTTTCATTGGGCAGTATGAAACTGTTTATCTCACTTATTGGATGCCTGAATTGGCATGAAAACTTAAAAAAGTACCACATTTGCTTTCTATAGTATGGTTTCTGGATTATACAATCCTTAGTCTGGCCCAAGTACTAATGTATGTGAAATTTGCAACCTAGTGGGATTTTTTTTAATAATAAAATAAAATTTAAAAACCTTCATTAAGTTCAGCAGTGTATAGAACAAAATATCATATTTATATTTCTAATATAAAAAAAAAATCTAATTTACTTTATAAACTATTTCATGATCATCAAATTCCTAACATATATCCTCAAGGGGGGGGGGTACAGTATATGATAGTACTACATGAAAAACTTACATCACCACTAACTTCCTATCTACAATTTTCCTCCAAGTCAATATGTTACCTTTCAAGACTCCAACTTTATCATATCTTATTATAAACTGTTTTAAAAAAAAAGAACGATGTACTCACCAAAGATTCCCCCCCCCCGTCACCAATTTTTTATGATGTGTCCCAAAATTCATAGGAGTTCCACAGATTGATTAGCATTAGTGTATTTTTGGAAAATTTATTATTTTTTTATTAAATGAAAGATATTCTATTTTGTTCAGTCTACAGCTACTGTTCATATCCATATTAATTGTTTTCTTTGGCTTGTTTAGTTATGGACTACCTTAGCAATGTGTACTCTCTCTCTCTGTCTATCACCACCCCTAAATCTCTATCTTTCATCTATTTCTGAAGTACAGTGCCATCACTGTGATACACAGCTTGTAATCTATTTATCCCAAAATGCATAACTTTACATTTCTCGACATTAAACTGACACCTGTTATCTTTTGTCCATACTGACAGCCTATTTAAATCATCTTGCAATCTTATATTTTCTCACATGTTTTCTCATTGCTTGACTTTTCTTGATTGGTGTTTAAGGTGAGTAAAAATTGGGAAGGATGTGGAATACAAAGTAATAGACTTTTTGAGAAATCACACAAATGGGGGTAATTTCACCCAGCTCACTCTCATCCCACTTGGATTGTTTTCCAGGTTCATCTGCTAGAATAATGCCATAAGATCATTCATATTCACTAACTGATCCAGAACCCCTGTTAAATATTACAATTACTTTGCTATGTGCATGGTGGCAAATCTACAGAATAACTGTTTTGGTTTTGAGCTATGTCCTCAAAAAAGAGCTGTTGGTTATCTTCATGATATTCATTGTAACTCTGAAAAGTTTACTTGTGGTGCATACAGGAAAAAATGGGGATGGGGAGGGGGGGGGGAAAGTAAACTAGATTTTTGCTCTGAAATAAAATCTAAACATGGTTTTGGGCCACTTCAAGCTTCCAATAGCAAAAGTGTATTATATAAGGCAGTCAGACTCAACTACCATTAGTACTACAGATTCTTGACCTTTCCTGAAGGGATTATGAAACCTTGAATACTGCCTATGTTAATTGTGAAACCATCTAGGAGACCATTTCTGAAAGGAATGGCTTCCTAGATGGTTTCTTTCATGCTAATGGTTTTATGCCTGTTGTCTGGGGCAGGGATATGTATATAGGAAAACCTCATTTAACATGATTAATTAATCCATCAACCACTGAAACAAAAAAGAAATTAAAAGGAACTATGAGAACTGAAAATTTTAATGTGATATACAGTGGATTCGACAGAGACCAAAGAGCACAAGCAGGAGTCATGATTTGGATTCATAACTACCTTTCAAAACAGTTAAAACATTATAAATTATGGAATGAAAGAATAATAGAAGCTAGAATAAAAGTAGAGGCTATTTAACAATAATTGGTTTATATGCCCCAGAAGAAGGAAGAGAACAGGATAATATTGATTTTTATAATCAGCTACAACATATATAATAAAATAAATAAAAATGATTACATAATTTTAGCAGGAGACTTAAATGCAAGAATTGGAAACACGAAAATTAATAATAATATAGGAATACATGGAGAACACACTCTAAACAGAAATGGTAAAAAATTGATTGACTTTGTAGTTTATAATAACCTAAAAATAATGAATTCCTTCTATAAACATAAAGACATACATAAATATACTTGGGCAGCAAGAGGATGAAAATCAATATTAGATTACTTCATATTAAATGAAAAGGCATCAAAATTTTCACTATGTGTTAGAGTTCACAGAGGATATGAAATAAGCAGTGACCACTTCCTTGTTAAAATAAAATTAAGATTACCACCTAAATGGCAACAAGAACAGAAAGAAAAATTGAAACATTTGTTTATAAAACTAGACTATTGAATGACACAAATGTACAATGGCTATATGAACAAAGAATTAACCAATATCTAGATAAAATAAAACAAAATGAAGAAATAGAAATAGAATGGCTTAATATAAAAACGATACTAAATGCAGCAGCAAATGAAAGCTTAGGAAAGACTAAAAAATTCAATAAAAGGAAAAAAACTGAAGATCTGGGATGATACAATGACAGAAATAATCAAAAAGAAAAAAGGAGCCTATCACAAATGGTTAAGCAGTAAAAGATTAGAAGATGAAATAGAATATAAAAGAATAAGAGCCATAGCTAAAAGAGAAGTCAGAAAAAGACATAGAGAATTATGGAATAAATTTGTTTTTAATTTAGAACATGATTTATATAAAATAAGACCCAATGTATATAAGATTTTGAAACACCTAAATGCAAATACCAAAGAAAACATAAAATTAAAGACTGAATTGAAATTAGAAGAATTTCTAAATTACTACACAGAACTGTGGACAGACAAATATTTTAAAAAAGACAACTGGCAAACAATTAATGAAAAGGAAATAACTGAAGAAGAATTAGAAATCAGCCTGCCTAAAAGAAAGAAGAAACGGAAAATCACCTGGAGAAGATAAGCTAGGTTCAGAACTATATAAATATGCAGGAACAAGATTCAAAGAAAGACTTATTATTTTTAAATAAAATTTACTCAACTGGTATCCCCCCAATAGAATGGAAAAAAGCAATTGTGATTCCTATCTTGAAGAAAGGTAATAGAGATGACCCTAAAAACTATAGAGGTATCAGTATACTAAATTCCTGTTACAAAATATATAGCAGAATCTTAAATAACAAACCAATGAAATATTCCGAAAACTTTATTCTAGAGGTACAGAATGGATTTAGAAAAGGACGATCATGTATAGACCCAGCCTTTTGCCTAAAATTAATAATAGAGAAAAGAAGAAAATATAATTTAGAAACACATATTGCATTTATTGACTTTGAAAAAGCATTTGACAAAGTTAAAAGAAACATATTATTTAACATATTAAAAGAAAGACAAATACCAAATAATATCCTAAAAGCTATCAGAAGTATATATGAAAATAATCAAATACAAATAAGATTAAATCACGAGCTATCATATACATGAGAGATAAACCAAGGGGTCCAACAGGGATGTCCCCTCTCAGCAACTCTTTTTAATATCTACTTAAATGAAATAATAATAAAATGGAGTAAAAATTTACATCAAGGAATTAAACTTTCACCTATAGTTAACTTAAACACTCTCCTCTTTGCAGACGACCAAATAATAATTACAAATTCTGAAGATAACTTACAGAAAGCTATTTTAAATCTAAATGAGATATCCAAAGATTATGGTATGATAATATCAACAGAAAAATCAAAAACTATGGCCTTTAAAGGACAAGATTCAGCAAGAACTAAAATAGTAATAGATAACAAGATCTTTGAACAGGTGAATTCATTTAACTACCTAGGATGTATGATCACATATGAAAATGAAAAAGATATAAAGGTAAAAATTGCAAAATATTTAAAAATAACAGGTGTAATTAACTCTATATTTAAACCAAACCTAGTTCAAAAACAAACCGGGCTAAAAGTATACAATACATTAGCCTTACTGGTCTTAATTTATGGAAGCGAAATCTGGACAATAAAACAAAAAGACAAGTAAAGATTAACAACAGCAGAAATGAAGTTTATGAGAAAAACTGCAAAGTATACCCTATTTGATCACAAAAGAAACGAAGATATTATGAAAGAATTAAACCAAGAACCAGTAATAGAAAAAATTAAAAAATATAAACATAAATGGATGGAACACATTCAAAGAATGAAAACAGAAAGATTACCAAAACAAGCCTTAAAGTACAAGCCATTAGGAAAAAGAAAACCAGGACGTCCTCTTAAACGATTCAACGATGACTTCTAAGGCCGGAACAGGCGATGCTAGGCCTAAATCCTTGATACGTATGATGATGATGATCAATTTTGTGCATGACAAACTAACATAGGCTTGAGTTTAAAGTTGCCTTCTGCGTTGCCTCCTAATAAAAGCTTAAGACGATCTTTAGATACTTTGTATCCTGGTTGAGATGCTTCAGTTTTAGCTAGAAAAGTTTCTGTTGGTATACGCTTCCAAAAGAGACCAGTTTCGTCGACATTGATATTTGCCAATTGTCATAATCGCCCTTCTGAATTATCCTTTGCAATTCTTCAGGAAGCTTGGCCACAGAATCTTTATCAGCACTTGCAAATTCCCCAGTTATTCCTACATTATGCAGTCCAGCTCGATTTTTTTAAACGGTCAAACCATCCTAAACTCGCAGTAAAACTTTCAACTTCCTTTTTAAAATTTGGTTTCTTTCAATGGGTAAAAATATTGAGATTTGAATATTCCTTGTACTAAGAGGTTTTTTTTTTTATAATTTTTAATCCAGAGTGATAAAAGATGCTCCATCTCGATCATTAAATGGCTTCTATTTTGGATGATATGCATGCTTAAATAAGCAGTAGAAACTTTTCCTTATTCTTTGTATTCTTTGCTCTTATTTAATATAGTCCAGACTGTAGACTTGCTGTATCTATCTCAGGTCTCGCACAATCAATCATTGTATTACTAGTGCCACTTTCATGTCTCTTAATGACTTCCAGCTTTTCCACTCGCTGCAGATTGGATACGTAAAATTTCACATAATGTAAAAAAATTGCATTAACTGATTAATCACTTGCTTAAAGTGGGAAATAGTATCATTTCACCCAATCACGCTAACTGATTATTGTTCATATATCGAATTCACGTTAAGCGAGGTTTTCCTCTCTGTGTGTGTGTGTGCACGCGTGCGTGTGCGTGCACGGTTACTAACAGGCCCACCAACATGAAGGTATAGCTGGAGGTTTTGATTGTTGCTGACTGGTGCACCTCATTGAAATTGAGATATGCTGCAATGTCATGACCTGAACATCAGTTCTATCAGCAGTTTATAATTCCGAGGTTTAGCTGTAGACACTGCAGTTAATCTTGATATAGTTGGAATGAAAGATAAGAAGTTAGTTCAGTAAGTTTGAAGTTGAACTGTAAATGGATTTTAATTATAATCTGATTGTTTTAACATAGAGGAATGATGGAAAGAGCCTCCATAGCTTAGTGATTTTGATGACTGTGCTCAAGACCTAGGTTTCCCATCAACACAAAGAATCTTTCTGGTCTCAGAGTTTTTTATTCCAAAGCCAAGCAAGCTAGTCAGCGTACACAAATTATACACAAAAATATATATTAGGAATAAGACCATCTTATCCTAAAATTATGGTTATGAAACCAAGGATACTTGGCAGGTCATCCTTAAGGAACTGTAAGCACCATGAATATTATGACAAATTGTTATTATTATTATTATGCCTCGATGGAGTGAATGACTCATTGCAGGAGGTCAACTATCTCCACACTCGCCACACTTTCAGTGTGGTGAGTGCGGAGACATTCCAACCAACCACAACTTTTCATGCAAAAAACCCTTTGCGCACACTTTGCTCCCCCCCTTGTTTACACATTCCTTATATGGCTTCCAGGAATGGCCTTCTGTCCCGCTTCTCCCATCTCAGCCCATTCTATGAAAAATGTGATCCATCCATCTAACCCCTTCAGTTTATGTTTCAATCATTTCCCCTCTCCTCATCCTTTTATCCACTAGACTGCAATTTGCATTCTCTCAATCTACATTCATACTCTACATTCCAGAGACCAGAAACCATCTTAGAGAGAGAGAGCATCCATATAACATAGTAAATGACCAGAGAGAAAAGTGCAAACTTAGTTGTATTGGATTGATGACCAACTGCAGGATGGTAATTTGTTAATCAGATCTCTCCATGAACACAGTTTTTTTTTTTGTAAATCTTTCATTGGCTTGTGTCCAAAGATAAGTAATATTGGTCAAGATATCTGCTCTGGATCAACACTACAGAATTCATTTGTAGATTATTCATTGTTATGCATATATAAAGAATAAATTAACTTTTGATGATATTGATTTTCATTTTTAAGATGAATGGATTAGGACAATAGGAGGATCAAACTAGATATCGAACTATTTTTTGGCACGGACTGAATATAGGTTTACTTTCATGTTGCTGTATGACAAGTAGCAGTGCTCAAGTTTTGACCATGAATGGAAGTTATATCAGAACCAGAATATTTGTTTACATTGAAGGCTCTTAAAGTTTTTGATGGCTTCTGTATGAAAGACCAGGGAAGGTGTGCAGTGTACTGTTAGCTGTTGGTGCTGATCCTGGTATAGGAGGTAATTTGTCTAAGTCATCTGTGAAGGATTTTAGGGATAAGAATGAATCATAATATGATGATGATACCATCTGCATAGGAGAGGTGAAAGATGAAAGGGCAGAGGTTGCATCCAGTGCTTTTGGTATTGAATAACTGAGTTATTGCAGCATAAAGGATAATTACTCTAGTTCAGGCGTTCCCAACCCTATGCCTGCGGGCACCATGGCGCCCATCGACCAATTTGTGTGTCCACCGCTGTTCAACCATGTGCCGTATAGTTTGAAATAATCACATGCACATCACACAACAATTCATGGCATTCATTAATGACACATGACGAGTATTAAATGCATACAATGTAAAGTAGATGCACATTCACAGTTGTTCATTATCTGTTGCTATTCATATGTGCATAATTTTAATGGTGTCTTGTACTTACATTTTTGAAATATTTTGATTTTTAATCCTAAAATGAGTGAATCAAGTAAAAGACAACGAACCTATAATTTTAACACTGACTGGGAGGAAACATATTGTTTCGTTAATTTTAAAGATAATTGTGTTTGTTTGTTGTGCAACAGTAACGTTGCAATTCCGAAAAAATAGATGGTGCCCGTCACCCTACCGATATTTTAGAATGTGCTCTAGGAAACAAAAAGGTTGGGAACCCCTGCTCTAGTTTATAACTGCTGTTATGATATTTTGCAGTTGTTTGATATCCCTTTTGAATTGCCAATAGTGACAATAAATAATAGTAATGTGTTTGTTTTAAAGATATGCCATATTCAAGTTTTTTTCACTGTCAATATTTTATTTATTTTTTTATTTTTATAGTTCATATTGCCACTTGTATCTCTTCCAATTTCAGGTGCTCCCAAAATGTTGTTTCAAAACATAAATTCAGGACCAGAGAAATATTCAGTAAGATACTTTTACCAGAATATGTACATTAATTACATTATTAATCAAAATATTTATTGTACATGCTTGTTTAAATTTTTAGTTTTAATAACTAGTGTGAGCATTTACTTATCTGGCAAATATTGTAATATTACTTGCTACATTGAAATTATCTCTTTCAGGTTGCCATTGAAGGTAATATTGGAAGTGGAAAGTCACTATTGCTGAAGTATTTTTCCAAATTTCCAGAGACTATGGTAAGGGAATTTTGTATAAACCTAAGTATAGCATAAATGTTGACATGAAACATTATTCATATAATTCTCTTTGAACTTTTTCTGGTTTCCTCTTTTCTTGAATAATATAACTGGGTTCATCAAGGCGATTCATTTTAATGCTAAGTATATTATAACTGTCAAGAAACTATATTCTTGTATTAATCTGATATCCAAGTGTAAGCTTATCATGAAGTAACTTTATTACTAGTGTAGTTGTATATAGTCTCTTGACTTCCTGTCAATTGCCTTAGTATCTGTATACAAACTTAACTATACATGGTGTTTCAGAATACCCATTACAAACTTCTTGGGTATTTAGAAGGGGTCAGAGTAGAGCAGGTTTTGATTATCAACCAATGTCCCCAAATGCACCGTTGCAATAGTACAAGTCAAAAACATTTTATGTGCACATCACAAAGAACATCTACATCAGATACAGAGCAAATTACATTTTAATTTCATATACATTTACAAAAAAGTGCTTGAAGGAAGTTGTGACCACAAACTTCACAGCATGCATAGCAGGTTCTGGCACACTCTCAAAAATGCCTGACATGGTTTGAATCTCACCTGCTTCAGTGACATTTGCACATTTGCCACAGTTGTTGGAAAATGTGCTACTGAACATTAGACAACACATGTGGTTTCAACATGATGGTGCCCTACCACATTTTGTAAGTGACATCTGACACTACTTCACCAAATGTTTGGTGGGCAATGGATTGTCAGAGTGGCTCAGTGGCATAACATGGCCTGTACATTCACCAAATCTTCTACCAACTCCACAGGGATTTCATACATGACTCTTCATGTGGCCCTAGACAAAAAAAGTCCAATTGAGTAAGTTTGGTGAATGTACAGGCCATGTCATGACACTGAGCCACCTCTGGCAATCCATTGCCCACCAAACATTTGGTGAAGTAGTGTCAGATTACAAAATGTGGTAGGGTACCATCATATTGAAACCACATGTGTTGCCTAATGTTCAGTAGCACATTTTCCAACAACTGTGGCAGTGTCGCTTGCAGGAACATCAAGTATATGGGACTGTTCAGTGGGGTGGAAGAAGATACAGTCCCGTCAACTCATCAGCAACGACGCCTGCCCACATGATGATGGTGGTGAGTAATGTGATGGTTGTCCCTGGACCAAATGTGGCTATTTTGGCTGTTTCATATGCTTCCCTAGTGAATTTAGCTTCATTGGTGAAGAGCACCAATTCTGGAAATTGAGGCTTTTCTACATAATGTTGACTGAACTACCTACAGAACCCAACCCATGGTGCAAAATCGGTTGGGCCCAATGTATGAACCTTTTGGTACTAGAAGGGGTGGAGCTGATCAGCATGCAGAGCTTGCCAGTTACTGGAATGAGGGACACCCGTGGCATGTGCAATGTCATGGGTGCTCAGAGAAGGGTTTTCCTCAACTCGATGAAGCATATCCTCACCAAAGTCTTGTGTACAGCGAGTCCTTGGAGCTCCATAGTCATGCATGTTGGCATTGAAGGAACCTGTTTCCTGCAACTGCTGATTCGTGTTAACAAACAGGATGTGTGATGGAGTTGGACGATGTGGGAAACACTGTGCATGCAACCAACAGGCAGTCTTTCCATTACATTGAGCTTCTCTGTACATTAACATCATGTTGGCATTCGTATAATTTATGATTGTGTATTAATGTGATGTGTGTCAGTGTGACATTGCATTGTCATCACTAGAGAGAGGATTTTTTTATGGTTTCAGATGAACCCAACTGGAGGGCTGATCTAAACTGTCGTTTGCAATGGAAATGAGTCAGTTTGTTTGTTGATCCCCCCCCCCCCGCCATGTTTTGTAGTTGAGTTCATGATAAAATTACTTAAACATCCTTTCTCTAGTCATCACAAACCACCCCCCCAATGTTAATGGCCTGATCCATACCAGTGGCTGACTTCATGTCAGCACAGACCTGGAAACATTTTCAACCTGTGCCATTGCAATGCCATGTTTGAGGACATGGGTTGCTGATCGAAACCTGATCCACCTTCACCTCCTTACATATGCTAGAAGTTTGTAATAGGTATTTTAAAACAGCTTGTTTACAAATCCCAAACTGATGTTTAGAATACACATGTTGGGGAATATGCACATAAAATTTTCCTTCCATGGTCACTGCCCAAGTGAATTGGCTGCCATCATTCCTCCACTTTCTGTTGTGCCTGTTTATACAAGAGCAGCAGCTGCCCAGCATCCCCTGCACTGTGCAACTGCGAACACACTGAACCTGCTTCTATTTTACCTCTTTTATTCTGTCCACATCTGTCTGACTTTATTTATGAACTATTCCCAAACAACTAAGCCCTGCAGTTCTTCAATATACTTCTGTCTCAGTCCTCATCTGCAACCCGCACATTGCATTAATGTGCTTATAGGTCTCAACTTCTTGTGTATTGAATCAATTAAAAAAAAAAATCTCATTAATGCTTTTGCATTATGGGAATGCTCACTTATCCAGACCTCTTTCAACCTTTGAGGTCTCATCAGTTGGATCCAGACCATTAATGTAACTTGGTATCATCTTGTCTTACTCCCACTGATGACCAAAACTTTCTAAAGTTTTGGCATTTCATAAAGAGTGGTGTATAGGTACTAGGCAGATTGTATATGCTGCAAAATTTTTAAAATTTTACTAAGTCCATGTACAAAGCACCATGTACTAAATTAATTTTTAAGATAGATGCAAATAAATATGATGTTATGTGAACTTGTTTGGAACTGTGATGTTATTTGATGGATCAGGTATTGGAAAAGCCAAAACTGGAAATCAGGAATGGATGGATAGAAATATGACAGCTTTGTGAGGGGGGGGGGTATTATCTCAGTAATTAAACCACGTTTTACAGTAAAGTGCCAGCTGAGTTGGACAAGGGGAAATGGTTACACCTTGATATTGCTGGATTTTGCAAAAGCATTTGACAGGATCATGTTATGTAAATTGGACCAAATGAGGTTGGACATAAAGTTGGTGAAACAGATAAGAAAATAGAAAGTGGGCAGACATCAGAGACTAGTATATGATGGAACTGAATCAAAGAGAAGCAGGTAACATGTGGTGTGCCATTAGGCTATATACTTGGGGCATTGCTGTTTGTTTGTAAAAAAAAAAAAAAAAAAATTAAGGGCAGAAACTTATTTACATGAAATAAATTTATTAGCAGCAAAATTTTCACCTATATTATTATTATTATTATTATTATTATTATTACGGGTATCTCCATGGAGTCAGTAGACTCATCGCGGGAGACCCAAACTAGCAAAACAATATCTGTCATATCTCTTCTTGAATTCATTTACAGATGAAGAGCTCACAACAAAGTCAGGCAATGAATTCCACTCATTCACCACCCTCCAGGCAAAAAACCTTGTTCTGACACCTTTGTTAACCACACTCTTCTTTAATTTCCAGAGATGACCTCTTGTTCTTCCATCACTATCACACAGCTGAAACATTTCCCCTGCATCAATCCTATAAAAACCTTTTAGTAATTTGAATGTTTCTATCATATCCCCTCTTCTTCGCCTATCAACCAATCTCTGCAATCCACAAGCTCTCAATCTATCAATGTAGGGAGCATTTTTTATATCACTCACCAACTTGGTCACTCTTCTCTGAACCCTCTCCACAGCCTCCTCATCTCCAAGGAATCCAGGTGACCAGACCTGAGCACAGTAATCCAAATGTGGAAGTATCAATGCTTTATAAAGGGGAATAATAACCTCTTTATCTCTGGATGTCAGTGTGTTCCTCAACAACCAAGTAATCCTATGTGCAATCTTGGACACCTTAGCAATGTGTCCTCTGAACTTCATCTCCTTATCTACCAATACCCCTAAGTCCCTAGCCTCATCAATCTCTTGGAGTACCTTTCCATCTATGTAGTACACAGCTGGTAATCTTTTAATCCCAAAATGCAAGACTTTACACTTTTCCACATTGAACTGACATCCATTTTCTTTTGCCCATTTTACCAGCTTATTTAAATCCTCCTGCAAACTTTCAACATCAGCTTGATTTTTTATTGCACTACACAACTTTGCATCATCAGCAAACAACTGAATATCTCCCTTTAAGCCGTTTCCTATATCATTTATATACAAATTAAACAACATTGGCCCAAGCACAGAGCCCTATATCACAGGCATCTTCAGTAAATAATTATATGCTCATCTGCCTAGATTATATGGTCTTCCCAAGATTCATAAGCCAGGTGTTCCATTAAGACCAGTAGTGTATTGTATCGGTTGTCCTACATATAAAGTTTTTAAATACTTGTATACGTTATTATCTTCATTTACTGGAAAATCTGCTTCTCCCATCAAGAACTCCTTAGATTTTAAAACAAAGTTTATAATCTATGTTTAGAACCTTTAGATGTTTTATTTAGTCTTGATATAGTATTTCTTTTCATAAACATTCCTTTGGCAGATACTCTTAATTTGCTTAAACAAGATTTTCCTCCTAATATCATCAAACCTTTTGACTTTGTGATTCATTCAGGTTATTTCAGTGTACAAGACAAATTATACCAACAAGTTGAAGAAACAGCCATGGGTGGTCCTATCTCTCATACCGTTGCAAATTACTACATGGCAGCATTTTGAAGATTGTCTCCTTAAAGTCATTTTCCCTAAAACTGCAGCATGGTAAAGATATGTAGATGATATATTTGCAATATGGAAAGGTTCATCATCAGGTTTAAAACTTTGTTTAAAAAATAAATATGATTCATCCTAGAATGCAATTTACTTTAGAAGAATAAAAAAACAATTAGAAAACTAACTCTTTTACTAGATAATTTAATTCTTCGTCAACTAGATAGTAGTTTACAATCTGTTTTTAGAAAATAAATTCAGACTGATCATTATATCCATGCTAATCCTCATCATCATCCTAGTCAAAAGATTGAAACTGTTAAAACCCTGTTACATCATAACATTTGTTCTGCTGAAGATCCTTTCTAGCAAGAATTATATCAAATCTACTCTTATGTAAAATTGCTTTAATGAATCTGTTAAGGAAGCCTTTAACAGCTTTAGACAGCTAGTCTCTAGATCTTCTGAAGATATCACACGGATTCTGCTCCCTTATGTTAAAGGAATTTCTGAACTTATGGCTAAGTTCTAAAACCTCTTAATATTATAGTACCCTTTCATCTATCAGGAAGATTTCTACCTTCCTTTCTTCACCTAAAGACAAGCTTTCTCCACTCAACCTTGTAGGTATCTACCAGATCTCATGCTTCTGTGGTTTCTTACTTTGGATAACCTGACAGATCTGGAGCTATCCATTGTGAAGAACATAAATTTTACATCCAGTACCATTATCCTTAAATATTTAACCTAGCAGAACATGCTATCTCAACTAAACATAATTTTTTGGAAGAAAACTAAACTTTATAGAAGTAGATTTCTTATAGAGCACTTATATAAGAGAGTTTTTGAGACCATTCTACATCGACTGAATTTAAATAGATCTGATGGTTTTCAGTTATCCCCCGTTATGAAAATATTATTACATCATTTTATGCAAATTCTTAATTATTATGTTATTGTAATTTTTTTTTTAAATAATTGAGAATTTTACTGATCATCTGTTGTCCTGTGAATGCTAGTGGCACTTTTTGAAAATTATTCTTTAACTGTAATTTTATATTGTGTTCCATTATCAATGTGCTGAGGATGCCTATGATATATAAGTGAAAATTTTATAGCTAATAAATTTATTTGGACATCCTTCACATGGATCATCTTCAAGGGTGGTACGACCACGTTTCAACTTGGTAGCCATTTCTTAATTGTCAAAAACGAAGGCGAAGAGTGCCTATAAACTTTTATGAACTTCAAATGATCTTTTGCGTTAAACCTTCTTTTACAAAGAATTTTATGACTGCACAATACTCAATTTTATACATTTCAAGGAATACAGACACCACTTTTACAGTTGTCTGAATCAGAGAGTTGATTCAGACAACTGTATAAAACAAACTACTTGATAGAATGACTTGCAATTTTACATGGATGCTTATGACAGATGTACCAACTTTGGAAAAAAAAAATCTTGTCGATAGTGTTGCCATATATGGTCGAGGTTGAGAACTTTTCAGACCACCCTCGTAAAAGAAATTAGAGATGATAAAGAGGACATGAAAACTGAAGATAAAGATATTCAATGTATGGAATAATTACTTTGGAAGATTACTAAATGAAGCAAACAGTGACAGCATGGTGGTAGAAAACACTCAACAGGAATGACATCTGGAATATATATCTGTACTCGAAGTAGAAAAAACTATCACAAACCTGAAATGTGGAGTAGATAATATTTCACCAGAAATATGAAAATAGGGAGGTATAAAAGTTTTACAGTTGCTATACTGCATAATTCAGAAGGTCTAGTCAGAGGGGTGAATTCCAGATGATTGGAATAAGAGTACTCATAGTACCCATGCATAAAAAAAGAATAAAGGTGAATGTGTGAGAATTACAGAGAAATTTCTCTGTTGAGCATTCCTGGTAAGAATGCAAGTATTCTTGAGAAACAGCTAAGAAAAAGTGTGGAGGAGTATCTTAGAGAAGACAGACTAAACAGAGGTTGTTACAGTGGCACACCCAGGATTTAATCTGGGGGGGGGGGGCTGAGTTGAATGGATAAAAATATCTTTAATGCAATGAATAATAAAAATTCATTAGGTAATTATAAAAATTTATTTAAAGAATAAAATCCAGTTTTCTTTTCTTTTTACAAAGCTCTTGAATTATTTCAGTCGTGGTTACATTAATCTCTCTGTGTATATACAGCAAAGCCAGTCCGTTCAATTGTGATTGTGTCATTGTAGATCTTAAATAGGTTTTTAAAAGGCATAAGTTAGAAAATGACCTTTCACTGACACATGTTGTTACCGGAAGTGTTGCAAATATTTTTAATAAGTTATAGATGTTAGGATATATCATTTTGTCACACTTTGAAACTGCATCAACAGCATTTTTGCATAGAGCTATTGCAAATGGTTTTTCAAATTTCTTATACCACAACTCGAATTCGGCGTTCAAAATTGCTGGATTTGTATAAGGCAAATCACCGGCATAAAATTCATACAACTGACGAAAATCTTCCATTGCACTTGCTGTTGGAGCATCTTTTCCATTTGGTAGAAGAGAAAAAAAAAATTTTTCAAAATGTTGCGGTACCGAGTGAAATGATCCTGAAGTTGAGTCAATATTTGATCAATAAATGGAATGAAAATAGTTCTCCTGAAATACTCTTCTACAGAATCGGCTGGAACATTGGACCTTGATGTTTGTTTTGATGTAGCCCTTGGCTTTTTAATGTCAATATTAAAATTATTGGCTTTTATACATGCTTCATCGTAAATATCTTTAAATGAAGATTCTGGTGTTTCACGAATGGTATTTAATTGAGCCACAACATCATCAACAAAATTTAGGGCAGTTAAGAGGTCACTATCAGATTTTTGCATTATTTTAGACAATGGTAAGGTGTATGCAAATATTTTTTGCAAGCTAAATAAAGATATTATAAAACCAAATGCACACAATGACTTATTCAAACGTTTTGCATTAGAGGAGTCTCTGTCTTCCCAAGAAATGATTGTTTCAAGACTATGAATCACTGCATCATATAATTCCACCATGGTCATGATGGCTTCATGGCGTTCCACCCACCTAGTTGGGCAAACTTGGTGTAGTTTCTGTCTCTTAGTATCCGGTGTATATTTATCAATGTTGTCAACAGGGACGTCCTGTCTCTTAGGGGTATTGAAGAAATTGTGTACCTTTTCAATTATGCCAATGCAATTTCTTATTTCAGTTGCAGATACAGCATTTCCAATTGCCAAATTCAAACTATGCGATGCACAATGAACATATAAAGCTTGTGGATATATAGCTGATATGTGAGATTGGACACCATTAAACTTTTCGTTCATTGATGCGGCACCGTCGTAACCTTGCCCACATAAATGTGACAAATCGATGCCATAATTATTTAAGCTTTCTAATATTTTGTCAGATAAGTTTTTTCCTGTAGTGCTTGTTACAGGAACAAATTGTAAAAATTGTTCACAAACTTTGTTGTCATTTTCTTTGTCTATATACCTGGCACACAAGGAAAGATGTTCAGTGGTAGAAATGTCACAAGTTTCATTGGCAAGAATTGAAAAACATTTCACCGAATTAATTTTTTCGACCAAATGGTTCAAAATGATTTCATTACATGCATTTATAATTTGATTTTGTATGTTCCAGCTAATGTAGGTAGCGTTTTTAGTAGAATGTTTAAAATGTTCAGGCAAGTTTTTGTTGCCCGCATCGATTCTCGTTCTTAACAAAGCTCGAAAATTGGCTTCATTGATGATTGGCTCCTGTTCAAATGAAAATTCTCCATAATCACGATGTCCTCTCAAGGGTATATTTTGCCGACCACATAAAATTACTGTTTTTATAATCGTTCTAATCGTTTCCGATTAACTGCGGCTTGTGATGCACTATCTACAGCAATTTGTCGATTATTGGAATACATTTTCCATCTCGAATATTGTTTAGCCTTTCATAAGTCAACAGCCATTATATGATATTTTGTTTTTTGATGATTATTAATTTTTCAATGGCTTTCTTCCAATTATTATAACCTTGCTAACTAATTGCTCAGGTACTTCAGATTTAGATTTTCCATTAGCAGGTGCAAAAAACACACAATATTTACAGTACGCACTATTTTCAACTTGAGAGTACACAAGCCATTTAAATTTTTCAAACCATGTGTATTGAAAACTCCGGTTGTGAATTGCAGCACAAGTTGCAGGAAAATAAAATTTGGTTCTGGTTTCCACAACCTTTTCACAGTATCTAAATTATTGTCAGAATTAAATATTTGTTCTTTCAAAAATGTGATGTCGTGAGAATTATTAATAACTAAGGAAGTACTTTCTTCTGGATAATTCAATGGTTTTGTCAGGCCTACGACTGGGGAAACCGAATCCAAATCGGTATTGACAATATTAATAGCGCCAACATTGCTACTAACATTTGAATCATCCTTTTTTGGTTTTTGGTTTTTTTGAAATAGTTCAATAAAATACTCTGCGTATGTTTTTCAGCCATAATTTGAAGCACAAAATCCAAAAAAACAAAATAAAATCTATAAATTTAACTTTAAAATTTTAACTTTAACTTAACTTCAACATTATTGAAGAATTTATGTACGGTAAGGTTACTCTTCAGAGATGGAAAGAAGTTGCAAGTTCAAGACATGCTTTTCAACAAACTCAATGCAAAATAGCAGAATACGAGCTTATCGCACATGACCTATGACTGAGCATCTGTAATGATTCACCAACACATGATACCCGTGATCCTCTCTGTCCCGGCTCGGACAGTTATAGGACAGCGTTTCTCACCCTTTCTAAGCCCAAGGACAAGTAAAATGCCTAAAACAATTCTATGGACCGCTAAGTTATGTAATTTTTTTAAAAACATATGCGGGGATTACCAACATTTGGGAAAAACTGTGCCATTTATAACATAATTTGATAGAGAGCTGAAATTCAGGGGACACATTGCAAAGGTAGTGAAGGTAACACAGAGGATTGCTGCAATAATGAGAAGGACACTAACCTGCAGAGATAAAATGGTTATCATTCCGTTGTATAAGACTCTGATCAGACCACACTTAGACTATTGTTCTCAGATCTGGTCCCCAGGATTTGAAGGGGATAAATTAACTGTGGAAAGGGTGCAAAGGCAAATAACAAAGATGGTGTCAGGACTGTACAATGTTAGTTATGAGGGAGTATGGACTGCAGAGTTTGGTGGATAGAAGAAGGAGAGGTGATATGATTGAGACTTTTAAGCTGTTGAGAGGTGGTTACAGGGTTGACACTGGGGAGTTCCTTTGCTTGGTTGAACGGTGGGAAGGAGTCATGACAAGGGGCCATCCCTGGAAGTTACAAAAGGAAACTGTGAGAAAGAGGGTGAGGAGTGGTTTCTTTGCATGGAGGGTGGTTGAACCATGGAATGCATTGCCTGATGGAGTGGTGAGATTGAGAACAGTCAATGCATTTAAGGAGTGGTATGATAGACTTTGTGTTTCCTAGGAGGGACCTCCCTCGATGAGTCTTGATAGACTTGTGTTTCTTAGAAAGGACCCCCCACATTGAGTCTTTTGACTCCATGGAGGCCTGAATAATAATAATAATGAATCTAAAAGCATGTTTTGAATATATATGGAAACATAATTAACTTGGAAGTAAAATGAGTAAAAGTGTATCATCATTGAACAAAGTTTTAATTTTTATTAAACAGATAAATAATATGATATAATTATTTACTATTTACTTTTAATGAGATGGATGAGCTTCTCGGCATTGCAGAGTTGCTGGATGTCTGGCTCAACATTGGTCAACTTCAGTCTAAGATCATCACATACACTAAGAAGAATTCTGTATTTTGTTTTTATTTAAAGGAGTGATGAAAATCCTTTCTCGCAAAGATATGTTGTAGAAAACTGCATGACGATTTTCAATGCTTCTTCAGATAATTCGGAAAATTCACTTCTCAGTGAAGGCGAGATCCAGAATCGAGCCAAACCACGATCACGGAATTGCATTTTAAGCCCACTGTCACTTGAAAGCTCAATTAGCTATTCTTTTTTCGATAACGAAAGATCGTTCTCGTGACTGCAAGCCTGAAATGGATTGTGAACCCACAGAAATTTCTTATAAAAGTTATTCGGAAAATATGTTTCCAAATTCTGAGTTTTGAGGTGGACACAAACGCTTTCCCAGTGGTTAAATTCTAAACTAATAAGTTTCGGGGCCCTATACAAAATAACCAATCGTATTTACCTTTTGAATACTATCCAGGGAAGCTCCACACCTCCCTGTCCCTTTCATCACGAGTTCGTAATCAGGCCACTGTTTATATTGATTTATATATACATTCAAAACTGTAAACACTTGTTGAATAATAACACAATAATGTAGGCATAATTACCGTAAAGGGAGAAAAGTCACAAAACAGAAAAATGTTCCTACAAAATAACCAATTGTATTTACCTTTGAATGAGATCCACTGGTCGAGTGTCCAGCAAGTCAACAAATCTTTCCTTTCGTTCAGTGTATTAATATTATCGCATTGCAACTGATGGGAATTCTGTGTTTCTGTGGATTCGTTACAGACCTCTTTCTCTTCAGAAACTACACACAAGCTGTCATTACAAACTCATTTTGTATTATCACTGTCATCTGAGCTATTTTTCCATTTAAAGATGGTACCAATGTACTTATCCATAATTGAAATACCGTATTTACTCGAATATAACTTGCCCTTGCATATAACTCATACCCCTGATTTTACTTTACGAAAAAAGAAATTAAAAAGTTTCTCAATATACCTCGCAAATGAAAAAAAGCTGAAACACGTTCAGAGCAGGGGAAAGTAATTTGCTCCTGCGGTAAACAACACACCCTCCCCAATACTACTATATTGCAGAGGCAAGAAAAACAAGTACTTTTATTATGTCAGTGAATAAGGTACCAGCAGTCTGTGTAATATATTTCTCAACAAATAGTGCAATTAGAGACAACTGGGATAAAAACGACACTAATTAATAAATCACATGTCCTTTCATACAGAAACTATGCTATTTAGACTTAAGCAAAACCATATGTTGCACCGGCAAACACAGTATCTAACTAAAAGCTATTGTTATTAATTAGATGTGTGTGAGTTCGCCTCCCCTAAAGCAGCAATAAAGTTCAACCGAAGGTGGTAAAATTCGTAAACATGTTAAAACTTAGAAATATATATATAGTGAATGTTGTTATGGCAGTTTCACATATGGAATTCGGTTGAAGAGAATTAGCATTTCAACTCAACTGGCAGCTTGCTTTTATCTTTCAGTCCTGCGATTTCCTAAAAATATATAAATACTGGGGTTAACTCACAACACACTTTGTCCAACATGTGGACAACACATGTTCACTTCAAATCTGACAAAACAGAAGGCAATACATAGTCTCATTTGAGTTGTAAATCAGCAGTTAGAATTGAAGGAGGTGCAGGGAGATGGATCGGTGTGTAAAGTCAGATGTGTGAGAAGGGTGTATATTATCTCCACTGTTATTCATCATCTATATGGATCACATTACGAAGAAAAGCGATATTGAACCTGATATCAAAATTGCAGATGTTAATCTCAACTCTTCATGCAGATGATGCTATACTCCTAAATAAATCTGGGACAAGTCTGCAGGATTCCCTGACCAAATGGAATAGCTGCTGTAATGAATATGATATGAAAATCAGCATTAAAAAGCTAACCTATAGGGTACTCTCACCTTATGTGACCGCTAATTCATAAGTAGTATAGAAATAGAAGACACGACACAACATAAATAAAACCTATAAGAGAGCCTATAGAAAACATTTCAGTTAATTAGGCACAATTTTTAGTAAAGATGGTAATTAAATTTGGAAATTGACAGCAGAATTAGCAAAGCTGGTATTGTAGGAAGGGAATTGAATAAATTTATGTGGAATAAGAGATAGATCAATCTAAACACTAAACTTGCTGTATACAAGATAGTCTTCAAACCAATTTTAGCTTATGGATCTGAGAGCTGTGTTAGAAATAAAACTCTTGATCAAAGACTTGAGTCCAAAGATATGAGAGTCCTGAGAAAGATTTGGGGGACTGAACAGGTGGCATTAGTGGCAATGTCATATTAAAAATGAAGATATTAGTAAAGAATTTGACATTGTTAGCATTCAGGAATGTGTTAGCAGAGCTAATCTCAGGTGGTATGGCCACTTAAACAGAATAGGAAAGGAAATATTAGCTAAAAAGACCTAGAGGAAGACCAAAATGTAGATAGATTGCTTTAGTAGACAGAAATATAAGATCTGATAACATTGAGATGTTGGCAGATAACAGGCTAATCTGTAGGAAAATTGGATAGGAAGTTAGTAATGATGAAGCTATTTCATGTAGTACTATCCTAAGATCCTGTAAATCCCCTGAGGGTATATGTTAGGAATTTGATGATGATGGTTACCTTTGTCCTTTTCTTCAAATTTTTCCCAAAACATTTCTTCCACTTCTTGCTTAGAGAACCTTCTGTTGGACAATAGGCACAAAGAAGTTTCATTATCTTTACGTTGATAGTTGCTATCATCGTAAGGAGATAATCAGTGGAAATGAAATCGAACTGGTAGAACTACAGAAGTCCCATGTGGATGTAATTGGTGATACTGAGACAAAGAAGAGAAATGTGAGAGTCTGCCAAATAATAAATACAGGATGTTATATTTGGGCTATAGTGATTAGAGAAAGAGAGTATTAATAGCACTCACCACATAACTACAATGTAGCTGCCTACCAGTCAAGAAGTTTCTTTTCATGTTTGGGGTTGAACTATCAGTACATCCTTTCCCTGATCAGTATGGTCCAAATATTTAGCAGGATCTCGTGTTTGTCTTCTTTCTCTCAGTATCACCAATTATGTCCACTTGGTACTTCTGTAGTTCTTCTACCAGTTTAATTTCCTTTCTATTGATCATCCTTATGTTGATGGTGCCTATCATCGATTCTTCTGACATGGTGTTCTAATAACTGAATTTTCACTGTTTGTCCTGGTTCTCTGACAAAAAAACTTCACGGGTGCCTTGTTTAACTGGGCAGTGGCCCAGCTGCATGAAACTTCATGTTTATTTCTGTTTTAAGCAAATACAAAGTACAGTTAGTCTGCTAAGTCTCGGGTTGCTAGTCTATCTTCATTCATTCATTCAGTATCTGCAGGATACTGAATGAACAAGGGACAAGCCATGTGGGAGTGAGCCAAGTGTGTGCAAACAAAAGTTTGCGCCTGAAAGTATCTTCAGGACTGGGGTAAAGTGGTACTTTGTTTGCACACGCTTGGATAAAGGATTAAACTAAATTTATTATAGTCTGACCAAGTGAAAAATAAACTTTCAACATCTTTCTCTAAATCCAGAGTAATTTAATAAAAAGGTGGCACGCCATTTGGCAGCTCCTATAGGAGAAGATGACCTTGCTAATGCTTCTGCCTGGTATCTCCACTTGGGCCTGGCTCCTACTGAAGAGACCTCAATAAAGGTCGAAACTAGTCTGGGTAGTGGCCCTTCCCTTAATGCATAACATTATACATATCCGCAAGGAGATGTGTTTTGCATTATGGGAGATACTGAGATAGGAGTGTTGGTAGCTTGCTCCACCTTTGCAAGGAGTTGCCCGGTGTTGTACCACTTTACCCCAGTCCTGAAGATACTTTCAGGCACAAACTTTGTTTGCACACACTTGGATAAAGGATTAAACTAAATTTATTATAGTCTGACCAAGTGAAAAATAAACTTTTTAGTTAACTAGTATATTTCGGTAAACGTTTCATATGGGCATACAACATAATGTTATTTTTCTCAAAAATTTGTAAATGTCTTTATCATTCTAGAAAGATAAAGTATTTCTATTAAGTTTATTGTTAAAACATTCACAAGAGATCAGTTAATAAGAAGCAAGGAGTATGAAAAAAATGGGCCAGCATTTTGCTTTCCCCTTTCCCACAAGTTTTTTTGGCAGTATTGAAGTTAAGAATTAGATAATTTCTTTTAATATTACATGGTAATCAGCATTCATTATGGCAAAATTATGGACACTAATACCATGCTAGGAGTGTAACTTTAATTTTCCAGCATCACTTGGAGTCTGTGCATCCGCGCGTGCACACACACAGAGAGAAACAAGTTACATTACAATTCAAACAGTATGCTAAAGTATCACTCATTTGGTCAAACATTTTATTCTATAAAGCCTGTCATCTGGTGAAAAAGAATACTACATCAAAGTCTTGACTGACTTGGCTCGAGATCCAATTTAGTCATGTTATTCTTTAATGATACGGAGCATCATTAGTGGTCTAATCGATATTTAAAATAAGGGCTGAAGCTTGTTTTTGTCCAGTTATGCCTGAAGTAATTAATCTAGAATTCTTGGGTACTACGGTCCTAATTATTATGACCTGTTGGAACAAAATTTTATGTGAATAGAATTTGCCATCCATATTCTACAGATGTTTTAGGCCATCATTTTTGTTTAGATTGGGATGGTCAATTAGAAGTTCACAGACTTTTTTTTTAATTTGCACTTGTATCATCCTAAATCCTGGTATAAGGAAGAGTTGCCTTTCCATTCAGTTCTGTGCAGAGTATCTGGGCATGATCAGAAGTGCTGTATTTTAATGCTTAAATTTAATGTCGTGTGTTCTATTTTCTGAATAGGAATTTCACCTGTATATGGCAAGTTATACAGTCACATTTAGGTATCCTCTAGGGATCATCTTCCTCCCTAGTGGAGTTGAATAAGTTATTTAATTTTGGAGTAGGTTTAACCACTGTATCTGCCTTGACATGTTATATGGATGTGAGGTGTCTGTTGAAATTGAAATAACATGGATGCAAAACATAACTTGTTTAACATGTTTCATCCATATATGGTTTTGAATAGTTAAAAGGTGACATTAAAGTTGTATTTGTTTATTTTTTCTGATAACCTTTTAATATATGAAATGGCTAAGGTTTTATTGTTTTTAGGTGCAGTCTTTCTTGTGAAGAATTCTGTTGAATAGTATTTTTATTATAATCATTACTTAGAAAAGTACTGATGATAATTTGTAATTCATTTTAATAGCTTGATTAGTGGAGCAGATATTTATTTCTGTTTTTGAGGGCACTAGAAACAGAAACAAGTTCTGGTTTTTCAATTTCAGTGGTGAATAGTAAGTGCTTCCATGGTGCATTTGGAAGAACGATGATGCCCTTTGATCGATTGGGAAAGGCCTGAGTTCGATTCTTGTCATGATGAAAGGAATCTTTTTTTATGGACTTTTTCAATGAAGGTGAGTTAGTCAATCTCATATGTAGGTAACAGGGTTTTTCATTCTGAGTATAGTCAAATGGGTCGTGAGAGCACACACAACTTACAGACAAAAAATACTGTTGTTGATGGTGATGTGTTGATTGTAGTTGTGTGTAATGGTGGAGTTAAGTGGTGAGGAAGACTCTCTCCACCGGGAATTCTCCTGTTTCCTCTCCATTTACACATACTGATGCTGTTTGTGTCCAATATATTCTCTTTAAGATTTCCAAATCATATGAATCAATATCAATATTTTCTAGAATATCAAAAAGCCATTTATGTTTCACTGTATCAAATGCCTTTTCAAAATCTAGAAACCCCCAAAACACCTTTCCACCATGGTTTAGTGTTTTCTCCCCAATAATTCTTAGACAAGTTATAGCCTCTCTAGTTCCTTTGTTGGTTTGGAAACCAAACTGTTCCTTCATTCATTTCTTTTTCTATTTTACTCTTAATTCTCTCCAAAATTATTTGTTCCAGAATTTTTGCTGTGTGAGTTATAAGACTTATCATTCTAAAATTATTACAGTCTAAAACTCCTATCTTTTTTGGAATGGGGATAAAAATTGATCTTCTAAACTCCTCTGGTAATTCTTGTCCCTCATAAATTCCATTAATAATTTGCCATAACTCTTCCATACCTTTTTCACCTATATTTCTTATAAGCTCTATCTGTATATCATCTATTCCAGGGGATTTTCCTTCTTTCATCTTTTGAGTTGCTAGATTCATTTCCTCCCTCATGATGTATAACCTCTGCCCACTATACTCTTTCTTTTTTCTCCTCTTTCTCTGTCTTCATACAGTTTACCTACATATTCCTCCCATCTCTGTAATATCTTCTCTTTTTCTATCAAAATTTCACCTCTTTCATTCTTGACTGCTCTAGTCTTTTGTATCTTTCTTTTCCTCTTTCAATTTTTGCATTCACATCACCCTGTATTATAATTATATCTTTTGTGTCTTTACATTTCAAACCCTTTTCTATATCACCATAAACTCTCTCTACCTCCTCATAATCACAAGTAGGTAAATATATCTGAATAAGTAAAATATTTCTTGGTTTTGCTTTCATCTTTACCACCAAACCTCTGTCTGAGATTTGCCAGTAGCCTTCCACATATCTTGCCACTTGTTTATTCAATATTATACCTACACCTGCTTGATGTTTCTCCTCTCTTCCTCAGTAAATTACTCTCATTCCATCCTCTGTTCTAAAATCTCCTTTTCCTTTCCATCTCACCTCAGCCATTCCCAGAACATCTATTTTTAATCTTAACATCTCCATCTTTACAATTTCCAATCTTCCAGTTTGAAGTAAGGTATTCACATTCCAAGGGCCAATGTGAAATTTACCTTTAGTCTCATTTCCATATGCATATTTTCCTTTTTCCTCTTCTCCACCTCCCACAGGCTTTAGTAGAGATGATTCATATGATTGACATGTAATCTTGTCAATATCCATACAGGAATAAGTGACCTCCCTAGTAGCCAATTGCACAGTTCCAAACCTAGATGTCCCATCCTGAACTGTGCATCACTTGTCATTTTGATCATTGCTGCTCATCCAAACTAGGATGAGCAAAAGTAGAAACATGGTTGTTTCCTGTTGCTTTCTATGCATGAAGAAATGAAAAAGTAGAAACATAGAAAGATTCACCCCTAGCCCTCGAATACTCGGATAGCATTGGGGAAAAGAAACAAGAAGGAAATAAGAGTAGGGACCATCCTATAGATAACATACAGATGTATATTACATGAAGTAAGGTATGATCCAGCATCAGGTATACCTCGGGTTCACCACTCCCGTGCTCACTAAAGTGAGCCCTTGAGGATTGTGACTTGCAAATTTCATTTGCTTTTGTTGAAAAGCATTGTCAAACTTCTTGATGGTGAAGGAATGAACAGCACTTTCAGCTGTTAAATCTTCTTCCTTGGCTTTTTCATTTTGCCATTTGAAGCAAGTCTTCATTTCTGAGCTTTCCATTATGTGCTTGAAGTAGACCAGTGGTGTCAATTGTAGAAACCTCAAGCTACAATTGGTTAGCAATATTAATAATCTCTGCTAGGTCTTGAAATCCTTCAGGATTTCAAGACCTAGCAGAGATTATCAATAAACTGAGGATGCAGTAATGTATCAGTAATGAACATAGTTGTATTGTATTATATAGCTTGTGTGTGTTGCTTGAAATGCCATATTGAGAAATGTTTAAGCATCTATTTATTGCAATTAATGTTCATATTTTTGCTTTTGTTGATACTTGGGGGGAGGGGGGAGGAAGAACTCATAAAGTGGGAACTGCCTGTATTTGATTTTATTTTCTTTGCAGCAAATAATGGTATTTTCTGAATTTAACATTGTTTCCAAAAGTTTTAAGCATGTTCATACGATGGAAAGCAGTGTTATCATCACACATCCTATAGAAACACACTGTTGATGTGTTTCTATAGGATGTCTTCTTCCAGAAAACATGATTCAAAATTACCCTAAGAGAGGGTACATATCATTCCATCCACTTTTTTATTGGTATGCATTCTGATTGATTCTTTCTCAAGATATTTTGTGAAAGAACGTTGATTATGCATTTGTCTACTTCTATATATCTTTATTGCTGAAGTATTGTACATCATTAGCATTATTTTCCTGGCATTATTTATGTCCTTTATAATTGTTCCTTTTTTAATTATCTACACTAGACTACAGTACTGATTGTGTTATATATAATGGATTTTATTTTTAATTACACCTTGTCACACAACTTCTGCTATTATCTTTCATTTACTCCATCTTTTGTACCCTTTAATTATCAACCCTGCATGAACCTATACAGTATATTCCCAAAACATCTAAACAGATCTGATGGAAGGGAGTGGAGATGTGTTGTTATTTTTAATAGTCTTAATATCAAAGATAACACCAATATATCAGAGTACTGTATTTCTTGTATTTCTGACCTACTGTCATAATCTACACCTTCATATATTGTTGCAGTTATTTTTTTTTCTCTTACCTCTTTCTTCATGCCAGCAGATGATATTAAGAAAAGTTTGCAGTTATGTGATATTCAAAAAGCACACATAATTAAATAAGTCGTTATACATAATCCAATGTTCATTAATTTTCATATCAAAGAAAATACACATATTTATCGTTCTTCCTTTTTCACATATTTCATGAGTGTTCTTTTTTATATATAGATGCAATTTGTAAGTCAATATTCTCTGTGAATATTTCTCAAATTTAATAACTAATGTGGGTTCAAATCCCACTGCAGCATTAATATTTGTGAATGACTTGAGGAAATTAATTTCATTGCCTTGTGTGAGATCACTCAGCCTATTGGTGGACTTGAAGTGCCTTGAAAAAATTTCCTATTTGGTCTCTAGAACAAAATTTTGGATTATCTAATCCAGTGGTCTCCAAACGTTTTTGATCGCGTATCCCCAATTGATTGAGCAAAAATCTATTGTAATAAGTATTATGAAGAGGAAATATGCCTTGTATCACCATCTAATAATTAAAAACGCTAAATATTTTTACACATTATTTTTATTATTAACAGCTTACAGACATATTTATTACAATATTTAATGTGAACAATGGCCTTGCATTTCTTTCATAATTTCTTGAAATTCTGGTTTGATGGCTTCTGATACTGCCAATGATTTCTGTACATCTACCAATAGTATTTGCTGATAAGGGAATACATTTTAGTTTATCTGCATATTCTTTTCCATGGATTATTTCTACCATTTTTATGGCTGTTGGGAGTACAAGTGTTTCCCCAATGGTGTGTGGCTTTTGGTCTTTTGCAATTAAGAATGCAACCTCAAGAGATGCCTCCAAATATTTATCATTCATTTTAGTGAATTTTTTTAAGTTGTTGGATTGAGAATTACATGTCTTCAAACATCGTTCAAAGAATTGTAAAGATTTGTGTTCATGTTCAGGATGTTTAGTTTTTAAGTGTCTTACTAATAATGATGGTTTCATACTTCCATTACATAGCGTCTCATGACACAATACACATGTAGGATGAGGTTCATTGTTGACTATCGTCGATGTAAATCCCCATTTCAAATAGTCTTCTTGATAATTTCGAACTTTCTTGGGCAAGGTTTTGTTAAGTTTCAGATTAATGTTTTTATCACTTAATTTGACTGATAACGAACTTGTTTGAATAGAAGAATCAATCCTATCTTTTCCTTGTTGTTCATCTGATGTAGAAGTACTATCATAATTATCTTCAATTCGCGGTTTCTTTGGAGGAAATTTTTTTAACCATTTATCCATTATGTGAGGGTTAATTTGTAAAATTTAAACATAATTCATTTACTATTGGTAATATCAAACACTTTTAAAAAATGTAAGCAATTTTGATATTAATTCACTATTTCTAGTGTAAACGTAAAAGTCGTTGGAATTGCACAGAAACAATATATAGTAAAAAATCATTACTCTTACGACTAATAGTCAAATAATTAATACAACTGTGGTGTCATCTGTAGATAGCAGGATAACTAAGCAATTTTCCTTCTCTAGTTGGACTTGTCAACACTAGGATGCTCTACAAACAATAGCAATGATAAGAAGTAAGAGATTTACTCCCTAGTTTTAAAAAACATAACAGCTTTGCCACGAACGATTATGTGTGCAAAGTCACCCAATGTAAACTCGCAAATTTAAGTTTACAGGATCTTTATAACGTCTTTGTCTATATTAGATATATGTTTAATTGAAAGAAAGTAATGTTCTTTATCTTTAATTAATTAATTGATTTTTTTCCTATCGATATAAAACTTTTTTTGAAGTACCCGCACATATCGACTCGCATACCCCCTGGGGTACGCGTACCACACTTTGGAGACCACTAATCTAATCCAAGGTCCACCTGCAGTACCAGATATGCTGTAGATTTAAAACCTTTCTTGGGTGGGAGTGATGTTAAAAAGTGAAGTCCATGGCTGAGTAGTTGCACCACACATCAGTTATTGGAGAAAGAAATGTGGGATTGAGCACTGTCTGTGACATGAGAAACTAGACTTTTTCAGACAGTCTAAGTTTGCTAGTCTTAGAAATGGAAGGAATTTTTCCTCTTATAAAAGAGGATAGATGTAGCATACTTGGAGGCATTTCTGTTTCCTGGTGAAATTCAGTGAAAGAAAAACCACTTTTTGGTCATACCATATCATATTGGACCTGATATGTAAATTGGAGATGATATCATAACGAGTGTGTCATTCTCAAGAAAATCATAACAGAACATATCATTCTAAAGACGATACCGTGAAGAAAGAACATTTGATAGGTGGCATGTAGAATAAAAAAATGACTATGGAAGAATAATGCTAGCTGATAACACTGACAGATTGTTAATTGATGCAGAGATATGGTTGAAGTATTCAGTGAGCAGTTTGTTAGTGTATTTCATCCTAATGAATGCAACATCATGAGAAGCTGGACTATAAAATATAGTGGAGGATGGACTGATGGTGAACGAGGAGGAGATATATGAAGAATTAAGTAAACTTGATGTTAACCCACATCAAGTTTACTTGACACACCAGTTTAAAATGTCTTGCAATAGGGGGAGTTCCAAAGGAATGGAAGATGGGAAAAATTGTTCCATGTCATAAGGGGAGGTAAGAGACTGAGGTGCAAATTATAGGCCAATCTAGTGTCTAGTTGTTAAGGTGTTAGAGAAGTTAGTGAGGACTAGGATTCAGAAATGGTTTGATAACAACAGTTTTCTTTATGATGGTCAGCATGGGTTTTAGAGCCCTCCCCCAATGCATCATACTGTCATGCTTTAGCAATATGTTTACATATTACAGCAAAGTGATAAATTCGATGGAAGAAGATCCGTATGCAGTGGTATACTTGGATTATTTTAAAGGCCTTTGATAAATTGCAACATAACAAGCTGGTAGCTAAATTAAAACAGATAAGATTTGATAACAGACTAGTTAGTTCAATAATTAATTGGCCGTCAGATAGGCATCAGAGATTGTGTATGGAGGAGTGGTTTTGGGACCATTATTGCTTAACTTTCACATTAATGACATTGGGACTGGCTTAACTGGAGATGTGCAGCTGTTTGCCAATGATGCAAAGAACTATGAGAAGTAGAGCAGATATTGTAGCTTTGCAGGAGGATCTCAGTAGACCATGTGAGTGGGAAAGTAAATGGAGCTGCCAGTTTAATGTTGAAAAGTGTATGGTCTTGAAATTTGATAGGCAGGGTTGGGATGCAGAGTACACCATTAATGGGGAAATTTTGAAGGAGTTAGAGGAGATAGAAGATATGGCAGTGGTGGTGGACAGATACTTGAAATTTAGGGATTGCATTGCTGAAGTTGTAAGAACATCACAATGGATTATGGTAATAATGAGGAAGACTGACATGCAGAAGCAAAGAGGTTATGGTTTCCTTGTATAATGCTTTGATCAGGCTGTATATGGACTACTGTCTGCAGATTTGGTTGTCTGGTTTTTTTGGGGGGGGGGGGGAATGAAGATGCAGTGTTAGGGTCTAGAAGTTTACTAAGTCAGTGCAGTGTCAGGTCTATGGGATATCAAATATGAAATTGCAGAGCTTGTGAATATAAGGAGAGAGTGATATGATTGAGACATATAAGTTGGTGAGGGATTGTTACCAGATTAATGTGGAGATTTTTCATAGAGGGAGATAAGTGTGAGGAGGGGGAGAGAGTGATAAGTAGGTTTTTTGAGGGGAATGCATTGCCTGGGAGTGTGGTGAGGGCAGAAACTATGAATGAGTTTAAGGCACAGTTCATGTCTCTTTGTATGAGAGTATGGATCTCCTGCAATGAGTCCTTTGACTCTATGGAGGTCAGATGTTAATAATAGTAATAATTTCAGTGATTTGTGTACAGGTGTGATCACAGTGGGATTTCTTGGTGATAAGTAGTGGAGAAAAGCCTGGTTTGATAACAGCAGTTATCACAGACAAAAGACCAAAATGGTTACAGATCTGTAAAGTGCTTCTTAAGAAGTTAGATTGAAGATCTGTGACATATAAAGTTTTGTGGATGAGTTTAAAAAAGAGAGGATATAATAGAAACATAAGTTACTAAAGGGTTTAAGAGAGTAGATGTAGAAGAATTTGTCAATACATCATGGGATGCAAGATAACAAGGGATCATAATAAATTTAGTTTAATCCTTTATCCAAGTGTGAGCAAACAAAGTTTTCACCTGAAAATATCTTCAGGACTGAATTCAGGACTGGTATCTCCACCTCTGGGCCTGGCTCCTGCTCCTCAATAAAGGTTCAAACTAGTCTGGGTAGTGGCCAATCCTGTAATGCATAACATTATACATATCTGCAAGGAGATGTGTTTTGCATTATGGGAGATACTGGGATAGGAGTGTTTGTTAGCTTGGTCCACCTTTGCTATGAGTTGCCCGGTGTTGTACTACCTTACCTCAGTAAGGTAGTACAACACCATATTCAGTCCTGAAGATATTTTCAGGTGCAAACTTTGTTTGCTCACACTTGGATAAAGGATTAAACTAAATTTATTATAGTTTAACCAAGTGAAAAATAAACTTTCAACACCTTTCTCTAACTCCAGAGTAATTTAATAAAAAAAGGTGGCACACCTTTTGGCAACTCCTATAGGTAAAGATGACCTCGCAATTGCTTCTGCCTGTTATCTCCACCTCTGGGCCTAGCTCTCACTGAAGAGACCTCAATAAAGGTCAAAACTAGTCTGGGTAGTGGCCAATCCTGTAATGCATAACATTATACATATCGGCAAGGAGATGTGTTTTGCATTATGGGAGATACTGGGATAAGAGTGTTGTTAGCAAGGTTCACCTTTGCTACGAGTTGTCCGGTGTTGTACTACCTTACCCCAGTAAGGTAGTACAACACCATCTACGAGTTACCTTATCCCGGTAAGGTAGTACAACACCATATTCAGTCCTGAAGATATTTTCAGGTCAAACCTTGTTTGCTCACACTTGGATAAAGGATTAAACTAAATTTATTATAGTCTAACCAAGTGAAAAATAAACTTTCAATAACAAGGGATCATCCTCTAGAAGTTGTATAAGAGAACATCAGGACTAGGCTTTTTGGCGAGAGAGTGGCAATTGAGTTGCTGAGGTAGCTTTGTATGCTCTAGTGAACAGTTGAAGCAGAAGTATGATAGGCATTGTGGAAATAATGGCTAGTGACCTCCCATTGATGAGTCATCAAACTCTGGAGATGCTTTTTTAATGATTATTATTAAAAATAATTACTAATACTAAAATTATTATTAGCAAATATGTAAATTTTTAATATATAGATTTTCTGGATATATTTTTCATTCTATTGTATTATGATGCATTGTATTATTTATTTTCTTTACTAATAGATATTAGAAGAGCCTGTAGAAAAATGGCAGAATGTACATGGCTATAATCTGCTGGTAAGAATGTGTAGTTTTTCTTAGTTCAGTTTTAGAATACACATGAGAAAAAAGAACAAACTTGGGTAACAGAACTAGTTTTATGTAACAAATTGATTAAATGAATGAAATTTTATTATTTTTTATTTTTTCTTATGTACTAATTTGTGATTAACCTATTTTCCTGCTGACATGGTATTCGTGTGGTACGGATGTTTTATTAGTGAATATGTCAAATTTAAAGAGACTTGTCTCTGTCCATTGAAATGCACAATATTCCTTGGTTTTTGATTAGCTAGTTTTTGCTGCTGTAGTTGTAATGCCAAATATTAAACAGGATAGTTTAATATAATAATTCATACATTTGATATAATATAAAAAATTAATAGTTTAATAACTGGATAGATGATGATAAAGTAAGAATTGCATCTTCAAGAGCGATTATCCACTGAGGTGAAGGTACAACAGCGAACAAATTAATCCGAGCAAGCCAAATTTTCATCAAATTTTTGGTTTGGTTTTTGTTTAAGTTCACAATAATTTTGGTTTTAGTTTACTATTTTGATTGAGTGGTGCATGGTTTTAACTGTCTCTATGATGTTTATTAATAGTGTTATGTATTTTTAATAGTGTAAGCAAGTTGACATTCATAGTGTTTATTCATTTTGTGTAGCTATAAAATGGATATATCTCCAAGAAAGTGTTCAATAATATGTACTCTTTCTCAGCACTCATCTATGACTCAAAAACAAATTGCCAATGAGTGTGATGTTGGTGTAGGTACTGTTAACCTTATAGTGAGATAAAATAGTGAGACCAAATTGCACTTCTTATTCATGTCATTCAACAGGTGTTACAGAATTGTATCCAGATTTAGCTGGATGTCTATAGATGTCATGGCCAGTTGGGGGGGGGGGGTAATGCGATTTTAAAGAAGTTTAGGGAGACAAGTACCTTTTCTCCTGACAGAAAAGGAAAATGTGGGCAAAATAGTAAAACTACACTTTCTCAAGATTATAGATTATTTACTAGTTAGGAAAAGCAAAATGAATCCAAGATTGTCTGCTATAGACTTAGAGATTTGGCAGCTAGTGGGAGTAATGTTTCTGACATAACAATCCATCGAAGATTCTTCGAAGCAGAGAGGACTGCCCACAGACAAAAAAAGAAACAATGTTGTTGAAGGGTATGCAGAAAAAGAGGCTAGCAGGCAAACGTGTACAAGGATTGGACTGTTGAGAAGTGGAAGAAGTTCATACTCAGATGAGAGCCATTTCTTTGTCCAAGGAGAGTGAGTACCTTATGTTCTCAAATCAGCAGCTCCCATCCATCTTCAGCAATCTCCTAAACATCCAGCTATAAAGATCTTCTGTGGTTGTTTTACACATGATGGTTCAGGGACTTGTGCCTGTTAACAGTATGATGAAAAGTGACCAATACTTAAAAATATTGGAAAAAAGTCCCACAGATCCAGAAAGACAAAGAACTCATCTTCCAATGGGAACCAGACTTGTCAGATTCCAAAAATATAATATAGTCTTGATGTTCATCAGTTTTAATTAAGGCAGAATGGCCAGTCTGTCCAAAATAAGAAAGACGACATGAGCAGGATTCTTGATAGACACCTCCCGGTAAGGAAAGAGGTGGTAATGTATCCTTTATCAATAAAGGAAGACAGTTTCCAAGCTGGTTTGGAGGAAGCATATGGATTGAATTCATGAAGTATCCTTGCTATTTGCTCTGAGGTTCCTTTAAGGTACCCTATTGAAATTCTTTTCACATTAGATTGCAGTCTGGTAGAAGGATGATAATTATCAATAATTTTTTGACTGGTAGTTTCATTGTATCCATTACATATCAAGTTACTTTTAATTTTATTCATTTCATCTAACAAAAAGGGGATCAGAAAAGCAGATTGTATGAGCTCTGTGTACAAGACTTGATAATACCCATTTTTTTGTGATGAATGATGGTGGGAGGATGAGTGCTTGTATCTACCACTAAAGATTGGCTTCGGATAAACTAAAAATTCAATATGACCTGTGGGATTACAAATTATTACGGTATCCAAAAAGGGTAGTTGATTATTGGATTCACATTCAGTAGTAAACTTGATACAGGAGTACAAGGAGTTTATTTTCTCTAGGAACTGAAGCAATTCTAATTCATGGTGGGACAAGATTGCAAAAATATCATCAACAAAACATAACCATATATGTGGTTGAAAGAATATAGTGACAGAGTTCTTTTTCTAGATACCCCATGAAATAATCAGCTTCATAAATGGTTAGGTTTTGTTGATGGTTGGTGCTTGGCTTATATGCAGCTACCTTGTCATAGAAACTAAGATTACAAATCTTTATATGGTGTCCTATTACTAACTTGAATCTCCCTTCCCATTCTAGAGTCTTTTAACCCCACCTGGTAAACATCTTCACATCAGACTGCTGAGATTTCTGTGCTGCTCTTGCAAAAACACCTTTTAGTCTTTTAATGTTAGTTTTCTGGGTCTTTCTGTGCTTTTCTTAGCTGTGGTGACCCTTCCACATTTCCATCAGTTGATAATGCTGATTTTCAGGATTCAGCCTTTTATGCATATTATGAACAAACAGGTTACTCGATATGACATTCTATGATAACACACCTTTTGAAGTCCAAGTTCTCTTGACAGTATAGAGATGTTAATCAATTCTAGTGTTGTGTGTTTATTCTTATATAACAGAATAAGCTAGGTGTGTGATGAATGAATATATTTATCAGCATGTTTCATTCTAAAACAGGTTGCTCTAAATCGTTATGTCAACACAATGTAGTTATCGTATGAGGCAACTCATTGAAAAGATAAAAATACAAATTTCATAAAGCATAAACTTTGGTTTCTACCTTCACTTTGTTTTTGATTGCTTCAAAATATAGGCTCTGAAAAAGTTTATCAGGTTCAGTTGAAAATGTTTGCTATGAAATGCTAAATGGTTTTTCGGTTATTCTTTTTAGTTCACTGATAGTTGGAAATTAGGTTCATATTCAGAAAGTTTGTTTTTACAGAATGCCAGGTTAATTCATTATTAATACTTATGAATAATGAAATTAACTAGTAATAAACTAATAAAATTATGAATCAGAAAAAGAACTTGGGTATAAGACAAGTTTAAAAGTTTTATTTAAGTTCTAAAAGTTCTTTTCACAGTAAGCAAAAAAAACTCTGTTTATATATATGAATTTTAAATGCTATAAGAACTGTTTTCTTTTGTTTCTGAATATTTTTAGATTAACTTATATGTTTGATTAATAAAGTCTTCATATGCAGAGAGTTGCACCAGGTTACACCAGATTAGAGATTTGTGAAGGTAATGACATAAATGAAAGCTGCATTTAAAATATATATAATGAGAGTTAGAGATGTTCCTGGCCTGCAAAAATTATGCCTTCCCCTTTACTTTCCTGTTTAACCCAAGAAATTAAATAAGAAACACTATTTATATGCAAGAATATTCATCCTCATTCTGACTCATTCTTCTCCTCATCATTCATCCAGATCCTGACAGTATGGATGCCAATTTAATGTGGAAAAGTGTAAATTTATACATTTTGGAATACAAAGATTACAAACTGTGTATTGCATTGAGGGAACTGTGCTCCAAGAAATTGAAGAAGCTAGGGATTTGGTAGTAGTGGTAGTGGTAAATAGAGCTGAAATTTAGAGGGCATATTGCTAAAGTAGCCAGGGTAGCTCACAGTACTACTTGGTTATTGAAGAACACACTAAAAAAGTAGAGATAAGGGAGTTATCATTCCTCTTTATAAAGCCTTGATACAACCACATCTGGATTACTGTGCTCAGGTCTGGTCACATGGGTTTCTGGGGATGAGGAAGTGGAAAGAATCTAGAGGCGAATGACCAAGATGGAATGCTTTCTATGAGGATAGAATTGAGGGTTTGTGGATTGCAAAAGTTGGTTGATAGATGAAAAAGGGAGTATATGATAGAAACTTTTAAGTTATTAAAAAGCTTTTATAGGTTTGATGGACTCCATGGAGGTGCCCATGCAATAAGAACAGTAATAATCTTCATCTACAGCATGAAATGATCCAGAAATTCTCATTCCACCACTGCATTACTCACAGCTTCCTCTTAACTTTCTGTTCGAATCCAAAGAAACATCTCCTACTTTCAGTAAAAGACTTATTTCCACCTTCTTCATTCAGTTCATTGAAACTCTTCACCTTATGCTTATCCATAATTCAAGTTAGTAACTGAAGTTACTCAAATTAGTAATAGATAACCAGGGGCAAATTCTCCATGCTTGCTGCAGAAACTCATTAATTCAGAAAGAAGTAATATTTATTTGTTAATAAATGCATGCATTTATAAGCATTCCATTTAGGCTTTTATTTTTGTAGACAGAAGATATCTTAAGCTTGCACAGCAATAATTGAGCTTTGCATTGTGTATCGAAGGGCGATGCTTGCTCGTCTAGTCAAAGCTACCTTGGCTTGCTTGGTTGTAGGAGCTTCCAGGTCCTCGCAGCAGCAGCAGCACTGTGATTTCATGTGCATGCATAGTCATTTCATGTCGTCTCACACTGTTGCTTAAACACAGGCCATATGCAGTCAACATAGCTCTAGCCAGTGAGCTTCAGCCAGCCTTTACGAGTGTGCGTGTTGCTTGGGAAAATTAAGTTACAACCAACTTTTTATGAGAATGTTATTGACCAGTTCATAAAGAAGAACCATAGGGTAGAATTTGTATTCAAGAATATCATTTGTAAAATAAATGTTGTATTTGTATGATTAAATGTACATAAATTTCTAAATATATAGTTTTAAATGGTCAGTAATTCATTATTCTGCTAATCAGACTTCATGAAGTGAAGACCCTGAATGATAACAAGAGCAAGCGTGAATTTCAAGACCAGCATTTGCCCCTGTAGATAAGTAACATAACAAGTTAGTAGGATATTGCATTGAATTCATGTGTCATCAACCCATTATCTAAGGAGTTTTTTCTATCCTCTCCATCATACTGCTGCATGAATCTGCCATTTGAAGGTGTTAATGTGAACTTGCAATTCAAAGAGTTTTTTTGCTTTTTCTCAGAATTCTTCAGTAAGATATGGGCCAAGTTCAGAACTGCAACACATTAGGTTGTGCCTTCCTTCAAGAGCCTCTATGTTGACATCCTCCAATACCCCCCCCCCCCAAATTTATGGACTGCATGCCTTCTCATTGTCATGTTCACTGAGGCATGTTAGTAGCAATCTTTTTTATATTTTGTATACCATATAAATTTTGTTATAATTATTAAAAATAACACTTGAGTTGCTTAAGAACCAAAGCTAGAGACCATCACATAATCTTAAGGAACACAGAGAACCAACCAGAGCCTTTGACCTAATGTCCAGTCATCATATTATCACGTTGCATCCCATTGTAGATATTTTCCTGATCACTGAATGAGTGAGGATTGTCTACAAGTTAAGATTTTACTAACCAAATTGTATTCTCTTTTGGCTTAAATCTAATGACAATGGTGTTACAACAAGATGAAATGTAATACCAGCTAGGGCATTGCTGGGTTAAACAGATTCCGAGCTGTTTTTATCATTCTGCATTTAGTGTTATCATGTGTAGAAAAATATAGACTTCATTAAAACTTCAATATACTTCATCCAGTGTTACATGCTGCACCCAGTTACATCCATGTTACATCATTGGTTAGAGAAGATGAAAGATCAGCAAACTATATTCAATCACAAGCTATGTCACGTAACATGTGCTTACTAGCTCGTATCCCAGTCGCAGCTGAAAAAGCTGCGACTGGGATACGAGCTAGTAGACAGGAAAATGTACACAGCTGAGTTGACAGGAAAATGCATATTAGAATTCAGAGGAACAAATTGGATAGTTTCTGATAGTTAGAATTAGAATTGTTGTTCCGAGGTACAGGAAGATGGTTTGATGCAGAAATTAAATGTGAGACAAGGGTTGCATCCTATCTCTACTGTTATTCATCACCTATATTATTATTATTATTATTGTTGTTGTTCCGGGCAACTCCAAGGAGTCGACAGACTCATTGAGGGAGGCCCTAACATCATGTCAAGAACAACTATTCGACATTCACACAGTATCTATCATCCCTTGCCTTGAACTCATTCATGGTCATAGCACCCACAACTGATTCTGGAAGCTTATTCCACTCATTCACTACTCTCCAAGTAAAAAACCTAGCTCTAACACCCTTGTCAACCGCTCTTGCCCAGCTTCCATTCATGGCCCCTAGTCCTCCCACCACCAGTCATATTTTCAAAAATATCTTCTGGATCAATCTTATAGAAACCCTTCAGTAATTTGAATGTTTCAATCATATCACCCCTCCTTCGCCTATCGACCAATTTCTGCAACCCACAAATCTTCAACCTATTCTCATAAGGTTCATTCCACAGACCTGCTATCATCTTGGTCACTCATCTCTGGATCGTCTCCACTTCCTCCCCATCACGAAGAAACCCTGGTACCCATAACTGGGCACAGAAGTCCAGATGGGGTCTTATCAAGGCTCGATACAGAAGAACAACAACTTGTTTGTCTCTGCATGTTAAAGTATTTTTCAGAAGCCAAGTGATTTGGTGAGCTGTTTTAGTCACTTTTGCAATGTGCCCCCTAAACTTCAACTCCCTATCCACCAACACTCCCAAATCCCTGGCCTCATCAATCTCCTGGAGTACGGTTCCACCAATGCGATATACTGCTGCTATTCTTTTCACCCCAAAGTTCATAACCTTACACTTTGGCACATTAAATTGACATCCATTTTTCCTAGCCCAGTCCTCCAAACTATCCAAATCATCCTGTAAAATTTTGACATCCTGTGCACTCATAATTGCTCTACCCAACTTTGCATCATCAGCAAACAAGTGAACACTTTCTCTCAAATCCTTTCCTATATCATTGATGAACAAATTGAAAAGCAGTGGTCCAAGAACAGAGCCTCTGTGGCACTCCACTAGTCATATGCCGTCTTTTAGACTCCACACCTGAATAAACCACTCTCTGGTATCTCTCCTTCAACCACCCTCCTATCCATCTCACCAACCCTATATCTGTCCCCATGTGCTCCAGTTTACTGATTAGGTTCTATGTGGTATCCTATCAAAAGCCTTGGCAAGGTCCAGTAGTATTACTGTAAACCCATTACCCCTATCCAGTTCAGCCGTCACTATGTTATAAAACATGAGCACGTTACTGAGGCATGATCTACCCTTCACAAAACCATGTTGTCCCCCATACAATATCCCATTTTCATCTATCCAATCCTGTATTCTTTTCTTGACTAATTTCTCTAAGACCTTGACAATGATTCCTGATATGCTAATCGGTCGGTAATTTACAACAGCAGTCTTGGAACCACCTTTATGCAGTAGAACTATTTTCCCCTCTTTCCACCCCCTCGGGACTAACCCAGACCCGAAACTCAAATTAAACAAAATGGTCAAGGATACTGACAATTCTTTAGCTGCTTCTCGTACAACATGAGCTGGTATACCATCCAATCCCACAGATGTATTGACATTGAGGTTATGCAATAGACTACTCACCTCCACTTCATTCACCACAATTCCCGTATAATCTACTGGTACATTCGTTTCTACAATGTCACCACCTGGATGATATATTCTTGCAAAGTGCTCACTCAGTAACTCAACTATATCAACTGATTCGGTTACCTCCCTACCATCAGCATTCTTTAAAATCATTCTGCCATGTACATTTTTCCTTTTACTTGCTACATATCTAAAAACCTGTTTAGGATTCTCTTTAGCCTGCATGGCCAATGTTCTTTCGTAATCCTTTTTTGCTTTTCTTACCACACTCGTTACCCTTCTGGCCTGCGCTTTATACCGTTCGTGTGCCTGTCGGTCACCTTTCTCCTTAAATTCCCTCCATAGTTGTTTCTTTTTTTGCAGCTTAAGCTTAATGGTGTTATTCATCCATTTAACCCCTAGTTGATTTATTATTCGGACTCTAGGTATACAGTCAGCCATTGCTTCATGCAAACACTTCTTAACTACCTCCCATGCACTATGGACTTCTAGTCCTTGCAGTTGTACATGCCATGGCACTGAACCAATCAAACTCCTAAGCTTGTCATACTTACCAGCCCGATAATTCCACATGTACCCTGTCTTAATTGAAAATTCTACACCTTTAGCCACCTCCCAAGTCAAGACCCTATGATCACTCTCACCGATTGGTGGCAATGTAGTCATATTTGTTACAGCCAAATCCTCAGATGTAATTACTAGGTCAAGCACTCTCTGACCCCTAGTATTTTCCATTACATGCTGTCGCAGATAGTTATCCCTTAATAACCACATAAAATCCAATTCCTCCTGTGTGTCCTCTCCTCACTCCAATCAATGCGACCATAGTTGAAATCCCCCATAATAATCACCCTCCTTCCACTCATTTCTTCTATTTGCTTGTGCATACTGTCACCACCATCTTTTCCATCACCTGGTCTATAGCAGCACCCAATTGTATATTTAGTTCTGCTAGCCACAATCTCACACCAAATGGCCTCAAATGTGCTCTTTTCTCTATCCTGCAATTCAACTTCTATTTTCCTTGGCTGCAGCTCATCAGCTATCATTAACAATACTCCTCCCCCCATTTTATTCTCCCTGTCATTCCTGAACACACTATACCCATCACATTCTATCCCACTAGCTATATCATCTACAGTCAGCCATGTTTCACTAATACCAATAACCTGTGGTCTGGAAGTGCCAACCATGGCCAAAAACTCTTCCTTCTTGTTCCTAATACTCCTAGCATTAGTGTACATGAATTTAAGACCCCCCATTAGCCCCAACCCTACCTTGATGCCTTATATTAACTATCCCACTCTGATTTGTTGTCCTTATTTGCTCAGGCATATTATATTCATTCTTACATTCAACTGCCTCCCTAAGGACTGTATATCTACTCCCCCCCCCTTAATAAATCTAGATTCCCTGAATTTGCACATCCAGCACATTCAGCAACACTTTCTCAAGTCTTCTTACACCGTAACCATTCAAATGCAAGCCATCCATCTTATATAGATCCTTTCGCCCATCAAACTGACTCCACACATCCGCAAATTCCACACCACTCGTCATACATAACCCACACATAAAGTCATTCGCAATTATGGCCCTCCTTTTAAACATTTCACTGTCATACCGTGGCTAAAGACTAATCATTCTAACTCTCTCACTCTTTTCTTTTGCTACCTCAAACAATTCATTCAGGTCCTCTCATTTCCATTTTATCTCCTTTCAAATCATTCGTACCTGCCAAGGTATGAATGATTTGAAAGGAGATAAAATGGTTTCTTTTATCTCCTTCAACAATCATTTCTTTCACCATTTCCTTTTGCTCTCCAAAAGACTCAGTTACATCCTTTATGGTCGCACCAGGTTGGTACGATTTTGTCAAATCCTCTACTATCACACCTCGTAGTAACAAGTCTCCATACAGCACTCTATCCTTCATTTTGTTCATGTTCACACTCATACGCCTATTTTTCCTGTCATACTTTTTATTATTGGCTGGTTCATTCAGTCGACTTTTGCTCATACGCTCTAGCTGTTGTTTTGCCCTTTGTATCGCACCATTCAACAACGCGATCTCACTCATTGCGTCTATCTCATCTTTTTGATTCTCAGTAAAACCATTAATACTATCATTCACACTTTCTACATTCACACTCTCACAATTCTCTGGTACAACCTCGCCGTTTCTTGTCATATCCCTATTTTCTTCATTCTAAAGTTTGACAAAAATATCACACTCACGATCCGAAATACTCTTCAATTTCTCATTCTCCCTACATTTTCTACACACATTCACTCCTTTATTATCATCTAACTACACTCTGACCGCACTCCGCAAAGCATACGTTTCGCAGCTAGTACGCCAAATCATCTCTTTTATACTACCGTTCTTTGATAAAGATGGCGAACCATCATTACTGGCCGCCATTTTCCTTCGTACTGGAGCCATACTTACTTGCAACGTATTTTATCAAATTATAAATTATAACACACCAAAAACACATAAAAAGATGCACTAAGAGATGCAAGGCAAACAAAACTATGTAATATTAAATAAATTTATCAACGATAACTGAAAATAATACTTATCTTATCCAGAGCTTTCACGAACACTACACACTACGAATCCCTCTAGCGGCGACAGCCCCAATAAAATATGTTATAAAGACACACAAAATACTGTTAATTCCCATTAAACCAGCAATATAAGGAATAATTATTCATAAATTTCACAGTCAAGGCGAATAAATTTCACTTGGGAATAAGAGTTCGCTGATACTGCACGGGAGTTATGGCTGTTCAGGAAATGGAAAGGTATGATGTAAAAACTGTAACAGTTTTTATAACTTGTGTGCCCCTTATCCATTTTTTGTTTTTGTTCCTGAACAAAATAAAATAAAAATGTGAACTTTTCGGTCTCTTCCAGCACAAGAAACGCAATAATATGTAAACTGTTCGAGCCATCGTTCTGCCATATGGATCACTTTACAAAGGATATTACACATTAGAAAGTGGCTTTAAACTTGATATCAAAATTTGAATTATCAATCTCAGATCTTTACTTTATGCAGATGATGCCATATAACAGTCTCTTAAATAGTGCAGTTTTAAACAGTGTGGATTTTATTATAATGCAGTTTGTAATGTTTTTTTTCATGTTTAATTTATTTTATTTTTTTTTAATGTAACTTCCACCCATAAAAGGTTTATTTGAACCTATACTACAGTACATTTCCTTGGGTAGGTTAAGGATTTTTTTTTGTTCTATTTTTATTGATTCTATATAATTTTTTTATATTTTAATTTAATTTAATTTTGTTTTTTTTACTAGGTTTGGGAACCTTGCTCTAGAGACCAAACATGGAACTTTTTCAAGCCACTTCAATCCTCCATTAAGTAGGATAGTGGTCTCACCAGGTGATGAAATCCATGATTCATATCCAGAGCTATTGGTTGGAGAGTGGATGCACTAACCACTCGGCAAACCTGGTCAATAGCTCTGGATATGAATCATGGATTTCATATGCGTAAGATACATTACCGTACATGTATTGTAATTTCATCAGAAAGTCAATTATACTGATTACATTTTACATTAATAGTTATTCATTACATTAGAATAGATGCATTACAAAATTAAGGTGGAATGTATTTCCAAGCATTAAAAAAAAAAAAAAAAAAACTCCACAAAAACATTCAGAACTAAGGCTCACAGCATAGGTCTCCACGATAGGACTGCAATATGCAAGCTCCACATTACCCAAACCAAACATGCAACGTAGTCTTCTTTGGTGCAAAGATCATGTATACTGTGGGACGTGGTGGAAGCTTGGAAAGCTGTGTTATGGAGTGATGAATCATGCTGCACCCTCGACTGAGCAGATGGGTGTGGTGGAAGCCCAGTGAACATCTCTTGCCAGAGTACATTACCTGAACTATGAAATTCGGAGGTGGTGGTGTGATGGTATGTTCCTGTTTTTCCTGGTTTGGCCTTGGACCTCTGTTTGTAGTGCCATGAACATTGAACTCTGAGAGGCAGCTGAACATTTTGGACGGTGCCATGCTTCCTACTTTGTGGTATTTTTACAGAACTGATCATTGTCTCTTTCAGCAAGACAATGCACTGCGTCATAAGGCTGCTGCTGTAACTGCATGGTTTGTGGACATGGACATCACCACATTTGACTGGCCTCCAGAGAGCCCAGATCTCAATCCTATTGAATCTCTGTGGAATGAACTGAAGCATTAGGTGAGGTTAAGGAACATCCAACTCACAACAGTTCAGAACCTCTTTACATGCCTACAGGAAGAACGGTCCTAAATTCCCATTGATCACTATCATATGCTTGTGGAAAGTATGCCCCATAGGATTGCTGTAGTCATATTCAGAAAGTATTGATCAAGGAAAGGAAGGAGTAATTATGGTAGTAAATGAAGATTATTATTACTTAACATCTCCAGGGAATCCAAAGACTCATTGAGGGAAGGCACCAACTCTCCGTCTCCACCACTCCACCAACCACAACTATCTTTGTCATCTACCGCCAACCACCACCACTAGTATTTTCACAGACAATCACAAACATCCATTCCCACGGTGGGATTCGAACCCGCAGCCTTTTCACTGGAGAGCGGATACACTAACCACTCGGCCAACCAAGCTGGCAAAAATATCTACACCAACGCCATCTACTGTCCACCACCACCACTAGTATTTTCACAGACAATCACAAACATTCATACCTACGGCGAGATTCGACCCTGCAGCCTTTTGGCTGGAGAGTGGATATGCTAACCACTCGAAAAACTGAATGTCAGGCAATTTCGATTAGAGTAATGTGCACAAACATAAAATTAGGAATTTCAACAAGATTTGTGCCTGTGGCCTGCAGAGTGTTCTATTGAGGAAGAAGTGGAGGAGTTTTTCACAGCATTACAGATGTCAGCTTACATAAAGAAAAAAGCTAACAATTGTTGGAGATCTGTACAGGAGTAGGAAATGAATGCTATTCATGGAAGTATTTTGAGAAAATTTAAAGAAAAGCATGAAGCTAATAATAATGGTGAGTACCTGCTGGATTTCTGTTCTGGACATGGCCTAGTCATTACAGATGTTCTATTCTAGCATAAAGATATGCACGAATTCACATGAATAGAAAACAAGAAATAAAGTCTCATTAACTATGTTTTACTGTTGATGGTGATATCTTCACACTTTCAGGACACAAGTATACAGCAGGTTTGAAATAAGGAATTAATCACCATTTAGTTTTGACCAGTATGAAAAAGAATGTCATATTGAAAAGGAGAAGACTATGCAAATTCAAAAATCCTCACAACATCAGGAAGAAAATCATCACATAGTAAACTTAATAGTGTCAGATAATACTTTCATTAAAGTTAACCACTGTGGTTATCATGTGATTTGTTGTTTATAGTTATGTCACAGGTACCTTTTAGTGATATCTCAAGGTTGTACTTGGTCTAACTGTTGTTTGCAGTTCTACTCAAATTATGAATACTCAATAGTATTTGTCAGAACAGTAACATTATCATCGCTTACAATTATATTATGGTGCAAGGAGCATAGCACTTGCAGTTCTGAGAAGGATATATTCACTAGAAGAGGTTTAGTTTTTGTATAAAATCTGTGGGGGTCTCAAACCTGAATTTATTGGGTTCATCCATGGCAATTCTCTGATCCTTTTTTATACACCCACCTCTAATCTTTAAAGGTGCCTGTGGCATAACTGTTGTTATTATGTACCACCCAGTCATTTTCAACTCTTGGTGATCTTGTGAGCAAAGGTTCTCCATCCCACTCTGCCTCTTGTCCTTTCTTTCAGCAATTGGTTCAAGTTGATAAGTTCTTTTATGTTATGTATCCAACTCTTTTGCAGTCTTCCTCCTCTTCTCATTCCCTCAATCCTCCCCCAACATAACTGCCTTTTCCAATGATTCATCTGATCACATGATATGTCCAAAATACATAAACTTCTGTTTAGCAATCATTGCCTCCAAGGAGCATTCTGTCTTTATATTCTCTAAAACCTTTTTATTGGTCATTCTTGCAGACCATGGGATTCTTAACAGTCTCCTCCATGCCCATAACTCAAATGAAATCAATTTGCTTTCTGTCTTCTTAATAATCCAGCTTTTCACATCCATGCATCACTATTGGAAATACCATTGCTTTGACAATTCTAACTTTAGTGGCCTTATGCCTCTTTCTTTCATAATTTTTGTCAGGTTTAACATAGCTTTTTTTTCCCTCCCCCATGACTATCCTTATTTTAATTTCATCTTCATATTTATAATCATTTCTGATTCTGGATCCCCAGTAAATCATAGCATTCAACCATCTCTGTGTTATCTCCCTCTATTATAAATTCATCTAAATTGCTGGAAGTCAGAGACTGGAAAACATCAGTATTCATCCCAATTCCGGAAAAAAAAAAATCAAATTTCAGAGATTGTGAGAACTATAGACCCATCGCTTTAATTTCACATGCAAGTAAAGTTATGCTGAAAGTGATTCAACATAGGTTGTAGCCATATGTGAATAGCGAAATGCCACAAGAACAGGCAGGCGGCTTTATTTAGGAGAGGTAGAAGAACTAGAGATCAAATAGCAAACATGAGATGGATTATGGAAAGAACAAGAGAATTTCAGAAGGAAGTATTCATCTGTTTTACTGATTATGAGAAAGTTTTGATTGCATGGATCACAACAGACTGTGGACTATAATGAAATTAGTGCAATACCTGAGCATTTAATTCTCTTAATAAGAGAGTTTAAACATAAGTGCAAAAAAAAATTGGAATGCAAATATCAACAGATAAAACAAAAATAATGGTTTTTAAAAGGACCATCTGCAGTCAGTCAGAAGTAAAATCATGATTGAAAATAAAATTTTAGAACAAATTAACTGCTTCAAATTCCTTGGATGTGCTGTATCATATGAAGCTGACATTAGCATCAAATTTTCAAACTTTCTAAAGATAACAGGAACGATCAATAATATTTTCAAACCTAACCAAGTTCAAAAGCATTCAAGAATAAGAGTTTTTATAAAGTTTTGGCAAGACCTTCTCTACTGTACGGAAGTGAATTATGGACCATAAAATCTGCAGGGGGAAAAAAAAATAGAAACTGGATAGATGAAATTCATGCAAAGGACAGCAGACTATACTCTCTGGGACAAAAGAACATAGAAATACATAAAGAACTAAATATAGACTCAATATGACAAAGTTTATGAATACCAAAAGAAGTGGATTGAACATGTCAAAAGAATCGACAGTTCAAGACTACCTAAAAAAAAATACTCTGATACCACCCATTGAGGATATAGAAGTCAGAGACGACCAAGGAAAAGGTGGAACGAGACTGGAACAGACCACTGGACTTAAATCCCTAACTGTATGACAACCAAGAAGCTTAAGTAAAAACAAAGACCCAGCTGGAATTAAGATTGGGGGCAGAAAAATAAATAATTTAAAATATGCAGATGATGTAACTCTCATAGCAGAAACTAAGGAAGATCTGGAACAGTTGATTCTATTGGTTAAGAGGGTAAGTAACAAATCTGAGCTTAATTTAAACATCAGCAAAACAAAAGTGGCATAACTATAAAACAACAAAATTACACAATAACCACAATAATAAATTCTAATAAAAGTAGATATTTCATACTGAAAATAACAGTACATCATCGGTGTGTAGAAACAACAAGCAAATCATAGAACAGGAATACAAGAATTGATTTACCAATTAAAAATGGTTGCCGTGTACTAGAAATTAATAATAATAAAACTGGTTTTGATGTTTACATAACATGAGAATCTCCCAAACTTTTTTGAGGGATGGGAGAATCGTTTTGATTCAGGTTAGACCAATGTAAAAGGACTTCTCAACTTTCTTTGAAAAGGCAGTTGATATTTAAAACTGCATCTGTGGAGAAGATGAGCTTCAACCCACACAACACTCTGTTTAGTGTTAATACTATACTATGCCAGACCAAACTTCAGGTTTCACATATTCAAGTGATAGTCATATTTCCATATATAAGTAGGAAAATGATATCCCATATTATTAATACTTGAGAAGAAACAGTTGTGGCAAGTTTTTTTCACTTGGTTAGAAAGTAAATTATACTTGAAAAATAATTATATTCTTCTTTTTATCCCTTACCCAAACACAAGCAAACAAAGGTCTTTGTTTGCTTGTGTTCATTCAGAATAATTTTATGACTAGGCTACTTATGAAGGTTGTTGACTTTGCATCCAATCACTCCTGTGGCTATTTCACATGCAAACTTTTGCTCATATTTGGTTATAAGGATATAATTCTTTAAATATAATTTACTTTCTAACCAAATGAAAAAAATTGCTCACATCCAGGATATTTTTATAATATAATATAGTAATACACCATTTTTCTACTCATTTACGTATACCAAAATGATTTTCCAATTAATTTAACTCTCAGGCAGTCCAGCTTTTACTTATGTAGTCTTGATCACAGAATTCCAATAGATACTGGCATATGGCATAGCTCCTGCTGTGACGTGATCTCAGTCAAGATCTTCCAGGAATACTTGCCTTAGGAACAGAAATTCCTATTAGCTAGGGTAATCCAAAGCTTGGCACATTATCTGACAGAAATGCTACTGAATATTCTGATTGAGCTTAGAATGAATGATCTGCACTTTTTTCAAAATCAACCGGAAATGCTGGTGTAAGAGTTCAGCTGGTTCCTGCCAACCACTGGCTTGAACCTGGCTCCAAGCATGCTGGCAAAATTGTCTGCTGCTGAGTTCAGCTTAGTGGCAGACATTTGCTTTCAACTGCACAGAGTCGGCGCCTAGCTGAGTGTTTCTGGAAAAACCAGTAGAAAGACTAGAATCTTGAGTATCCTCAAATGAAGCATGTTGAAAATTATGGGAGAGGTATATTTTTAGATCGTTCACAGTCTTTGGAATCCTTTCCCTATAACAATACACAGTCTTGCCATAAATACTGTTACAACTTCTGCACACCCTCGTGCTTCCCACAGAATTGGGCAAGCACAGTTCTTTTAGTGGCACTGTGTATAGCTAACATTTGGGTGTTTATCGGTAGAGAGAGAGAGAGAGAGTTGTCTAGCTGCATGGGTTAACATGCAGTGAGGAGATTATGAGAGCCATGTAGTTGTAATGGCATTCATAAGGTTGGAATGCAACCACCTGTTATTTTCAACATGCTAAACACACTCAGGATCAGTAGGATGTTTGTGTATCAGACATTAACCATTGTAATGATACAGAAGACATATCCAAGTGCCAACCATGCTGCATTAGGACAAAAAATCAGCTTGTGAGGGCTGTGAAGGCATGCCTCCACCGTAATCCTGTGAGAACGCAGAAAGTTATGTCACAAGAGATGAATGCTTCACAGAGAATAATATCATGTGCACTAACTGATACCTGGGGTGAGAGCCTATCGTTCTACTGGACACTTCCTGACACGATATCTTATGCAACAGAGGATGATGAAATCAAAGGCACTTCTCCAGTGGTATGTGAACAACAGACACAGAGATATCCTTTTCACAGATAAGAATGATTTTCATTGAAGAGTCATTTAACCACCAAAATGATCGGGTGTATGCCCCACATGGTTGAACATCATGTGTCATAGCACCCAGGATTCAGAGAGGTCATCACCCCACATCAGTGATGGTTTGTTGGGGGGGGGTGACATATCAGGGATATCCAAGTTGCATTTCTGTGAGAAAGGGGTCAAAACACTCTGCCAGAGTGTATCAGGACACTGTATTGGAACCTGTGGTATAGTCCCTAAAGAACACCTTGTTTCACAGTAGGCAGTGGACCTTTCAACAGGACTCAGCCCCTACACACAAGGTGAGGACTATACAACAGCGGCTAGAGACAAATGTGCTCGACCACATATCACCATCTGATTGGCCTTCTGAAAGTCCCAATCAGAATCCATTGAATTTCAAATTGTGGTTTGAGCTTGAGAGAGAGAGAGAGAGAGTAGCCAGCAAGAAGCAGCATCGCAAGAATGAAGGTGGATTTGGAGCAAGCAGTGGCAGCATTTCCATTTGATGTTGTACGTGCTGCCATTGATGTGGCCTCACAGACTTCAGCCATGCATGAAGGAAAAGGGGGGGGGGCATTTCGAACAGTGAAATTATACATGTGGTTTGTAAGTGCTGAAAGCTGTAAATAATTTACTGATAGATTAAAAGTTTATGCTGTTTAAGTTGTAACAGTATTTATGGTTAGACTAGGTACATCTCTAAAAAGACATGTTCTCTGCATCATGGAATATTATGGCAATTTGATGTGAAGTAATTTGACTCCACATACAACTAATAACCTAGATGGGAAGTTACTTTACTTACAAACTTTTCTTTTCTCACAAAAGAATGAAAGGTAAAGGATGAAAGCAAGAATATAATTTGTCAAGTATGATCCCCCCCCATCCATACTACTCTGTGTTCAGTTACAGTAGTACACTCACTATAATTTAGTTTTTTAAAATAGAAGTCGATACTAAGAAAGGAATTAACTTATAGTGGACTGTTTCCCAAAATTTTACTGAATATCATATACTTATTCTCAAAGGAAAACTTTTGAACTGTTATCAGAACCAGATTGGTTGCTTCATCCACTGGTTTTGCATGCTTGGATTGTTAAAGTTTATCTGTTTTATATTTCAGGTAGCAGTTTAATGAAATGTTCAACTTCAGGATTGGTGAGCAGCTCTCCACATCAATCAGCGCATTGCTGATCTTGTTTGATGTCAGTTTGTGCATATCATTTTAAGCTTTTGTTGATGTTATCAAGCTAAACATGATGTTGCATAGTTTTCTTTTGAAGTATTAAACTTCAAAAGAAAACTAAAAGAAAAATCAGCTTTTATTTGATGCATATCTTGTGGATTTTTGATTTACTGTTTGGAATGAAGTATTTTGACAGAATACTGCAAAAACAATATGCCCAAGTTGGAATGCACCAAATAAAATTTCTTAAATGAGACAATTTTGGTTATGAATGACAATTAACTGCTTTGCTTTTTGTATGTCAGAAATTGCATAATGAAGCAGAGCAGAGTTTTGATTTTCTAATTCTTAACTCTTCTGTGATACAACAAATTTGTAACTTTTCGTTAGTATATATCTTAAAACCACTTAAACATAAATTATTCATTTTGTTTGAAAGAATAAGCTCTTTAATTTGTAACACAATAGAAAGCAAAAATAAAATGTAATTTCTTTTGTACATGTCACTTATGTTATAGGTTTTGCCAACCTTTCATGAGGAGATTTATATATTAAAAATGGTGAATGTTTTTTTCTTCTGAACTTGGGTAAATCGATGTCAGATTATAGCTATAGATTTGGCTTTCTTTTAGTAATCACGTTTTTTCTCTCATAGATAAACCTGCCTTGAAACCACTTAATGGTAGTGCAAAATTTATAAAGCATGAGTTTTGATAATTTGTGGAGATTTTCCTGTTGTCAACTTAAATAGGCTTATCTGCATTCCACCAGGGGGACATAACAGAAATACAAATTAGGGAACCCATGCATTATATATAAAGCACAAGCTCATATGCTTTATTGATCTTGAAAGACTCCTTTGATAAGTTCAAGTAGTCACAACAATTATTATTGTTGTGACTACTTGTGACTTTTTTTTTATTGGTCTCCCACCCACAAAAGGTTCTAAACCTATAGTGCATTAATACTAGTTTGGTTAAAGATTTTTTCTATTTTTATGTATTTTGTTTGTATTTTATATATTTTTTATATAATCCAGAAAACCTTCTCTAGAAATCAAACTACTTCATGAAACTTTTTCCAAGTCATTTCAGACCTCCAGTAAGTGAAGTGGTGGTCTCACACCAAGTGATGAAATTCATAGTCACAAACATCTATGCCCACAGAGGGATTAGAACTTCATAACATGTTAGTTTGGAAGTGGAAATGCTAAGTGCTCAGCCAGGCTACCTTTTCATTGTTATTTAAGATATTTTTTTGAAATGATTCTAAGAATGTTGTAAATATTACAGAATAAGATAGACAATGGTTTCTGCTATTTTAAAACTATTTTATTATTGACATACAAAATTTACTATTAGTGAAGCAGGGCTCTAATTACTAATGTTCTTTTTCCATTACCTTGACAGAATTTGATGTATCAAGATCCTTCAAGGTGGAGTCTTACGTTGCAAACATATATCCAATTGACTATGATAGATTTACATAAGAAAGAACATGCAGCTCGAGTGAAGTTAATGGAACGGTCATTGTATAGTGCAAAATATTGCTTTGTTGAGAATTTATTTCAGAAGTAAGATTCCACACTTATATATCTGAATGATTTTGAATAGTCGTATATGTTGCATCTATGAAAAACATTATCTTTCAGTAATTATAAACATTAAAACAGTATTTTTTTTTAAATCAAAGCAGCAGTTCTTCTATACTTTTCTTTGTTTAGGATTTTGTATTTGGAATCAGGCTATATTCTTTTCTGGTGTAGTACTCATCAGTCATAGTCCTAATACTTTTCATTGATCATGTTGAATGCAATCGAGATCAAGATGAATACATATGTTCCACACAGCACTCTGAACTGCCATTCCCTAACGAAACCCTGGTTCTCCAAAAGATGTGCCAAGGCTGTAGAGATGAAACACCAGACATACCACAACTGGCTGAAATCAAGAACCTCATCCTCCTTCAAAGCTTACATCGAAGCCCGTAATAGATGCAAAAAAAAAAAAAAAAATCAATGCTTCCAAAACAGAGTTTGAAAGAGCAAAAAGCAGGAAACTAGCAGCCTGTCCAAACGGCAGCCGAGCCTTTTGGTCTCTCACCAAAGCAATTCGCCGTAACTTCTGTCCAACACTATTCCCACCCCTATCATCACCCACAGAAAAAGCCAATCTTCTGACTTCATACTTTGCTTCAAATGCATGCATAACTGATGATGGTAAATGTCCTGAGATCAGAAAAATACTGTCCAAATTAGACACAAAAAAGTCTCCTGGCCCCGATGGCATTCCCCCAATTGTTCTGAAAGTTTGTGCTCCAGAACTGACCACTATCCTATGTCACCTATATATACTCTCTTACTCCACTGGAATCTATCTCACAAACTGGAAATTGGCCTATATTCAGCCCATTCCCAAGAAGGGTGACAAGTCACTGCCTTCCAATTACCGCCCTATCTCGCTTACCTCAGTCCTGTCAAAAGTAATGGAAAAAATCATCAATTCCCAACTCCTACACTATCTTGAAGACACTCACCAAATAAATGACCGCCAGTATGGATTCCACCACTGCCGATCAACAAGAGATCTACTCACATACGTCACCCATCTCTGGACAAATGCTATGGAGAGGTTTGGCGAATCTCAAGTGGTTGCACTAGATATCTCCAAAGCCTTTGACTGGGTCTGGCACAAAGGCCTACTAGGCAAACTACCATCATTCGGTCTGACCCAGGACTTCTATAATTGGATTGCCAGCTTTTTGTCTGGATGCAAACTGTGTGTGATGGTGGATGACTCCCTATCCTCTCACCACTCAATTAATGCTGGGGTCGCACAAGGTTCTGTTCTCTCACCAATCCTTTTCCTGCTATATATCAATGACCTACCAATTGACCTCCAACCCAATTCTCAGCTCCTCCATCTTCTTCCACTGTCGAACCTAAGTATCTAAAGTCCCTCACCTTCCTGATGACATTTCCTTCCAGCTTCAGATCTGTCTCTTGGCCGCTGCCCACTGTGCAACACATATACTCTGTCTTACTTCTGCTCAATCTCATACCTCTCTCTTCCAGTACTTTTCTCCATCTTTCCAGTTTAGTTCCCGTTTCTTTTGAATCCGCACACAGCAAGATGTCATCTGCATACAACATTGTCCAAGGTGCATCTTCTCTCACCTCCTCCGTCACCACCTCCATCACAATGTTAAACAGAAATGGACTTAATGCTGACCCTTGATGCAAGCTAACTGTTACTTGAAAACTTTCTGTCTGTCCCAGACAGGTCCGAACACTTGTCTTAACATTTCTGTACATCTCCCGCACCAACCTGACATATTTCTCCGGAACCTTCTTCTTCCTCAGACACCTCCAGACTTCTTGCCTCGGCACTCTATCATATGCTTTCTCCAGATCAATAAATGCCAGATGTAGCTCCCTTTGTTTCTCTCAAAACTTTTCCATCATCTGCCGTAACCCAAAGATAGCATCTGTTGTTGATCTACCAGGCATGAAGCCAAATTGTTCCTTTGCAATCTCCACCTCCTTCCTCAATCTTCCATCAAGAACCCTTTCTAGGATTTTCATTGTGTGGGACATCAACTTTATTCCTCTATAATTTTCCTTGTTATGTGAGTCAATTCACATAAGTAAAATATTTTAGGCACAGTTTTTAGTGAAGATAGCAAATTAAATTTGGAAATAGATAAGCAAAGCTGGTATGGTGCAGAGCCAGTTGAATAAATTTATATGGAATAAGAGAAATTAGCAAACTAGCAGTATATACAAGACAGTATTACCAGTTTAATTTATGGATATAACTTAAACTTGACAGTGATGCTTTCTCTCTGGTGCAGGACACCAGAGTGTACACAGGATTTGAAATTGGAAGCGATCACTATTTAGTCTTGAGCAGGATAAAATTGAATTTCATATTGAAAAGATTGGCATGTAAGAAAGTTTTAAAGCGAATAAAAGTTGAGCAGCTCTCAGGTGTGAACTGTAGACTAACATACACAAAGATTATAGAAGAAAAAATGAAAGAGTTTGAGAGCAGGCATGAAGCCAATCTAACCTAACCAAACCTTGGAGATTCAGTGGCAAGCCTTGAAGAAAACCCTGATTGATTCAGCCAGAGAGGCATGTGGTGAGGTTGTCTGCAAGGATAGAAAAATCAGGACTCCATGGTGGACACTAGAAGTTAAAGAGGCAGTGAAGGAAAAGAAGAAATCATATCAAAAGTTCCTGGCAAATAAGTCAGCTTGTGCTCTTAGAGAATACAGAGACAAATGTAAGAAAGCTAAACACTGTGTAAAACTAGCTAAACAAAAGTCATGGGAGGACTTTGGCAAGAACATAGAAAATAAATATCAAGAAGTTGGTAATTCTGGAGGTTGTTGAAGAAGCTTAGAAATGGAGGAGAGAGTGCTGTAAAAGGAGTTAGAGATGATAAGGGTGACATGAAAACAGGAGAAAAAGATATCCTTGAAGTATAGAGTAATTACTTCGAAAAATTGCTAAATGAAACAAGCAGTGATAGCACAGTGGTAAAAAACACTCAAGCATACAGCCAGGAATAGGAATACATATCCATACTTGAAGTAGAAAAAGCCATGAAAGGCTTGAAATGTGGAAAGGCAGCAGAAATAGATGATATTTGACCAGAAATGCTGAAGTATGTTGGCATAAAAGTCTTACAGTGGCTGCACTGCATAGTTCAGAAAGCCTGGACAGAGGGACGAATTCTGGATGATTGTAGTAGAGCTCTCATAGTACCCATATATAAAAAGGGAAATAAAACTGAATGTGAGAATTACAGAGGTATTTTCCTACTGAGTGTTCCGGCAGGATTTATGCAAGTATACTTGAGAAACGGTTGAGAAGAATTGTGGAACAAAAACTTGGTGAAGAACAAGCTGGATTCAGGCCAAATAGAGGCTGTCAGGATCAGATCTTCACTTTACGACAGATAGTTGAGAAAGCATGGGAATATAACAAAGATCTGTATTTAAGTTTTGTCGATCTGGAAAAGGCATATGACAAGGTGCCAAGAGAGAAGCTATTCCAAATGCTACAGTTATATGGTGTCAATGGGGCATTATATCAAGCAATACTTGTAAGTCTTTTGTTAGTTATGTAAGTTTGATTTGTAAGTTTGTAAGTTAGAATTGAAGGAAGTACAGGAAGGTGGTTTAATGTTAAATCTGGTGTGAGACAAGGATGTACATTATCCCCTCTGTTTTTCATTATCTATATGGATCACATTATGAAGGAAAGTCGTATTAAATATGATATCAGAATTGGAGATGCTAATGTCAGTTCTTTGCTTTATGCGGACGTGTTATACTTCTCAATAAATCCGCTACAAGTTTGCAAGATTCCCTGACTAAATTGAATAACTGTTGTAATAGATATGATATGAAGGTCAGCATTAAAAAGACAAAGACAATGAAAATAGGTAGAATTGTTGAAAATGTCAACTGTGTTGTGAAAAGGGAACCTGTGGAACAAGTAAAACATTTCGGCTACTTAGGCACGATGTTTAGTGAAGGTGGTAAATTAAATATGGAAATAGACAACAGAATCAACAAAGCTGGTATGGTAGGAAGTCAATTGAATAAATTCATATGGAATAAGAGAGAAATTAGTCGAAACACTAAATGAGCTGTATACAAGACAGTGTTCAAACCAGTTTTAACTTATGGATCTGAGAGCTGGGTTAGAAGTAAAACACTTGACCAAAGACTAGAGACCGCAGATATGAGAGTCCTGAGAAAGATTAGAGGCGTGAACAGATGGCATCAATGGCAATATCATATTAAAAACGAGGATGTTAGGAAAGAACTTGATGTTGTCGGCATCCAGGAGTGCATTAGCAAAGCTAATTTCAGGTGGTGTGGTCACTTAAACAGAATGTGCGAGGAAAGATTAGCAAAACAAGTGTTCTCTGCCAGGTGGGCAGGAAAACAACCCAGAGGAAGACCAAGATATAGGTGGATTGATATGGTACAATGTGCCTTAGACGATAGAAAGATAAAGATAATGCCTTAGACGATAGAAAGATCTGATAATGATAATATTGGAGTCTTGACAATTAATAGACTGATTTGGAGGAAAATTGTAGATAGGAAGTTAGTAATGATGTAAATTTTTCATGTAGTACTATCATATCCTGTACATCCCTTGAGGGTACATGTCAGGAATTTGATGATGATGAGTTATGGATATGAGAGTTTTGAGAAAAACAGCAGAATAAACAGATGGCATCAATGACAGAATCATATTAAAAGTGAAGTATAGAAATGATATTGTTAGCGTTCAAGAATGTGTAAATAGAGTTAATCTAAGGTAGTATAGCCACTTAAATAGAATGGGTGAGGAAAGGTTAGCAAAGCAGGTGTTTTGATGCCAAGATGGCAAGAAAGAGACACAGAGGAAAACCAGGGTCTAGGCTGCTTGATTGAGTCAGAAGTGGTTTAGAAGCATGAAATGTTAGATATGACAATATTGGAGTGCTTGTGTCGTGACTTTCTATTTTCATGTTGTGTTCTAATTTACATCTAGTTTCAAGTCACTCTTATAAATAAAATAACTAATTGCGAATTGATCACCGATCCAAAAGTAGGGAAATTTATAATTATACTGCGCCACCCTATTTTAGATTAGTCTATATAAAATAGTAGGATCAATTCTTAATTAAGTTAGCAGTCTTCTCATTAGGCTGAATCATTTATTATTATACTTGGGGTTCCTGCAAGATTCGAATATTTATGAACGGTGCAATAAAAGGGAGTTCAGGCAAACACAATATTTAGATTAACAAAATAAAACATTTAATATACGATATATAGCAAATACATGAATTCTACTTTTAAATGAAACAATACAAATAACTTAATACATCTTGCTAAGTCACTCATTCCAATTCAATGTTCTAAACTTTAACATACAATTCTCTGCTTCAAATTATAAATTTTCTTAATTCAAGTTAATAAAACCAAACTTCTCATTTGATCATTCTGCACACATCTATCAGTTGTACTTAATGTTTAAATTCACAGCAGGCACTAATCAAGGTAGACATTATTCCAAGCAATCTTATTTCGGACCTTGAATTTCGAAGATACGCTATAGTTAATGTTAGAATAAACAAACATGTATGACTACTCTTACCAGATACAATCTTCAATACATCAATTTATTGCGAGCACACTTATGAAATAACTTATTTGAGCTAGCGGAACACATTAAATAAAAATCTCCAACGATTTAACTGAACTGCTGTTAATCGCGCTTCACTACTTTAAAAAAAAACAGCAATAAGGTACTGATATCCTTCCTTGTTTACTTTTCTACAACAAGTTAAGTTCATTATATTCTTCTCAGGGCAACACAGAATTAAGACGTAATTCAAGAGTAACTGGAACTAATCAGAATTTCCCATTGAATGTCCAGTTCTTTATTTATCCGATTACGACATCAATTTTCCTCTATAACCACAGCTGATTTCACTTGCAGCTCAGTATAAGATTCACTACGTTTCTTGCTTACTTCTAAACACTATGTTCTTGAATTTCTGCCCTAAAGAATTTACAATTTTCTTTCACTTTCTTGCTTATATCCTACTTTCCTTCAGGCTCCGCAAAACTCTTCCCTTTTCTCTCTATAAAATTCTTATTGCCTCCCTTTCTCCTTTCTGGTTCCAAGGTCACACACTCTTCGACTCGTGCTTGTTTATTTCATGCGTCTCCATGACAACGCATGAACGTAAACATTTCGCTAATGTAATACAACGCTCTACTCTTACATAAGTGATTACATAACATTAAATTTTCACAAATAAGAATAAACAGAATATTTGAGCTACTTAATCAGCTCTTTCATTACGTATACAATTATTTATAATACACTTTTCGTTACTTTACATATATATTTTAGTTATCATAAATTTCTACACATATTATTGCCTAATAAATTAATAGTAGGTTAAGTTTAGAATAAATAATTAAATAGTAATTCTTAATTAAGGAACAATAAATAATTTTTATACAAATCATGATTAATATATAATAAGCAATGTTAAATGTGAATGAAAAGAAATAAATTACACAACATAGTTTCATTCACAATTTAACACTTGCAAGTAATAGACTGATTTGGAGGAAAATTGTTGATAGGAGATTAATAATAACATAAAATTAATCATGTAGTGCTGTCATAGTAACTTGAACACCCCCTTAAGGGTACATATCAGGAAATTGATGATTATGATGATATAATTGACTAGAGCAGCTGAATTCAAACAGTCATCAACCATATAATTGAGGATTGGAAGTTTCAGAAGTCATTCCATTTTGTACCATTATAACACCAGAGGATATTAGGTAGATTAACTGGATGAAGGATGTTCTGTGATAAAGGAAAGTTGAATGATGTGAAGTTCCAAGAAGAGAACTAATATCTGCAATATTTGGAAGGATAACTAGTTAAGAAAAAAGGTGAGAGTGTTGGGATGATGGCGAGGATTGTTTGGTATTCTTTATGGTAGATGGATCTGTATTAGGTCAACATTAGTAGCAAATACCATTTCAATTTTTTTAGTGACTTGGAGAAAGAAGATGACCTTGCTGATTTGAGTATTTGGACTGCAGAAAGTTGAGTACAGAGTGGTTATCAGAATTTGGAGAGTAATAAAAAACAAAAAATGAATGCTACAAAATGCAATAAAGAAATTTTTAGTAACAAATTAAAAAAAAGTGGAAGATTTTCTAGGTTTTGCATTTCTTGGTATGGATTATCACATCTGACAAATGCACAACACCACCGTTGTGATAAAAGGTCAAATATCTGCCAGAATTGACACTGGTGGATAATCATAGTAGCAGAATAACAGTTGCAAAGGATATAGTGGAATTATTGAATGAGTCAACGTATATCATATTGTTATAAATGATGCAGTGAAATATATAGAAGGGAGGCGAGTATTAGGAGAATTGAAAATGAAAGAATCAGAGGTGTACCAGGTGTTCGCTGGCTTAGATATTATAAGGCTGTGGGAATGGATGACATATCACTACGTATTCCTTAGATTAGTTAGGAAGAATTCAGGATTAAGTTGATGGACAAAGCATTCTTTATGATGATCAGAATGGATTTGTCAAGGGTAGGTCCTGTTTTAGCAATTTACTTGCATTTTATGATACAGTAATGCATGTGTTAGAAGGGAGAATCGTATACAGTGATATTCTTGAACCTTGCAAAAGCATTTGATAAGTTGGTGTACGAGCTGCAGAGGATGGGAATAGATATAGTCTGTCCACAGTCGAGAGAATCTTAGCTGCCCGAGTGCCCAGAAGAGTCAGTTCATTTTGAAGGGACGAAAAGAATAATGCAATATACGAATTCATCACCAACATGGGAAATCATGTGCTTCATACATAAAATTTCCAACTGTTATACAAGGGTGGTCTGAAACGTTCTCGGCCTCGACCATAGATAGCAACACTATTGGCAAGATTTTTTTTTTTTCTAAGTTGGTATATCTGTCATAAGCATCCATGTGAAATTGCAAGTCATTCTATTAAGTAGTTTGTTTTATACAGCTGTTTGAAGCAAAAGTGTTGTCTGTATCCCTTTAAATGGATAAAATTGAGTATTGTGCAGTTATAAAATTCTTTGTAAAAGAAGTTTTAACGCCAAAAGAAATTCATTTGAAGTTCATAAAAGTTTATGGGCACACTTCTCCTTCATTTTCGACAGTTAAGAAATGGGCTGCCAAATTTAAACCTGGCCGTACCAGCCTTGAAGATGATCCACGTGAAGGACATCTAAAAAGTGTAACAACACCAGAAATCATTGATCAGGTGCACGATATGTTATTGGATGACTATCGAGTCAAAGTGCGTGAAATTGCTGAGACTATAGGCATTTCAAAAGAATGTGTAGGATATATTGCATGAAGAATTGCAAATGAAAAAGCTTTGCACAAGATGGGTATCGTGCTTGCTCACAACAGATCAAAAATGCACTCGCATGAAAATCTCTGAACGGTGCTTGGAGAATTTTAACAAGAATAAAACTGATTTTGTGTGTAGATTTATTACTATAGATGAGACTTGAATTCACCATTACACACCAGAATCCAAACAGCAGTGATAACAGTGGACAGAAGCTGGTTGTTCAGCACCAAAGAAGACAAAGTCAGTTCCATCAGCAGGAAAGGTCATGGCATCAATGTTTTGGGATACTAATTGTTTGTGAATACTATTTGTTTATGATTATCTTGAAAAGGGTAAAACAGTAACTGAGGAATATTATTCCAATCTTTTAACCAGACTACACGAAAAAATTCGTGAGAAAACACCTAGTTTGCAGAAGAAAAAAATCATCTTTCATCAGGACAGTGCACCTGTCTACAAAGGTGTTTTGGCAGTGGGAAAATTAAGGGATCTGCACTATGAACATCCACGTTGGAACATCCACCCTTTTCCCCAGATTTAGCTCCCTCTGACTTCTGTCTCTTCTCAGATCTAAAACTCTGTCTTGCTGGTCGGCGTTTTTCTTTGAATCAAGAGGTGATTGCAGCTGTAGAGGGGTATTTTGCAGATCTTACTGAGAATCACTACAGGGACTAGTTAATAACACTGGAACATCACTGGAATAAATGTATTAGTCTTAAGGGAGATTATGTTGAAAAATAAAAGTAATTTTTAAATTATAAATTCGTTTTTTCATTGTTAGGCCGAGACCTTTTCAGGCGCCCCTTGTATAAGCAAAATAGTTACACTTTAAAAACTAGAATGTTCATTAAACACTCATTCCACGAAATGAATGGATTACCCTATTATCAGCATGGATTCGCCTTCTTCTACCATGCGCAGAAGCGTCGAGGGTTCTGTCATCTATCAGTTAGATGGATCGGAGAGTGGCTCTCTGAACAATACCAGCAGCATGTGTATGATGGAGCAGTGTTTCAAAAAAGGAGAGTAACCAGTGGTGTCCCCTGCAGTTCTGTCTGTTCCTGGGCCCCTGCTGACTGGGGATTTTCAATTGTTTGCTGATGATGCAAAGTTGGGAAGAATTATAAGTAGCACTGCTGATGTTAATTCCCTTCAGGAAAATTTGAATAGACTTTTTACTTGGAGAAAGGAGTGGGGTTATGGTTTTAATATCAATAAGTGCAAGGTGTTGCATTTTGTAGTACAGAAATAAGGCTGTGTACTATATCAGTGGTACCATACTGCAGGATGGGGTTGTGATTAAAGACTTGGGAGTCTCTAATGGTTGACAGTAGACTGAAGTTTAGAAGGCATATTGCTAGTGTTGCAAAGGCTGCACATCATAGTGATATGCTATGATAAGAAGTACTCTAATGTGTAGGGATAAGGAAGTGGTTGTGCCACTGTATAATGCAATGGTCAGACCACACTTGAACTATTGTGCTCAAATCTAGTTACCTGGTTTTCAGTGTGATGTGGAGACATTGAAAAGGGTCCAGAGGTGAGTGACTAAGATATTATCAGAACTTTGGACTGCTGGATATGAGTGGAGGGGGGGCGAGAGAGAGAGAGGTTGAAGAAATGTGGATTGCAGAGTTTGGAGGATAGGAGAAAAAGAGGTGAAATGATAGAGACATATAAATTAGTGAGAGGATGTTATTGGGTTAATCCAGATGAGATTATAAAAAGAGAAGGTGAGAGGGGAAAAACCAGAGGTCATCCATGGAAGTTATGTAAGAGTGTGGTGAAGAGGGGTATAAGGAATACATTTTTTACATGGAGATTGTCAGTGTTGTTAATGTCAGTAAACGAATATGTTGTTAATGCAAGGAATTTTAAGCTTCGGTATGATAAATATGTTGTCAGTTGAATGAACCTCCCATGATGCATCTGCCGACTCCATGGAGGGTGCAATAATAATAATAATAATGCCAGTCAGTGATGCTGATTAAGCGATACTGTCTAGTATAGTTATATGTGATATTATATGAAACTTCAGTCATCAGTTTCTCAATAGATCAAGTACTGCTTATGTGTTTGCTTGCTGGTATAATAACTGATGCAGTTTCATTTACTGTCATGTTTCCCCCTCCCCTCCTTTCTGAAACTGTAACCATTGAATGGAATGATAAATTAATCTTAGACCATTTGCAACATCAAAATCAGCATTTTCAGTGATATACTGCTTGTCAAAAATGTGAACAGTTCTGTTTGTGTGAATCCCACCCATGAATATTTGTTAATCTGTAGTATATTAGTACTTTGGGTAAGGTAGGAGTCAAATAATTTGGAAACCTTTTTAAAGAGACAAAACATGGATTTTTTTTTTTTTTTTTCCCCAGGCCACTTCAAGTGTCCAGTAAGCAAGGTTGTGGTCCATTATCAAATGATGAATTTCATCTCCTACCTAAAATAACTATTCACACACATCCATATCCATAATAGAATTCAAACAACAGTTTGTTGGTTGGAGAGGGGAGGGGAAGTATGCAGTCCACTTGGTTGACCAGTGATTAGCATACCTTCTTTCCAACCAGCAGGCTGAGGTTCGAATCCTGCCATGGCTATGAATGTTTTAGACTGTCTTAGGTGGGAGATGAATTTCATTGTCTGCTGTGAGATTACCCCCCCCCCCCCCAGCTTATTAAAAGTCTGAAGCAGCCTGAAAAAGTTCCATGTTGGGTATCTAGAGCAGAGACTAGCTAAAACAATAAATTTTTTAAAAAAATGTATATAAAATCAATCAAAAATATAAAAAAAATTCCTTAGCCCACTCATGGCATGAATTTATTATAGGTTTACAAACAAGTCTTTTGCAGGTGAGAACCACATAAAAACAGACTAGCAAGACATGTAACTACATAATGCAACTAACTTCCAGTACTTCTGATGTCAAATGATATACTACTCTTCGTAGAACAACATAGTGGCTCAAAGTACATCGTGCATGTAATGAGTCACGTATAGTCCTGGTGAAATGGCTGCGAGAAGGGAACCGATGGAGTTAAAAAGAAGCATTATAATAGGATGTCATATTGCAGGCCTATCTGTTCAGCAAATTGTTGATAGATTGTGATATCCCAGGTCAACAATTAGTGATACCATAGTGAGAGGGAAGCATAGGGTGTCAACTCCAGTGCTACCTGCAGAGGATGACCCACCACACTCACTGAACGTGACCCTAGGGTGCTATGAAGGGTAATATATAAAAACTGCCATTCGTTAACTGATATGTTGAATGCATAGGTCTGGGCATCATCTGGAACATACATCTGCACAAAAACATTCAGAACCAAGGCTCACAACATGAGTTTCATGGCAGGACCACAATATGCAAGCCCCACACTATTTGAACCAACATACAGCATCATCTTCAGTGATGCAAAGAGTATGTACAGTGGGATGTGGAATCTTGGAAAACTGTTGTTGTTGATATTATTATGAACATCTGACCTCCATGGAGTCAGAGATGGATGGGTATGGTGGATACTCAGTGAATATCTCTTACCAGAACGTGTGACCCCAACTATGAAATTCAGAGCTGGTGTTTTGATGGTACGGTCCTATTTTTCCTGCTTTGGTCTCAGACCTCTGTTCATGGTGCCATGAACGTTGAACTCCAAGAGGTATATGAGTATTCTGGACCATGCAATGCTTCCTACTTTGTGGTGTTTCAACAAAACTAACCATTTTCTCTTTCAGCAAGACAATGCACTGTGTCATAAGGCTGCTGTTGTAACTGTTTGGTTTGTGGACATGAACATCACCACACTTGACTGGCCTCCACAGAGCCCAGATCTCAACCCTATTGAATCTCTGTGGGATGAACTGGAGCATCGGATGAGGTTAAGGAATATCCCTCACAACAGTCCAGGACCTCATTACATGCCTACAGGAAGAATGGTCCAAAATTCCCATTGATTGCTGTCATATGCTTGTGGAAAGTATGCCCTTAGGATTGATGTGATTGCAGTGAATGGGGATCCTACATATTGTTAAGTTAGGAGCAATGGCTGTTTGTTCCTCACCCTATGGTGTCCACTGAGTTCTTTCCAAGCAGTGTATGTTTACCAAACACATACAATTCATATTAACTCAACCAGTCCTGTCATCTCCATCCAGGAGATTGGTTATTATGGATCTCTACCTGAGATCCATAATGTTGCAGTAGATAGATAATATTGCGATGCTTTAATCTCTTTCATCTTGTAATTATTCTCCTGTATCTGTAGATACATGTTCACAGGGCTGATTTGCCTGTTTTGAGGCAAATCAGCCCTTTTCAAAATTGTTTTGAAAAGCCTGAGTTTCTGAGAGAAAAAAACCTTCATCTCCATATGAGACTGGCTAACTCTCCTATGACAAAGCCCTGATAAAGGTTCTTCATGTTACTGATGCAATTCGAACCCAGATCTTTCCAACCAAAGGGCCTCATTGAAACCAGAAGAGTTGAGGAGGCTCTGGTCAACCAGTATAATCCATATAATAGCACTTAATTTTGTTCACACAAATATCAAAGATTAAACTTAATGTATGTTGAACTTAAAATTAATATGAATCAGGTGTGCTTGAAGCAATATTTGTTTTACCTTTTAGTTAATCAGAATGATTTGCTTTGCTTTTGTACTGCCAAATACATATGCACAAAATACCATGTCATGACTGTTGCCATGTTACCAAAAAGTAATTACCCACTGTCAGTACACCCATTTATATCTCACTGAGTAACAAGTAAACCTTTGATTATATCTTCTCATGAGTATAAATTTTTATAAGTTACTAGAAACAGCTGCATCTGGCTCTCAAATAACTAATTAATAACACTTAATAACAATTGTTAGCATTACTACTATATAAAATTAGCAGGAAATTCTTAGCTACATAAGATGACATACAAATTGGGTTTTTAATAGTGTGGAGATTTTGATACAAAGACTGTTAGCCTACTAGTTTCATAACTCTAGCTGGTGGCTTTGTCCAGGCAAGATAACTTTACGCATAACAACTTAACAAATAAAAACGAGCTAAAGTTACAAATTAATACATAACCAAAGGATGAAAAAAATATCAAATTCATAGGAACCGTTACATAGATGTGTGGAGTGTGTTTGTTAGCACTTGGTTAGTCATTGTTGAGCAGGTGCATCCTATAATTGGCTGCGAAGTTGAACTCTGAATTGTTGAGCGATCTTGCCTGGACGAAGCCACCAATTAGAGTGGTGAAACTAGTAGGCTAGCTAGTAGTTTCACCTAGTTTTTGTATCAAAATCTCCAACCCCAAGGGATGATCCTTTTTTGATATTTGGAAATCACTCATAAGATTTCTCAACACATCACAGTTCAACTTCACAGCCAATTATAGGATGCACCTACTCAACAATGACTGACCAAGTGCTAACATACACGCCCCACACGTTTATGTAATGGTTCCTATGAATTTGATATTTTTTTCATCCTTCGGTTATGTATTAATTTGTAACTTTAGCTCGTTTTCATTTATTAAGCTGTTATTGTAGAGTTATCTTGCCCGATGAAGTCGCCACTTAGCGTGGTGAAACTAGTAAGCTAACAGGTTTTGTATCAAAATGTCCGATCTATTAAACCCAATTTGTATGTCATCTTATGTAATATTTAGTGGTTGAAAAAACATTCATCAGGAAATTCATAGTTTTATGTCAGACATTAACATAAGGCATCTTACAGATCTATCTGGAGATGCTATAATATGAAATTCCTACCTTGCTACAAAGAATTGTCAACATGCATTCTGGTAATGCTGGAATTGACTGTGTTGTATAAAATTAATTCTTTTTTGTTAAAATCTTGATTTACAAATGCATAAAATTAAATGATATGTGAATGTTTATATTCACGCATAAACATTTACATTTTATTTTATAAAAATAAATACACTTTATTTTAAATAATTTTTTAAAAAATGAATTCTGTTTTATTTATTATTTGTGTTAATTTCTATTAATGTTAATTCTTCTTTTCTTTCTCCTATATCTTAGTGGTAGTATGCCAGATCCAGAATATTTGGTATTGACTGAATGGTTTAATTGGCTTATAGCTAATGAACATATTCATCTTGATCTCATTGGTGAGTGAATGTTGCCTATTTATTATCCTTCTTTCTATAAGAAAAATGTTTATTAAATTATAAATGAAAGATGTCAAGAAATTATATTCTTGGTTTAATTCTTTATCCAGTGTAAGCAAACAGTTTGTGCCTGAAGTATCTTCAGGACTGGGAAACTCATATATAGAGGCTAATGACTTTATATCACTTGCCTTAGAAGCCCAGTCCTGAAGATACTTCAGGCATAAACTTTGTTTGCTTACACTTTAAAAAAGGATTAAACCAAAAATATAATTTCTTGGCATCTTTCATTTATAGTATAACCAAGTGAAAAAACTTTCAAAAAATACTTATTAAATTGTCTTGTTGCTTATTAAACAAGACATGATTTTGTCCTCTTCCTTGCAAATAAGATCATTTCATCTCATATTATTTCAAATCCAAAATATTTGGTACTGTTAGATCTAGAATAAGGGCTCTATCAAAATTTAGAGCCAGTCTTCCAAGATCTAACAACAAAACAAAGTTATGCAGGAATATACTTGTACTCTCAAAAAAGAAAATAAAAAGAGGTAAACATATAAAATATAAATATATAAAATAACTATATATAAAAGAACTTGTCATATAAAAGAACTTGTCACATTCTAGTTTGAAGATAATGAAAATTAAGAAACGTGGACTGTCTAGATTGGAATGAGCTGTAAAGAAACTTTGATGCTAAATTATGATATGTGTTAATTTTTATGTCTAAGATAGAAATATATTTGTTGAAACATGAATGTAAATTTATATTATGTGCAAGACAAGCGCTGTATATCCACCTGTTAACGAAAGTCCAAAGGCCTCCACTTGATGACGTAACATATGATGAGTAAACGTTCATGGAAAGCGAACATAACAACCCTTTCATGAAAGCAGTGTTTGACGAAGAGAGGAGAGGTGACGTCACCCCGGAGAATGAATGGGAAGGAATCGTGAGTACGATTGGAGTGCTGATAGAGGGTGCTGGAAAACGGGATAAAAAGTGCTCGCGCATGATTTGAGCTCTCTCTCTCTCGATTTTTTCTGTTCCTGTGTCTTTCCTCGTACGGACCAGCGTGGCTGAGGACCGGAAGGATGCCTGGCACCGGTGACCTGCAACCTTTTCCCCCGTTGCTAATCGATCCGAGTCGGACAAGGCTACCTGCGAGATGACAGCAGAATTTCAGATTGAGCCATTGGTAAAGCCAGTACCAATGTAAGATGGCAAAGGATCTCCTTTGAAGAAGAATCACGTGAACCACAGTGACCAATGAGATGACCGGATGATTAGCAAAGAAGCCTGGCCATTTTTGTAGTTTTTCTTGTATAATTCATGTTTATCTTGTATAATAGTTAATCATAGAGGAAGGAGCAAACTTGATTCTATCCAAGAAGAGAAGAATCCTAGTGCAAATTTGTGCTCAGTGTCCTAGTGTCTGTTTGGACTGATAGTCTGAGAACTGAACATTGTGCAATTCCTAACTAGTACAGAGGAAATATAACATCTGAACGATTAGTCTAACAAATTGATAAGTTAATTGTGTTGCGCGTGAGCCTAACTCACACATAAGATGTGGATAGTGCACTTGTAAAGTTGAATATTGCTTATTCAGTTAAAAATGTGATATAATGTTCATAAATTGAGATGTTTTAAACTTAGTACTGTCTTTTTTTTTTTTTTTTGTAATTTAGATTGAAAGGGAGGGATTTGATTTCTTCACTTGCATAACTGATAACTGGGTAATGAAATTATTGTTGTTTTTTTTTATCCTTGATGTGTGTAACCTTAATGCAGTCTCATTTAGCCATAAATAAATGTGTTTTGTTAATATATACCTGAGAGTTGTCTGAGCACGAGAATGACTTACCAATGGTAAAATTACAGACCTATGCACTAAGGGGATACCAAGGGAGTTAAGAGTAGATTGGCCATGACTGTATTTCACGATCTCCAACGTTAACTAAACTCCATTAGTTGGATTAGATAACATGTTAGTTCTGGTGGACTTTCTCAGGACTAGAAGTTTCTGTTCCTATGGTTTCTGACTGGCACAGCCCTAACAAATCAAATTTGTCAGAATTCAAAAAGGGAAAGCACCCCCAGAAAATTAATTCGGAGTAAATCTTGGTAAGCAGAAAAGAACTGTTAGAAATTATAGTTAAGACAAAAACACACGACATAACAGTACTAAATGAAGGGTTTAACTGGCTATTCCAATTAGATTCTAGAACCTATTGATAAGTACAGTGTGTATAATTGTGTGATATCAGTCATCTCAATTTGATACATTTTTAATGCCGTGTATGCCTTCATTTCATAAGAAAAATATGTTTATCAGATTGTCTATATCTTTATTTCCTTCCCTCCTGAATATCTTATTGCAGAGGCTATCTCATTGCCATATTATATGAAATCTCCCTTTCATGAAGACCAACTTGGCAAATTGATAAACTGATGAAATGAGAACAGTCTGTCTGTTATGTAAATCAATATATAATTGTAGCAGCATAATTATATTATTAAAAATGCTGTTTGGTTCTCACTATAACTTATAAGAACCACAGGAAAACTTGTTATAGAGGATACTTTGCTGCAGTGAATTTTCTTTAGAATATCATTTTACTTATGGATTTTGGTTAGGACTTTTCAGTAGTATGTTTGTGAGAACTGACTGTATGAACCTGAATAATAGTGTGTGGATTGAAGTCTCATCTAGAATACGAGAAACTTTTATTAGAGTTTTTCAACTGAAGAAGAGGTAACTAGTCTCGTACAGCAATGGCAGAAATTTTCCTTCTGAAAACTTGAATTCTCTCTCTCAGTCACATGGGCCAGAAAATACATATGGTTAGTAGACATTACACTATAAATTGTGTATGGAGATTACCTGCTCTTTATAAAGTGTTAGGTTTATGTGAAACCAAGTTGTATTCTTCAAGTTGTATGTTAACAGATCTGGTCTGTTCAACGTAGGCTAGGTTCCAGGTACACAGAACTTCATGCATTCCAGGGTGTGCAAGCTGATCCTCTGATCCTTCAGAGGATCAGCTTCACATTTTGATTCGGAGGACTGCTAATAGTCTTTCAAATATACCCCAGATATAGGATTTGAGATTAGTTTTGTTATGGTCTTGGATGTCAGATGTGGAAAGGATGGGGGAGGAGATACAATATTTAGTGTATTTTATATGAGTGATAGCTGTTGACTTAAAAAAAAGAAGTGTTGTAAAGATAATTATGTTCTGAGGCAAGAGCTGTGATATTAGACCAGGAATGTTTCTGTCAACAAATAGTCCTGGCTCTGTGTATAATTATTTTGAGGATGCCATACATTTAAATAAATTCCATTGTGTTTTAGATTTCCTATAAACAGAAAATAATGATGAAAGAATAACCATTTGGTAGTTATAAAAGTAGTGTTTCTAGGGAGTGAAGAAATTTGTTTCTTTTTTTTTCTGTCTAATGGGATGTTTGTTTGGATGTTGGCTTTTTCCTTTTCCTTTCATGTGTCATCTCCTAACTAGAAGGTTGACTACCTTAATGTAACTCATAGCTCTTTAGATGCACTTAAAAAGGTATCTAATTTATCTAGGCCGTGAGACAAATTGTAAACTCATCTCCATAACATAGCCAGACTTGGTTTGTATGTAGTTAGTGTTGAGTGCTTTGATTTTCTAGAAATTTTATATAGAAATTGACTGGAGAAAGTGGGTAGGCAGGCCATCAGACTGTTTTTTGTATATTTTTCTTTTCCATCAAACCTAACAGGAAGCCTACACACACACACGCACACACACACACACACACACACACACACACACACACACACACACACACACACACACACACACACACAGAGAGAGAGAGAGAGAGAGAGAGAGAGAGAGAGAGGAAGGTACTTAATGTAAGCAGTAACACTATTATCCATTATGAATAGTATGGTATTTTGTGATCTGTCCAATAGATATCCTTGCATCATGGAGCTAGGGCTGTTTGCTCTAACAGTATAGTTCATGTCACAGAACTTGGCTCTCCTTACAACTTTTTTTAAACTAGTGGCTACAACCCCTATAAAATAGGCAAAATACTGCAGCCTTCTGCAAAATGACTAACCCTCGGCATTTGAGTCTGATATAAATTCTGTTTGGAGACTGTTTATTGACCTTTGTTTAAATACCTCTGGTTGTGCATAATTTTGTACTATGCTTCATCAGAACAGTAAAAGTAAAAAATTATAATAAATTAAACAAGCAAATTAGTGCACATGATTTATAATGGCTAGTGATGTGATGTTAAGAGTGCAAAAGATCTATATACACCAGGTTTTTATTGAAAGATAACCAAGCCTAATATAGGTATAGGATCATATCTTGTTTCTTGTTACACTGACGTGGGTTTTTAGCATTTCCAATGACTCTTTGAATGCTCTGAAGAAATTGTAATCAATTGTACACTGCCATATGTTACTGGTCCTAATGTTTTTTTGTGTGTTCTGGCATGCATATATCTCCTAGCCATCCTGTTCCCACATAATAAATTTCACATTAACAAGTGAGCTTGTGTATTCCCAATTTTTTTGAGTGGTGAATCAGATTGAAGGATTGGAGGTTGAAGGAGACCCATGATCTTGTTTAGCTTACAGAAAGCAACTTTTATTCCTTGTTGATGCAATATCTTTCTAAGATAGACTTTATGGATGAGAGACACTTCTCTGTATTCTTGTCTGAATGTCTGTATTTATCTGAATGTTCTCAACTGTTTTTTTTTTTAACCATTTTTGAATGGATAAGACTGAGATATTCTATTTTTTGACTTCTCTTTTCTTCTCCACACACTTCTGGAAATGTGTTTATATGCCTGTCTCAAAAAGTTTTTATAATCCATTTCCCTGTGACTGTTGGTTCAAAGAAGACTAAATAAAGCAACAAGAAAGAAAGATTGTAAATGGTTGTTGTAAGAAGCTATTCAAATAGCAGAGGAAAGAAGAAAAATAAAACTTCAAATAAAGATAATAAGTTTAGTTTAATCCTTTATCCAAGTGTGAGCAAACAAAGTTTGCACCTGAAAGTATCTTCAGGGCTGGGGTAAGGTAGTGCAACACCAGGCAACTCGTTGCAAAGGTGGAGAAAGATCCCATCACTCCTATCTCAGTATCTCCCATAATGCAAAGCACATCTCCTTGCAGATATGTGTAATGCTATGCATTAAGGCAAGGGCCACTACCCATACGTTTCGATCTTTATTGAGGTCTCGTCAGTGGGAGCCGGCCCAGTAGTGGAGATACAAAGGCAGAAGCAATGAGAGGTCAACCTAACCTATAGGAGTTGCCAAAGGGTGTGCCACCTTATTATTAAATTACTCCAGATTCAGAGAAAGATGTTGAGAGTTTATTTTTCACTTGGTTAGACTATAATAAGTTTAGTTTAATCCTTTATCCAAGTGTGAGCAAACAAAGTTTGCGCCTGAGAGTATTTTCAGGACTGGGGTAAGGTAGTGCAACACCAGGCAACTCGTTGCAAAGGTGGAGAAACTGGGGTAAGGTGTTGCACTACCTTACCCCAGTTTTTAGGTGTTGGTGTCATTAAGTTTTACATTTTTTTTCAACATGCTCTACCGTAATTATGACTGCTGTGGCATTACCATTTTTCACATTTAATACTACAATGTTCCTGTTATATTTTCTGAAGTGCCAACCATTCCATTTTTACCAATTATATATTTGGTTTAATCCTTTATCCAAGTGTAAGCAAGCAAAGTTTGTGCCTGAAGTATTTTCAGGACTGGGGCAACTTGTGGTAAAGATGGAATGTGCTTTGCATTATGGGTGATACTAAGGTAAGTGATCAGAACTTATTCCATCTTTACGACAAGTTTCCCCAGTCCTGAAAATACTTCAGGTGCAAACTTTGTTTGCTTACTCTTGGATAAAGGATTAAACCAAATATATAATTGGTAGCATAGCCAAGTGAAAAAACTTCCATCAACTATCTCTAATCCAGAGAATTTTAATAATAAGGTGTTGACATCTTTTGGCAACTGGTATATGGTGATATGACTTCTGCATTACTTCCACCTTAATATCACCACCTCTGGGTCTGGCTCTCACTGATGAGACCTCAATAAAGGTCTGGGTAGTGGCCCTTCCCTTAAAGTATAGCATTATACATGTCTGCAAGGAGATATGCTTTGCATTATGGGAGATACTGAGGCAAGTGATCAGAACTTATTCCACCTTTACCATGAGTTGCTCCAGTCCTGAAAATACTTCAGGTGCAAACTTTGTTTGCTTACACTTGGATAAAGGATTAAACCAAATATATAATTGCCAGCATAGCCAAGTGAAAAAAACTTCCATCATCATTCCATTTTTGAGAAGAATGGCTGCTATTTAGATGCAGAATACATAATTTCTTTAGTACCTCCCCCACTAAACAAAATCTCAAATCTCCTTTGACTTCTGAAACCTCCCATTTCACCACTCAAAAATGGGAGTATACAAGATCACATTTTCATATGAAATTTGCTATTTGGAAACAGATAATCCAGTCAGGGGAGATTTTCATATCAGAATGCATCAAGGAATTGAACTTAGAAACATAAATCAGGACCAGAAGCACATACAGACACTGTAGCAAACATGACTATAACAAAATGATACACTGCAACAGACTGCAGAAAAGTTTTTACCTATGAGACCCTTAGAACAAGTGCTTAAACTTGCTATTACAAACAGTAAAAGCTGGAGACCTTCACTTTGTCGAACTATATTTCCTATTACATAATGTCATAGTCAGGAGGAAAAAGAAATGGTGGTAAATATAACAAATTAAAATTACAGGAAATGCTATGTAACAACAGAAAATAATGGAAAATACTTATAATAAATGAAAATTGCAGGAAACAGAACTTAACAGAGGCTTGGTGAGAAGTCATACATTGAGAATAGAACAAAGAATAGGCAGGAACCCATGTGTTAAGCACACAAAATTATAACATGAAAAAGTGTAAATGCAAATAATAATAAGAGACATAAGAAAGAACTAAAAGAGCATGGAATAATAAAAATGTAGAATTTAAGTTACGTTAGCTTAATGTCACTTACCTGAAATCTCCATTATAAACTACTATAAATATATGCATACTATAAAAATGTAAGTTTTTACAATTAAAATAAAAACTTCATCATCATCATCAAATTCCTGCCATGTACCCTCAAGGGGTGTACAGGATATGACAGTACTACATGAAAAAATTACATCATTACTAACTTCCTATCTACAATTTTCCTCCAAATCAGTCTGTTACTTGTCAAGACTCCAACATTATCAGATCTTATATTTCTATCATCTAAGGCACTTTGTACCGTATCAATCCACCTATATCTTGGTCTTCCTCTGGGTTGTTTTCCTGCCAACCTGGCAGAGAACACTTGTTTTGCTAATCTTTCCTCTCCCATTCTATTTAAGTGACCATACCACCTGAGATTAGCTCTGCTAATGCATTCCTGGATGCTGACAATGTCAAGTTCTTTCCTAATATCCTCATTTTTTTTTAATATGATATTGCCATTGATGCCATCTGTTCACGCCTCTAATCTTTCTCAGGACTCTCATATCTGCGGTCTCTAGTCTTTGGTCAAGTGTTTTACTTCTGACCCAGCTCTCAGATCCATAAAAATTAAAACTGTTCAAACCAGTTTTAACTTATGACTGTTAATTAAATTAAAACTGTTCAAATAAAAACTTTTAGTTGTAAAAATTAAAGGTGTTTAAGGGTCAGGGGGGTGCTTAAGGGTCAAAGCTATATGACTGAGAGGAGACCTCCACATAGCCTTAAAGGAATGCGGAGAACCCACCAGGGCTTCTGACCTAATGTCTAATCTTCACCTTCTCGTGGTGCACCCTGTTGGGTATCTACCTGGATACTGAATGAACAAGGATGGGCAGGCAATTTGGGATTTAGCCGACCAAATTGTATTCTTATTGACTTAACCTCCCAACTGGCCGGTGTGGATGAAATATTCAACACTCCCTAGCTTTTTTCATGGATCAAAATTTCGTCGGCATTCTACCTTTTATCATGCCATTACCTTCCTCAGCCGTTAATCTCCTTACGGCTATTCCATAGCCATTAGTGGATTAACTGTTGCTGAGTGACCTTTGTGTCCCCTCCCCCTGTCTTTACGTCTATTGTGTTGCTTAGAATTTCATTTACTGTCCTAAGTTATTTGACCTTTCTTGCCTCTAAAATGATTTATTGTATCTCTTCCCAAAAATTGAAACGAATCTCACATATGTGAAAAAAAATCAATCCTGAAATGACTACTGATCAGCTTTTGCAATGAATCTATTTAGTGATAGTAAATTTGGTGTATTTTATTCTACAAATCAGTGCACCGGAAGAGTTGCACTGATTATTCTTTCACTTTATGTATAATAATTGAATAATTTTTTTTCGAATTTTCAAATGTTTGCTTTGAAAATATTATGTCAAATATTTATATTTTTAAATAATATTTATTGAAATAAATATGTCCTTTTTCTTTCGTTTCTAGCCAAATAGCATTATATGGATCATCACATTTCAGATTCAGATACGATTTTTTGTTATTCATAAAGACAAAATAAAAAAAAAAAAATGTTAAAATGCTAAATTGCATTACTCGGTTTCTGATCGTGTCAAAACAATCGGAAACCGAGTTTGGTATCAAAAATTTATATCCAATGATATTTTAGCAGTGATTCTTCGCCTTCGTCATTTATTTATTTATTTGTATTATGTATATTATGATAATATCTAGTGCATAACCTCGTAGATATGTTGAAAATATAATGTGAAAAATATCATATACGGAATGATTCAACATTTTTGCTCATTTTGAAGATTTTCTAATGCTTCTCCCCCCCCCCTCGTTATTCTCTCCTGGAACTCAATTGCATTACTACTCTAAATTTCTATACAGATTTGAAAGCTTTTCTAGACAGCATTCAAAATTAATTACTTCATTTTACCATTTTGACAATAGATATACCGCAATCAGATTGTATCGTGAAGCTTCTAAATCTGTTCTATTTATTTGCAATCTAAAACCAGCTGTTCTACTGTCCGCTGAAATTATGTGAAATTTTAGAAATAATATGCTATATTTTCACCATGCAAAATTGTTTATATGCATACCACACAAAAGAAAGTTCAGTAGTATTAATTTGTGTTTGTTTTTCTTGAAAAAAATCTAAATATTACTTCTGCTGCTGCTGGAAGCTATTTCTGAAATAATCTACATCTTCTAAATACTTGGTAATATCCTCTTAGCTGGAGGAAAAGTTGAAGGCTTGTTACTCTCAGTGCTATTGAGAAGAAAGGGGAGAACACTAAAGTGCCTCAGGCTGTAGTACAGAATATGTCAAGAATGTCTTGTTTCCTTTTCGATTGTTGATTACCTATATCCTAACAGAAATACTGATATTTCGTTTACATGCTTATACATTATTTATGCCAAAATAATTGCTTAATTTATAATGATCAGTTTCACTTTTATTTTCAAAAATTAGAAATTAAATCATACAATTATCTTGAAAAAGAGGATTTGAATTATTTTCAAAGAAAAGGTGCATATGCGTTTCATAATCTTCTTTTTTGGGGGGGGGGTATAGACCTAATCAATCTGCGGATATTTCAGATAATTTATTTCATAAATCGTTCGCAAGACAGCTGTTACAAACGTAAATCACTTGGGGAACATACCCATTCATTTTAGTGTAAAATAGTAGCAAAGGTTCAGTTACTTTAGATATGTAATCTAGAAGAAAATGTTATGTCTGCTGAGATTAGAATCTTAAGTGAATAATTTTTCTGACATGATTTCTCTATTCGTTATAATGTAACTAATTTCCAGATTTTTTTCCCTCCTGCAGCCTTCATGTTATATGCAGTGATTTCTTCTTTGTACTACAAAAAAAAAATCAGATAACAGGAGAAAAATCTGTAGTATTTTCTTTTCCACTGGCTGAATTTACAATGTTCTTTCTTTGTGTTTTGAAGAGAAAGTGCAAATAACTTTTTTCTTACTATTTTTGCCATTATAACATCTCATATAATTATAAGAGTGACATTTTACGTTTTTCTCCCACACGAGAAACAGAAATAAGGTAGTAATAATATTGTTGATTCTGCCAAACTTCATTGTAGCAGAAATTTTTATTACTAAACTTTGTAATATATATATATATATATATATATCTCCGAAACAAGAAATTTGGAACCCATATCACATCAATGTTGAGTGTTGGCAAGGTAAAAATGTTCCCGTTATTATTTATATATTTCATTTATTAACTAGGGGGGGCTATGCCCAACCCCCCCATGTTCCGGTATGGTAGGCCAGTTCTCCTTCAATTGTGATAACTCGAAAGGGGGTTCCGCCCCTGAATTCTGATGACTCGAATTTTGAAGGCTCGACACTCAGGTAGCCCCTGAGTTTCAAAACATTTCGATAAACATGACATGAAAAGGCTTATCATTTTATATATATATAGGGTAGATTTTATTTCATTATTTTGATGAAATACTTTACCTGGAATACTCTTTCCAGTTTCTCTGTGTCATAAAAAGAACTTAAAAATTAGCCTTCAAGATGAAAAAGAAACAGTGCATTTGGGTATCCCTCTATCAATATTTGTAGTCCCGAAAAGGACTGTTTTGATGGTCTTGAAAACAAACATTTTTTATTTCATACTGTTCAGAATTTAAAATTCTTGAACAGCGTGGAACACCTTGAAGCAAGGGTAAACACACAAAGCAGTTTTACATTCAGGGCACCAGATTTTTGTTTCCTTTCTGATATTTTTTTATTACATACATAATATTTGTGTGCAGGTTTTTTTTTTATTAACCGTTGGTGGTAGATTTTCGGGATAATGGTTGGAGTTAGCAGCATTCAACCTCGGATGTCTGGCAGAATTTCCTGTTTTTATGCTTGCTGAAGAAGGTGCATGTGCATGCAGCAATGCTTTCACAATTTCTATTCTGTATTCTAGATATGTTATGGTAGACAAACATTTTTTCTTGTACAGGAGGAAACTGTTCCAAATAACAAAATCCAATACATGTCCAAACACTTTTTTGTAATATTTTTATGCTGCTTCCTCATTACAGAGTAGAATGATAGCTGCTGATCGCACCTGTCGACACACCCATAGTGTCGTTGTATGCACACACAGCAATGGGTTTTTCTTTCTTCAAACCATGCTTCTCCACGGATTCTGTTGATGGATTGTGCAGGGAAGACAGCAGAAAAACATCTTTTTTGTCTTTCCAACGTAGTGCAAAGACTTTCCCTCGCTGATAAGTTCGGATTTCCCCCTTCGATAGCTTTCCTGAAGCCAGATCTGGAGGCATATCTCGCCTTTTTGCATTTACAGTACCATAACTATCTATATGATGCTATAAAAGCAAATCAGCGAGTTCAGGACACATATATAGTAATTATCCATTATAATGCAGTAACCTTTCCCCAGTAAAGGGTCTAGTAACTGCATTACTGCACACATTGACAAGATCCGAATATTTATCATGCTCGATTACAGTTTGCTTTCCCGTATAAGGTTTGAAATCTCAAAGATATTCACTTTCGATTCACAAAGCATAAAAAATTTTACTCCATACTTCGCTTTCTTTTTGGGAATATACTGCTTACATTTCAGTCTACCTTTGAATGGCATAAGGCTTTCATCGATACTCAAGTCTCTCTCTTAGGAATGTAAAGTGATCTACATTTCTGATGGATTTTCATCAGAAAATCATAAATTTTGTTGAGGACTGGGCAAGGATGTGTTGCCTGATCGTATTCCTCATTATTCTGAAAATGCAAATACTTCATGATGAGACTGAATTGTTTTTCAGTCATAACATCACGAAACATTGGCATGTTCAGAATCCAGTCTGTAGACCAATACATTTCGAGAGCAGGCTTTCGAAATGTATTTTGAAACTTCAGGTTTTCCACTTTCTTTATTCTGATATTGCATTTGAAGGATGACAGTGATTTTAAATATTAATTTCACCTATATCGGAATATCACATAATTTCCTGATTTATAATAATCAGGAAATATGTATATTGTCTGATTTATAATTTGCTAATTTATAATAATCACCACATAGTTTCAGTATTGAAAAATTAAAGTTATGTGGAACAATTACTAGAGAAAAATAACGAATTAAATAAAAACTGTGCCTATGTTTCATAACAGTTTTCGGGTGTGTGATAGTAATGCAACCGGGGGGGGGGGGGTTAAACTATCAGAGGCAAAATAAAGTTCAATTCTATTGTAAAAATATGGAAATGAAATTTCACATTTGATATACATATTTTGAATGATAAAAATTGGAGAATAAAATATGCAGAAAATATAAATTAAAATCATAACTGTTGATTTCATTTTGTAATGACCAATTATACAAGGAAACCAAGAAAGTGAAAGTACAGATTACTATACAATATGAAGAAAAAATTTAGTAATATGATTAAAGAATTTCATGTTATTCTCTATAAAGCAAAGTTCCTCAAGCATGTCCTAAAGGAAATGTGTGAAGTATTATTCGATTTCGATAGTTTTGTACAAAAATAAAAATAATATAATCTGGAACGTCGGCAGCCGGTTTTCTTTTCTTTTTTTAAAAGAATATTTCAAATAATTATCGTGAATTAATTTCTTCGAGAACAAAGAAAAATCTTTTGTCTAGTAAGCGATTAGAAAAAAATTAGCGCAAAAAAATAAAAAATTAAATTGGTTCTCCAAGGTAAGGCAATATTTAAGTGAAGAAATTATGCAAGACCTTTATTTTGTCCAGAAATTAAAATTGTATTGTAAAATAAAAAGAGAAAATAAAAATATAAATAATTTCTCTATTTTTAGTCTATCATATATAACTAAAATCCAGTTAACCAGCATGGAACAAGAAAGTCCATTTCTTGTTATAGGCAACTGAGAAGCAGCTACGAACGGGAGATAATCCGATTAACCGTTCTCTTCAGCGTGAGGGTTTATCACACCTTCTAATGGACATGACAGTCAAATTGAACTTCTTATCCATTTTCTTTAAACAGGTGGGCTGAAACATATCCAGATTTAGTTGGACGTCTATAGACGTCCTAGCCGGTAGGGAGGTTAAAGACCTCCACATAGCCTTAAAGGAATGCGGAGAACCCAACAGGGCTTCTGACCTAATGTCCAATCTTCACCTTCTCGTGGTGCACCCTGTTGAGTATCTACCTGGATACTGAATGAACAAGGATGGGCAGGCAATTTGGGATTTAGCCAACCAAATTGTATTCTTATTGACTTAAACCAAAATACAAAATGATGGTACAACATGACAAAATTTCATGCCTGCTGGGGCGTCGCCCGGTTAATCAAGGCCCCCCATTGTTTTTGCCATGGTGAACAGCGAAAAGTCAGATACTGGAACAAATCTGAAAACACACCCCAACTCAACATCACCAGAGTCAAAGATCGGTACTATCAACATAAGAAGCCTGAATTGCAAAGAAATGGAGCTAGCTGAAGAATTAGATAAGTACCAGATCGACATAATAGGTGTGACTGAAACAAAAAAGCAAAAACTGGTGAAATCTTTCTGTGCAATAAATACAAAATGTTATATTCAGGCAATGACAATCAAGGAAAAGAAGGAGTAGCTATAGTATTCAACACTAAATACAAGACTAATCTTCTTGAATGGCAGGCAATCTCAAGTAGAGTGATGTGGGCAAATATCAGAATGGGGAACTGGACAATGAGACTTACTTGTGCCTATGGTCCCACAGAAGGTTCTACTACAAGTCTGCAAGATTCTCTGACTAAATTGAATAACTGTTGTAATGGATATGGTATGAAGTCAGCAATAAAAAGACAATGAAAATAGGCAGAATTGTTGAAAATGTCAACTGCATTGTGAACGGAGAACCTGTGGAACAATTAAAACATTTCAGCTACTTAGGCACGCTTTTTAGTGAAGATAGTAAATTAAATATGGAAATAGACAACAGAATCAACAAAGCTGGTATGGTAGGCAGTCAGTTGAATAAATTCATATGGAATAAGAGAGAAATTAATCAGAACACTAAATTAGCTGTATACAAGACAGTGTTCAAACCAGTTTTAACTTATGGATCTGAGAGCTGGGTCAGAAGTAAAACACTTGACCAAAGACTAGAGACTGCAGATATGAGAGTCCTGAGAAAGATTAGAGGCGTGAACAGATGGCATCAATGGCAATATCATATTAAAAATGAGGATATTAGGAAAGAATAAAATTGCTACAATAATGAGAAGGATACTGATAGTAGAAATAAGGAGGTAATAATTTCATTGCATAAGACATAAATCAGACCACAACTGAATTTCTGTGCATAGAAATCTGGATAAGGAAACATTAAAAGTGAAGAAGTGAGTGACAGATTGTTTCAGGACTCTGGAATGTTGAACACGAGGACAATTAAGTGAATGTGTTCTGAAGAGCCTTAGTAGATAACAGTAGAAGTGATATGATTGAAACATTGAGATATGATTGAGAAAAAACTAATTAGATAAATATTGGGGAGATATTACATAAGGTAATAGGTAGTGAGGGAAAAAAGGTCATCCCAGGAAACTGTGTTAAGGATTTTGTGAGCAAAGAATTGAAATGGGGAATTTTTGCTTCTTGATTAGGACTTTTCATTAGTTTGTTATAACAAGAGTCAGCTGTATATACAGGATGTGGATGTACTCAGAAACAAATTTACTTAGTAAATTTTTAACTTCATTTGGCCTATTTTTGTTTGTGAGTAATGCTTTTTTAGATTGTATTGAATTATAGCTAAATGTTGACTAATTCCTTCAGTTATATGAAAGATGCTAGTACAAAACTTTCACAGTCTCTCTCTTTCTCTCTCTGCACTATCATTGATAGATTTTAGCATTACTAATGATATTGTTAAAAGCATTTATTTCTGTATATAAATATCAATCAGCACTTGACCATTCTTGGCAGAAAACATGATGATTTCAGATACAAGGTATGTTTATTTCTTTGAGTAGCTAGCAAGGCATAAACTGACTCTTTCTGCATTATTTCTCCATGCCATTGGTACATTCTTGCCTCTGCTTGAAGGTTACTTTTGCAGGGAATGAATTCTCTAAATTAGGAGTGCAGTTTTATTATTTTATTTCAAGGTGCAGAGGGACCAAATAAGTCCTAATACTTCATTGAACAGTTAATTTAATGCTGTATTAGGATTTATTTGGTCCCTTCTACATCTTGAGAACCTTAACCAAAGTACCACACATCTTACCTAAATGCTAAGAGCTATGATGTTTAATTCTAATACTAGCTCAGATATTTTTGGTGATATGGTTAAAACATATTTAACCATATGTCTCATACAATTTCTAGTTTCCTCAGCATCCAATCACCACAGATATCAAGTGTTGACCTTCTTTTATGTGTGTTGTTATAACAACATAGCTGGTTAATATGTCTATTTCCCCACCCCCCCCCCCCCCCACCCCCCCCCCCCCCCACCCCCCCCCCCCCCCACCCCCCCCCCCCCCCACCCCCCCCCCCCCCCACCCCCCCCCCCCCCCACCCCCCCCCCCCCCCACCCCCCCCCCCCCCCACCCCCCCCCCCCCCCACCCCCCCCCCCCCCCACCCCCCCCCCCCCCCACCCCCCCCCCCCCCCACCCCCCCCCCCCCCCACCCCCCCCCCCCCCCACCCCCCCCCCCCCCCACCCCCCCCCCCCCCCACCCCCCCCCCCCCCCACCCCCCCCCCCCCCCACCCCCCCCCCCCCCCACCCCCCCCCCCCCCCACCCCCCCCCCCCCCCACCCCCCCCCCCCCCCACCCCCCCCCCCCCCCACCCCCCCCCCCCCCCACCCCCCCCCCCCCCCACCCCCCCCCCCCCCCACCCCCCCCCCCCCCCACCCCCCCCCCCCCCCACCCCCCCCCCCCCCCACCCCCCCCCCCCCCCACCCCCCCCCCCCCCATCACCACTCCTGTTCAACATATATGCAGAGGTAATCTTTAAAAAAGCATTGGAAGAATGTCCAGAGGGAATTACAATAAATGGAAAGATTGTTAACAACCTACGATATGCAGATGACACCGTGTTAATTGCATATAACATTATGGATCTCCAAAAAACTCTTTGACAGAGTATACATAGAAAGCCAAAGAATGGGAATAAATATAAACATCAACAAGACAAAATACATGATCATCAGCAAACATCCAGCCTCATCAATGAAACTGACACTCAATGGGAAAAATATTGATCAAGTGTCAAGATATAAATATCTTGGCTGCTGGCTTAATGAACGGTGGGATCCAGAAATAGATATAAAGACAAGGATTGAAGTTGCACGGCAGTCCTTCATGAAAATGAGAACACTATTCTGCAATAAAGACCTAAACATGGAAGTCAGATGCCAAATGCTGAAATGTTACGTGTGGTCTATTCTGCTCTATGGAGTTGAAACATGGACATTGAAGGCGACAACTATCAAGAAAATCGAAGCCTTTGAGATGTGGCTATACAGAAGAATGCTAAAGATATCATGGACAGAAAAAATTACCAATGAAGATGTCTTAAAATCCATTGGCAAAGCTAAACATCTTGTACAAATAATCAAGAAACGAAAAACATCATATCTTGGACACATCATGAGAAACAGCAAATACCAACTTCTACAAACTATTTTAGTAGGAAGAATTGATGGCAAAGGAACTAGAGGAAGAAAAAGAATATCATGGTTTGACAACATCAAGACGTGGACAGGAAAGAGCAGTGCACAACTGCTCAGATTAGCACAAGAGCGCAGTTTGTTCGCCAAGATGGTCGCTAACCTTCGATAGAAGATAGCACAATAAGAAGAAGATAGCTACTTCCCAGTCTTTGGGAATAATTTTCTTTTTCCATACAACATTGAATAGGTGTAAAAGAAATTTTATGGCTTTCATTCCTAAATTCTTTACCATTTCTGGTGTTATTTGGTCATGGCCTGCTGATTTGCCCAGTTTTATTTTATTTATTGCTGCTAATAGTTCATTTGCATGAATTTCTTCACTCTGATCTTCTATTTTGCTTGTGTGTCTTGCTCTTAGGGTTCTATTTTTTCCTGCACTTCCAATAATTCTTGAAGGTACTGTTTCCATCTTTCCATGATGTCTTTGGAATTTGTGAGTAACTTTCCGTCCTTATTTTTGATAAACTTTATGGGGCATTCTTTCTCTGACCTCATTCTTCTTAAAACATTATAGAAGAGTTTTTGGTTTCCTTTAAAATTTTGTTCTAAAGTATGTCCGAAGTCTTCCCAGCATTTTCTTTTCTCTGCTTTCACCAAGGTTTTAACTTTATTTCTTTGGTTGTTGTATAGTTCTCTATCAACCTGCAGCTTTGATGTTATATATCTCTTCCATAATTGCTTTTTCTTTTTAATTTCTTCTTTTAGTTCTTCAGTCCACCGGGGTGTTTTATGTTTCTTCTGTTTATTATTTAATGATACAACACAAATTTCTTTGCTTGTTTCTAGAAGTGTTTTGAACCTATACCATAGGTTTTCTACATCTTGGTCTTCATATATCTCTTTTTCTACTTCTTTAATCTTCTCTTCTATTTTACTTTTATACTCAATGGCTGTTTCTTCTTTCTTTAGTTTGTAGTTCTTTATCTTAACATTTATTTCCTTGCTACTTTTTCTACATTTTTCAACTTTTATTTTATGGATTGTTTCCAATACTAATAAGTAGTGGTCACTGCCTATTTCAGGACCTCTGTAGACTTTTGCATTTTTTGTATACTTCCAGTACGATCTGCTTATGATGGCATAGTCGATTATAGAGTTTTCGTTTCTATTGGGCTCTTCCCTGGTAAACTTATGGATTTCTTTATGTTTGAACATAGTATTCGCTATTGCTAAATTATTTGTAAGGCAAAGATTTGTTATTCTTTCTCCATTATTATTCCGGGTTATTTCTCATTGTGATCCCAACACTTGTTTCGTTTCTTCATCTACTTGATTCCCTACCCGGCCATTAAGGTCTCCTAGTAGTGTGATATGCCCTTGAACTTCTTCAATTGTTTTTTGTAAGGGGTCGAAGAATTCATCTTTAATTTCTTTATTGGCATTATCGTTTGGGCCATATGCAACAATTACAGTGAATACTTGGTTGTCTGATTTAAAATCTATAGTGATTGTCAACAACCTTTCGTTTATTAGTTGCCATTTAGTAATATATTCTTTGAGATCTGGTTTAATTATGCAAGCTACCCCTTGTTTTCTCCATTCTCTTGGGTTTACCCCTAACTAGAAAAGTATATACCCATCTTTCATTTTCTGGCAACCTTGCCCTTTCTTTTTTGTTTCTGTGACTGCTAGCAAATCCAGTCTTGATTTTTTAAATTCATCTATTAATTTGTTTTCTTTTTCATGTAGACTTTTAACATTCCATGTTCGTATCTCATGTATCTTTTTCCTCGCTTTGTTGTTAACCATTTAGGCAGTTCGGCTATCTCTTTGTTATTTCTTTTAATGAGTGAAATTTTAAGGTGTGCAGGGAATTAGCCTTCAGCACCTGAGTCTGGTGGTGGAGCTGCCACCTTCGAAGCCCCCAGACCGGCCTATGAGGGAACTGCTATCCTGTTGGTCCGTGGGAGGTATTTTATTTCCCTCCTACCCTTCATAGTAAACTATGATGAGCATTCCCTGATCTGCCACCAGGGGACGTGCCTGATGGGGGTTACAGGTGTCCCCACATGGGATGTATCCAACTTTCGACCAATTAGTATCTCAGGAGTGGTGAAGATTTTGTAAAATTGGTTAGGGCCTGCATTCAGAAATGTTGACAGTGAATATCTGCTTTCCAATGAACAACATGGGTTTACTAAGGGAAGGTCATCCATCCCAGCAGCATCCTCAGGAAGGAAGTTAAAAGAAAGCTCTACAAAGACTGTCATCAACCCATTTATTCAAGTTCTCATCATGCTTGTTCTGGTGGTCAAGGAGTTCCCAATCTCAGACACTTCATATGTCAGGTCTGCGATCATGCATTCTCTACTGCAGTTGGCCTTGGCATGCATCGCACCTTGAAACATCCATCCGAAGCCAACGCTGCAATAAGAACAGAGCATGTCAAATCACGTTGGACTGCTGAAGAAGAAAAGATCCTCGCCACTCATGAGATCGAGTTGACGGCTCGAGGGATAAAGAAAATCAATGAGGCTTTATTTAAGGCGTTCCCATTAAGATCCTTGGATGCCATCAAGTGTCATAGACGGAAAGCCAGTTACAAAGCCTTACTTCAAGAATTGGCAGCCCATCCACCACAGGTAGGGACAGGTAATATCTCCTGTCCCTGCCTCTCCATTTTCCAGCTATCATCCTGCTGTTGAAGAAGAGGCTTTGATTCTCAGACAGCCATCATCTCTAGATGATCCTCCTCTTCCAAAATATAACCATCAAATTCTTAAATCTCTCATCCAGACTCACCTTCTGGAAATGGATATCACAGATCAGTTGAATGACTACCTCCACGCTGAATTCTCTGAACACTTCATGCCTCGTCAACATCAGCCTATGTCTCATTCTACAATGACTTTGTCAAATAGGAAGCAGAGGAAGAGGGCCTATGCAGGCCCTCTATAAAAAGAATAGAGGGCAATGTGCCAAAACCATCCTTGATGGTGCTTCTCCTCCACCTCTAGCAGACTTACATCATGATTTTGTCAAATTCTGGAGTACAGTCTTTTCTCCTCCACCTCTACACTTCCCTGATTATGATGACCAACCCACGATATTGAGGTCCGTTCCTGCCCTTCAAATATACCAGCCTGCCTCCATCCAGGAGATTAAAGCAGCTCTTCCATCTAATTTCTCTAGCTCCGGACCTGATGGCTTTCCTGCATCTAGGCTTCGGAAGGTGCCATTGAAGATTCTTCAAGACTTAGTGGACATTCTCCTTTCCAGTAAAGTAATACTACCATACTTACGTGCTTCAAGAACTATCTTCATTCCAAAGAAAGAAACTTCAAGCTGTGCATCATGTGTTACTTAGACTCTATCATAAAATATTAGTTAAACTACTTTAGCAGCATATACAGCATGATTATAGACAGAGAACTTTTGTCCCTTCGGACGGCTGTGCCGAGAATATATATCTTCTTTCTTCTCTTCTCTCTGATTCCCGATGCCACCTTAAGCTTCTATATATGGCCTTGCTGGACCTCCAAAAGGCCTTTGATAGCCTCTCCCTTCCTGCTCTCCTTCGAGCACTGTCTATTGCTGGATGTCCAGAACCTTTTCTTTCCTATGTTAAGGTGCTATACTTGGGTAGCTCCATCACTATCACTACAGGGTCCCGTGCAACTTCTATTCCCGCAGTGCAGGGTGTTCACCAGGGTGATCCTCTATCTCCCCTTTTCTTTAACTGCGTCATAGATGAGTTTCTTCATTCTCTTCCTAGCCATATAGGCTATTCTCTAGGCGCTTCTTCCTTTAATGCTATGGCCTTTGCGGACGATCTTATTCTCATAGCCTCTACTAAGATAGGCTTGCAGGAACTCCTTGACTGGGCAGTTGACTTCTTCTCTATTTGAGGCCTTTCCATTAATGTAGGGAAGTCCTGCTCTTTAGCTCTTGTCTCCTCTGGTCGTGACAAGAAGCTTAAGGTCGCGACTATAGAGTTTGCCCTGCACGGGAGGCCGTTGCATGCTTTGACCATCCTGGAAGAGTGGAGATACCTCGGTATCATGTTCACCCCAAAGGGAAGGTCTTCCGTCCCTTCTATCCTAGAAGCTGGATCGCTTCTTTGAGGAAAGCTCCTTTCAAGTCCCAGCAAAGACTGTTTGTCCTTTCCTACTATCTCCTGCCTCGCTTTTACCACAAGTTTGTGCTTGGTAGGACATATATCTCGGTACTGTCCCGAATGGACAGAGCTATCCATTCAGCCATGAGATCATGGCTCCGACTGCCGCCTGACACTCCTACTGCATATTTCCATGCGAGGGTTAAGGATGGTGGGCTTGGGGTTCCATCGCTTAGATGGCTGATCCCATGCCTGTGGCTGTCAAGAATCACGCAGTTAGAACTATCTTCTTCTCCCATCTGCAGAGAGGCTTTCTATAGCCCATTAATACAAGAAGACTTTAGGCAGGCTAAAGGCTGGTCCCATTATCAAGGTACTTTAATCAAGTCAGTACCCACAGAACACAAGAGATGGGCATCTCTGTTGCACTGTTCTGTAGATGGTGCTCCTTTAAGAGAGTCATATCTCGTGCCTCCCCAGCATGATTGGGTAAGGGATGGCACCAGACTCCTCTCTGGGTTCAAGTATATTGACCTTATCAGGACAAGGATCAATGTCCTGCCTACTCAAACCCGTACAGCTCGATGGGGTAGTGACGACTCCAACTGTAGGGCTGGCTGCCACTGCAGTGAGACATTGTCTCATATAGCCCAGTTTTGCTTCCGCACCCATGGTGGCCACGTGGAGGCATGATGTTGTGGTCTCCATTCTGAACAACCGCTTGAAGAACAAATGGTTGGGAGACTGCAGTGGAACCACATTATAGGACCTCCGCGGGTTTGCATAAGCCAGAATTAGTGATTAAAAGAGATGATGACGTTTGGGTAGTTGATGCCCAGGTGGTGGGAACAGGGCATCCCCTAGCCTATAGCCATAATAATAAAGTAAATTATTATAAAAATAACCCAGATCTAGTTAGTAAGATAAGGGAGGAGCATGGGGCAACTACGAGGTTTACCAGCACCACCATCTCTTTACATGGCATATGGAGTGCAGATAGTTATAAGGACTTAAAACAGCTTGGGCTTACGCAAAAGGATATAAAAGTTCTTTCCTTGAGGGCCCTATAGGGCACACTGGTGGCATGGCGTTGCCACCAGAGAATGACTATAATGATAACTCAAACAGGCATAGGGTAAAACACTTGTAAAGACTTAGGCCTATATCAAATCTGGACGTGATGTAAGGGTAGTACTGCCCATAAACAGTACAACGATTAAAAAAAAAAGAAAAAAAAAGTGGTGTACCACAAAGATCAGTGTTTGGTCCACTATTATTCAATTTGTGCATTAATGATATTGGGAAGATTTGACAAGTGACATACAGTTATTTGCTGATGATGCAAAGATAGGTAGGGTAATCAGGAATGCTGCTGATATGCGGTCTTTGTAGAATGATTTGAATAGGCTGGAATTGTGGGCATGGGAAAATGGGTGTCAGTTCAATGTCAGTAAGTGTAAAGTCATTCACTTCGGCATGATTAGCTATCCAATGTCGTATTATATTGATGGGATTAGACTAGAAGAAACTGATGAGGCTAGGGATCTTGGAGTGTTAATAGATAGGAAGTTGAAGTTTAGGAGCCATGTTACAAAGATTGCAAATACAACTCAAAAGATAATTGCAATGCTGAAACAAATGTTCACATGTAAAGGTCTATTTACAAGGCCTTGATAAGACCTCACTTGGACTATTGTGTGCAGGTCTGGTCTCCTGGTTTGTGTTGTGATTCTGATATATTAGAGAGAACAAAGGAGTGTGTTAAAAATGATATCAGGATTGTGGAATACTGATTATGAAAACAGATTGAGAATTTGTAGACTGCAGACACTAGCAAATGGGAGAAAGAGGGGTGATATGATTGAGATGTACAAACTTCTGAAAGGGTCATACAAGATTTCAATTGATGGAATTTTTCAATTTATGGAGGTGGGGAAAGGACAAGAGGGCATCCTTGGAAGCTGAGAATGAAGGCCGCCAAGAAAGGTGTGAGAGCTAGATTTTTCTCTCAGAGGGTAGTGCGTGATTGGAATGGATTGCCATTGGATGTTGTGAGTGCAAGCAGTGTGAATGAATTCAAGAATAAGTATGATAGCTGGTGTGCGTAGTATGTGGCCTCCCTTGATGAGTCTCTGACTCCCTGAAGGTTTCTCTCTCTTAATAATAATAATGTAACATTGGGCATTGCCTATGAAGTCCAAAGACCCAACTTTTCCAATACCTTAACCACCACTTCTCAGATATCAGTTGGTCTATAATTTCTTCCCTTGATTATCTAGTAGCTTTCTTTATATAATGGAATTATTTTGTCCTCTTTTCACTTCCTTGGCATCTGCTGGTGCTAACTTACATTAAACAGTCTTAAGAGACAACACACACAAAGTGATCACTCAGTAATTCAACTATTTCCTCTATCATCTTCCTTACAAATAGGTGTGTGTGTGTGTGTGTGTGTGTGTGTGTGTGTGTGTGTGTGTGTGTGTGTGTGTGTGTGTGTGTGTGACTACAATGGATATAGAGGTATATGTGTAACTATGTTAAGAAGAGCATATATGTGTAATCATCATCCATCAGCCTCACTATCATCAGCATTCATTAAAGTTATCTTTCTGTAGTCATTTTACTCACAGCATAGAAAAAGAACTCTTTGGAATTTCCCTTCTCCTGCTCAGCTAATTTCCTCTCATAATCTGATTTCGCTTTTTTGCCTATTTTCAGGAGATTGCTATTTCAGGAGATTACCTCACTTTTTATATTTTCTCCACAACCTTTTCTTCTTTGCAGCTTCTACTCACCCATTTAACTCCACCCACACTTTATCCTTCAAGAATTTAGGCTTGTTGTTTGATACTGCTTTCCTTTAATATCCTTATTTCTTAAGGCAAGTCACTGCTCCAAGCTGCCTCTTGAGCTTGTCATAATCACTAGCTTCATAATTGCACATACCTCTTCTTAATTGATCTCAGTTAAGACTGCATGCTTACTCTCCCTCACATAGAGACAAAGTTTGTGATTACCTTGGTTATGAATGCCTTCACTGTATCATCAGATCCAACTCAAACTCCAGGTCCCTTCCATCATATGCTCTGTAGTTGCATAAATTTCATTCCCTCCCATGTGCACTTTTCTTCTTTTAATCTGTGTACTCAGAAATTCCCTACACAATGATTACTTGCCCTGTGTTCTGGTTAACTTACTGATGCATGCTGTCCATATCTCTTTTTTTGCACCCCACCCTCATTAAAAGATGCAAGGACAAATATCCTTGCATCTTTTAATGACTGAACTATTCAGATTTGAGACCTGATAAACTACATTCTAAAGTGTAAAAATACATAATAATGAATAGTCATGGATCTATTTGTTATTGGTTTTCCTTAAATAATTACATCTTATGCCATAAATTAAAGATGCCAAGAAATTATATTCTTGGTTTCATTCTTTATCCAAGTGTAAGTAACTTCAGGACTGGGTTACTTGTATATAGAGCTAATAACTTCACATCAATTGCCTTAGTATACCATAATGCAATCCTTATGGACAAGTATAATGATATGCTGGAGACCTCGGTAAAGGCTGAAACTGGTCTGGGTAGTTGCCCCTCCCATAATGCATAGCACTATACCTTCTTGCTACTTATCTAAAAAATCTCTAGGTTTTTTTCTTTGCCTGATTTGCTAATTTCTGCTCTCCACTTTTGCTTTCCTTTCTAACTGAGTCACTCTCCTGGCTTTTTCTTTATAATCTTCATATATTATTACCATTATTCTTGTACTGCCTCCAAAGTACCTTCTTCTTCCAAATTTCATGCTTAAGCCCCTTATTCATCCATTTTACACCTCCCTTATTCAGCCTTTTGGCCTTTGGAATACATTCACACATTGATGCTGTTATGTATTTCTTTGTCAATTCCCATACAGCATCTGTTTCCTTACCACTCAACTCCTCATTCCATGCTATAACTCCAAGCTGTCTCCTAAGCTTATCATAATCACCAGCCTTGTACTTCCACATATATCCTTTCCTCACAGAAGTCTGCATATGGCTAGCCACAGTGATCACTCTCACCAACTGAAGGAAAGTGCGAAACCCCACTCACAATTACATCCTCTGATGAAATGATCAGATCTAAAACTCGATCTTTGACAAGCCTTTAAGGATGACGCTTAAGGTAAAATGCAGGTCTACGAGTGGCAATCAATGAAGATCATCAAAAGACCATTGAGTAAGTTTCCGAAGAGACAAATTTGTCATGGAGTTCATGCCAGCAAATTCTAACAGAAGATTTGCAAATGAAACCCGTGTCCACTAAATTTGTGCCTTGTTTGCTCACAGAGGATTTCCCCACCCTTCCTACTCTCCCAATCTCTCTCCATGTGACTTCTTTTATTCTCACGGATAAAGAAATCCTGAAAGGTCAGCAATTCGTTGATGTGGACAAAGTGAAAGAAAAGTTGCTGGAGGCCATGAACAGTTCCAGAACTGTTTCGAATAGCTGTGAAAAAAACGTTGGGACAAGTGCATTGACTCACATGAAGAGTACTTTAAAGGAGACTAAAATATGGTATTATATTACATACTTAAATAAATTTTAAAAAAAATAATAATAATTCCAGTTATTTTATCCCCTTGTATATTGATGTTTTGAAGGAAGCACAGTGCATTTGTAATAAAGATACTTTTATTTTTTCAGAACAGGACACACATTATGGGTACATGTAAAGAAAATGACCAAACATGAGCTGCTTTCAGAATCATGCAAAAAACTACAGACGTGGTTAAAACTATTGGGGGGGGGGGGGGAACTGTTAATCAGAATTCATCTGGACAGAAATAGCTAATTGGAGAATTTCAAATAAGTTTTTGTTGTATTTGGTAATGATTTTATTAGAGCAATGTGGCAGAACTTTAGGTTTTGCACAAAATGCTGTTAGTTTCTTCAAAAAAGAGAAACTAGATTTTCTTTTTATTGAATCTAATGAGAATTTTTTTTCAGGATTATTTGAAGCAACTACATGATCTTCATGAAGACTGGTTAGTCACAGAAAAACACTTCAGCCTTCCATCTCCTGTGTTGGTGAGTAAATACATTTCATGCCATTTCATTTAAAATATAAAAAAAAAAAAAAATAACAAATGCATCAATTTAGTCATCTTTGACATTCTTGCTTCTAAAGCATATCCATGTATTATCGAATATCTTTGTTCTATGCAGTTGATATACCAGGGTGCTATACTGAAACTTTCTATGTTGCTCCAACTTACAAAAGGTTATTTGCTAATCTATAGTATATTTTGTTCCATGGATGGGATAAGAATTTTTTCTGTTTTTATCAATTATATTATTATTATTACCGGCTACTCCAAGGAGTCTTTAGACTCATTGAGGAAGGCCCTAAACATCAAGTCAAGAACTATCCAACATTTGCACAGTATCTATCATACTTTGCTTTGAACTCATTCACAGGCATGGCACCCATAACAGACTCTGGCAATCTATCCCACTCATTCACTATGTAAAGAAATACAAAGAAATACTCTCCAAGCAAAAAAAAACCAGTTCTAAAAATTTCCTCTGGATTAATCTTGAAAAACCCTTGGAAAAAATCTTGATAGATTGTATGTCTCAATCTATCATCTCTTTTCTGCCTATCAACCAGTTTCTGTAACCCACAAATCTTACCTCTTCTCATAAGGGTCATTCCATAGACCTACTACCATCTTGGTCACTCGCTTCTGGATCCTCTCCTCCTCATCACCAAGAAATCCTGGCCCCCAGATCTGCACACAGCAGTCAAGATGGGATCTTATCAAGGCTCAATAAAGAGAATAATAACCTGCTTATCTCTGCTCATCAAAGTATTCTTCAGTAACCAAGTAATCTGTTGAGCTGCTTTAGCCACTTTTGCTATGTTCTCCCTGAACTTTAACTCCCTATCCACTAACACTCTCAAGTCTCTGGCCTTATCACTTTTCTGGAGTACAGTTCCACCAATGTGTATATAGCTGGTAATCTTCTCACCTCAAAATATATAACCTACACTTTGCCACATTAAACTCACATCCATTTTCCTTTGCCCAGTCTGCTAATCTATCCAATTCATCCTGCAAAATTTTGATATCATCTGTATTGACAATTGTTCTACTCAACTTTGCATCATCAGCAAATAACTGAACAGTTCTTCTCAGATCTTTTCCTATATCATTAATGTATAAATTAAACAGTAGTGGTCCTAGAACAGAATCCTGCTATACACCACTAGTCACAGGCCTTCTTTTGGACTCTACTCCTGAATAAACTACTCTCTGATATCTCTCCATCAACCACCCTCCTATCCATCTCACCAACTCCATATCCATCCCCACTGCAGTATATTGATTAGAATTTGATTAGATTTTGTGGTATCCTGTCAAAGGCCTTTGCAAAGTCTAGTAGTATCACTGTAAACCCATTAACTTTATCCAACTCAACTGTCTCTGTATTATAAAATGTGAGCAAGTTACTAAAGCATTACCTGCCCTTCACAAAACCATGCTGCTACCCCCATATAGAGTCCCATTTCCATCTATCCATTCCTGTATTTTGCTCATCACCAACTTCTCCAATATTTTGACAACGGTTCCTGATATGCTGATTAGTCGGTAATTTGCTACGAGGGTGGTCTGAAAATGGGGTGCTTAATGGTCAAAGCTATATAACGGAGAGGAGATCTCCACATAGCCTTTAAAGGAATGTAGAGAACCGATCAGGGCTTATGACCTAATGTCCAATCCTCACCTTCTCATGGTGCACCCTGTTAAGTATCTACCTGGATACTGAACAAACGAGGATTGGCTGGCAATTTAAGATTTAGCTGACCAAATTGTATTCTTATTGACTTAAACCAAAATAATAAATTATGATACAACATGACAGAATTTCATGATGCTGGGGTGTTGCTGGGTTAAAAAAGGCCCCCATTGTTTTTGCCAGGGAACTAGGGCAAACAGCAAAAAGTTAGCTACTAGAACAAATCCTAAAACCCATCCCAACTCAACATCACAAAAGTTCAAGATTGGTACTATCAACATAAGAAGCCTGGATGGCAAAGAAATGGAGCTAGCTGAGGAATTGGATAAGTACCAGATCGACATAATACGGGTGACTGAAACAAAAAAAGGCAAAAACTGGTGAGATCTTTCTGAGCAATGAATACAAAATGTTATATTCAGGCAATGACAATCAAGGTAAAGAAGGAGTAGCCATAGTATTCAACACTAAATATGAGGCTAATCTTCTTGAATGGCAGGCAGTCTCAAGTAGAGTGATGTGGGCAAATATGAGAATGGGAAACTGGACAATGAGACTTATTTGTGCCTATGGTCCCACAGAAGATTCTACTAAGGTAGAAGTGGAGGAATTTTTTGAGGCTTTAGAGAAAGCAACTGACACAATGAAAAAGGAAAAGTTGGTCCTTGTTGGGGATCTAAATAGCAGAGTAAGAAATGATTGTCAGACATACAAAAATACTTTGGGAAAATTTGGAGAAAAGAGTAAAGCTAATAATAATGGCAAATGTCTGTTGGATTTCTGCTCAGGACATGGACTGGTTATTACTAGCACAATGTTCTAACATAAAAATGTGCACAAATTCACATAGAGAGAAGAGGCAAGGAATAAGATAAGTCTCGTTGACTATGTTATTGTTCATAGTGATGTTTTCTCAATGGTGCAGGACACCAGAGTGTACAGAGGATTTGAAATTGGAAGTGATCACCATTTAGTCTTGAGCAGGATAAAATTGAATTTCATATTGAAAAGAAGACATAAGAAAGTTTTAAAATGAATAAACGTTGAGCAGCTCTCAGATGTGAACTGTACACAAACATGATTGAAGAAAAAATGAAAGAGCTTGTGAATAGGAACCAAACCTTGGAGATTCAATAACAAGCCCTGAAGAAAACACTGATTGATTCAGCCAAACAGACAAGTGGTGAGGTTGTCTGTAAGGATAGAAAAATCAGAACTCCATGGTGGACACAAGAAGTTAAAGAGACAGTGAAAGAAAAGAAGAAAGCATATCAAAAGTTCCTAGCAAATAAGTCAGCTTGTGCTCTTAGAGAATACAGAGACAAATGTAAGAAAGCTAAACACTCTGTAAAACTAGCTAAATAAAAGTCACGGGAGTACTTTTGTAAGAACATAGAAAATAAATATCAAGTAAGTGGCAAGATATTCTGGAGGAAAGAAGCTCAGAAATAGAGGAAAGAGTGTTGTAAAAAGAATTAGAGATGATAAAGGTGACATGAAAACAGGACAAAAAAAAAAGATATCCTTGAGGTATGGAGTAATTACTTCGAAATGCTAAATGGACAAGCAGTGATGACAGCACAGTGGTAAAAAACACTGACCAGGCATGCAGTGAGGAATACATATCCATACTTGAAGTAGAAAAAGCCATCAAAAGCCTGAAATGTTGAAAGGCAGCAGTAGTAGATGATATTCGACCAGAAATGCTGAAGTATGGTGGCATAAAAGTCTTACAGTGGCTGCACTACATAGTTCAGAAAGCCTGAGCAGAGGGACGAATTCGAGATGATTGGAGTAGGACTCTCATAGTACCCATATATAAAAAAGGGAAATAAAACTGAATTTGAGAATTATAGAGGTATTTCTCTACTGAGTGTTCTTGGTAAGATATATATATGCAAGTATACTTGAGAAACGGTTGAGAAGGATTGTGGAAAAGAAGTTTGTTGAAAAACAAGCTGGATTCAGATCAAAGGAATAGAGGCTGTCAGGATCAGATTTTCACTTTATGACAGATAGTTGAGAAATCATGGGAATATACAGGGGCGTGCCAGTAGTGTCCAGCGCCTGTGTGCAAAACTTTAGTTGGCACCCCTATACCCAGTAGCACGCCAGTAATGTCTGGTGCCTGTGTGCAAAACTTTAGTTGGTGCCCCTATTCCCGCTCCCCAATAAAAAAAACACGTTTTTTTTTTTTAAGTATTTCCTCCTCTTTGGAACCTTTGCTATTTTGGCGGCTGTGTGCATCGCACACATTGCACATATGACCGGCATGCCCCTTGGAATATAACAAAGATATGTATTTAAGTGTTGTAGATCTGATAATATTGCATATGATAAGGTGCCAAGAGAGAGAGAGAGAAACTATTCAAAATGCTACAGTTATATGGTGTCAGTGGGGAGTTATATCAAGCAATAGTTAGTCTTTATTTGAGTTGTAGGTCAGCAGTTAGAATTGAAGGCAGTACAGGAAGGTGGTTTAATGTTAAATCTAGTGTCAGACAAGGATGTACATTATTCCCTACGTTAACTTATCTGTATGGATCACATTATGAAGGAAAGTGTTATTAAACCTGATATCAAAATTGGAGATGTTAATGTCACCTCTTTGCTTTATGCAGATGATGTATACTTCTAAATAAATCCGATAGAAGTCTGCAAGATTCCCTGACTAAATTGAATAACTGTTGTAATAGATATGGTATGAAGGTCAGTGAAAATAGGCAGAAACATTCAAAATATCAACTGCATTGTGAATGGAGAACCTATAGAACAAGTCTACTTAGGCATGATTTTTAGTGAAGATGATAAATTAAATATGGTAATACACAACTGAATCAACAAAACTGGTATGGTAGGAAGTCAACTAAATAAATTTATGTGGAATAAGAGAGAAATTAGCCAAAACACTAAATTAGCTATACAAGACTGTTCAAACCAATTTTAACTTATGGATCTGAAAGCTGGTTCATAAGTAAAACACTTGACCAAAGACTAAAGACTGCAGATTTGAGAGTCCTGAGAAAGATTAGGGGCATGAACAGATGGCATCAATGGCAATATCATATTAAAAACAAGGATATTAGAAAAGAACTTGTTCAGACATGTTCTGATGGTATGGTCACTTAAACACAATGGGAGAGAAAAGATTAGCAAAACAAGTGTTCTTTGCCAGGTTGGTAGGAAAAAGATCCAGAGGAAGACCAAGATATAGGTGGATTGATACAGTGCCTTAGAAGACAGAAATATAAGATCTGATAATGTTGGAGTCTTGACAGGTAACAGACTGATTTGGAGGAAAATAGATAGGAAGTTAGTAATGATATAATTTTTCATGTAGTACTATCGTATCCTGTACACCTGTTGAGGGTATATATTAGGAATTTGATAACTTATAATGGCAGAGAAAAAATTGTTTGCTTCTTTCCATAAAAATGATTTCAGACATGTTATAAGTGTCAGAAGCGAAAATGTAAAGGAAAAATGGCATTATTAATAATAAAAGCAGTAAATGGTCGTTCATCACTTATAAAATGCATAGATTTTTCTTCACAGACTGATAAACGTACTAATACATAAGTAGTTAATATATCTGCTTCATGCTGGTAGTTACGATGGTGGTCTGAAAAGTTCTCAGCCTAACAATGAAAAAATGAATTTATAATTTAAAAAAGAGGAGATTATGTTGAAAAAATTTTTATTTATCAACATAACATCCCTTAAGACTAATACATTTATTCCAGTGATGCTCCAGCACCATTATCCAATCCCTGTACTGATTCTCAGTAAGATCTGCAAAATACCCCTCTACAGCTGCAATCACCTCATGATTCAAAGAAAATGCTGACTAGCAAGGAAGAGTTTTACTTTTGGGAAGAGATAGCAGTTAGAGGGAGCCAAATCTGGGAAATAGGGGGGTTGAATTAAGGGATCTACAATTCATAGTGTAGATCCCTTAATTTTCCCATTGCCAAAACACCTTTGTGAGCAGGTACATTGTCCTGATGAAAGATGATTTCTTTCTTCTGAAAAAACGGGTCTTTTCTCAAGAATTTTTTCGTCTAGTCTGGTTAAAAGATCAAAATAATATTCCCCAGTTATTGTTTTACCTTTTCAAGATAATTAATAAACAAAATGCTTTAGCATTTCAAAACACCGATGCCATGACCTTTTCAGCTGATGAAACACTTTGTCTTCTTTGGTGCTGAACAACCGGCTTCTGTCTACTGTTTTGACTGCTGTTTGAATTCTGGTGTGTAATGGTGAATACAAGTTTCATCCATAGTAATAAATCGACACACAAAATCAGTTTTATTCTTGTTAAAGCAATCCAAGCACTGTTCAGAGATTTTCATGCGAGTGTGTTTTTGATCTGCTGTGAGCAAGCGTGGCACCCATATAATGCAATTCTTCATGCAACATATCCTACTGCACGTTCTTTATAAATGTCTATAGTTTCAGCAATTTCACGCACTTTGACTCGCTGGTCATCTAATACCATATTGTGCACTTGATCAATGATTTCTGGTGGTGTTACACTTTTTGGACGTCCTTCATGTGGATCATTTCAAGGCTAGTATGACCACGTTAAACTTGGCAGCCCATTTCTTAATTGTCGAAAACGAAGGAGAAGAGTGCCCGTAAACTTTTATGAACTGCGAATGAATTTCTTTTTGGCATTAAACTTTCTTTTACAAAGAATTTTATAACTGCATGATACTCAATTTTATCCATTTCAAGGGATACAGACAACACTTTTGCTTCAGACAACTGTGTAAAACAAACTACCTGATAGAATTACTTGCAATGCACATGGATGCTTATGACAGCTGTACTAACTTAGAATCTCCACTTATAAAACTACATTAGTGCCTTTCTGAATTGTGATTGGCTCTAAACATTGTTGGATGGACAGGACCATTGATGTCATATGACATCACTGCTCCTGTATTTAAGTATTTAAGCTAAAATCATATAATGAAATACTTTCAAAAAAGAAATAGCTCTTTCTCAACTTTCCAAGGTTTAATATTCACTATTAATTGGAGAAATTCTGTATATTCTATTACTAGATAAGAAATAGCCAATTAATGCTGTTTGCTGCATATCTCTTTTAGGTTGCTATTTTGCAGCTACCTCATGGTACGAATGAGTACTCTATAAGGTAAAATGATGCATGTATATCCTCTCTTCTCATTGGTCATATTCCATTACATTAAAATCAGTGATAATCGACAGAACATGTATTTGTAATGACCATCATTCCCCAACATACAAAAAAAACTATTTAACATGAAACAGAATCAGTATCACATAAATAAAACTGAATTAAACCAAAATTCTCTTTGTTAGTTTTTTTCCTTTCCTCATTTAACTAACATTTTTCAAGCTCTCTCTCTCTCTCTCTCTCTCTGTGTGTGTGCGTGCGTGCAGTTCAAGTTATTTCATTATAGCATAGGAAAAATAACTTTTTGAATAGCTGTTTTTTTATTAAAAAAATGAATAATATCTTATTTCTTGTCCCTTACCAAATGAAAATGGTGGATGGTGATGGTAGCAAAGTGCATGAATATAGAAAATAATGTAGTGAAATTATTTAAGGAATATTTTTCGTTAAATTAAAGATGCTAAAAAATTCTTGGTTTCATCATTTATCCACATGTAAGCAAACAAAGTTTGCACGTGAAGTATTTTTGCGACTGAGCTTATTTGTCAATGATATTTTATGTAAATTGACAGAGGTGATTTCAGTTGCTTGTTGATCTGAAGTTGGAGAGAATTATAAGGAATGATTCCAAGTCCCTTCAGGAAGATTTAAATAGACTCTTAACTTAGAGTATGATTGAAGTTTTAATGTTGATAAGTATAAAGTGTTGCACTGTGAGTGCAAAGGTGTAGAGCTGTGTACTGTATTACTGTGTTGGTAGAACTGTGCCTCAGAAGATAGATGAAATTTGAGACAGAGGCCTGAAGCTCAGGAGATGCAATTGTTGCAAAAACTACACATTTCATGACAGTTATATTGAGCATGCTGGGCCACTACACAGACCAGTTTCAACCTTTATTGAGGTATCATCAGTGGGATCCAGACTCAGAAGTAATACAAAAGTCATATACACGTAGTGAAAATGCTGTGCCAAGTCCTTCAGGAGGAGATGAGTTTCTGTATTGATTCTTAACCTGACTGCTAGCAGTCAGATCAAATAATAAATTATGAGTTTTCTTGCAGTACACCTGTGTTGTCACTGGGAAAGTGACAGAAACATCAGTCGAATCATGCACATTAATCCTCTTATGTGAGCCAATACTACTATCAAAAAGATTTAATGTGGTACTTTGATTTTCATTATTATACTTCTAATGAAAACAGCTACGACAAGACAATATTCATCATCATCATCATCATCGTCATCAAATTCCTGCCATGTACCCTCAAGGGGCATATGGGATATGATAGTACTACATGAAAAATTTACATCATTACAAACTTCCTATCTATAATTTTCCTCTAAGCAGTCAGTTACCTGTCAAAATTCCAACATTACCAGATCTTATATTTCTATCTTCTAAGGCACTTTTTATCAATTCACCTATATCTTGGCCTTCCTATGGATCTTTTTCCTGCCAACCTGGCAGAGAACACTAGTTTTGCTAATATTTCCTCTCCCATTCTGTTTAAGTGTTCATACCACCTGAGATTAGCTCTGCTAACGCATTCCTGGATGTTGACAATGTCAAGTTGTTCTTTCCTAATATCCTTGTTTTTAATATGATATTGCCATTGACAGCATCGTTCATGCCCCTAATCTTTCTCAGGACTCTCTGCGGTCTTTGGTCAAGTGTTTTACTTCTGACCCAGCTCTCAGATCCATAAGTTAAAATTGGTGTGAACACTGTCTTGTATACAGCTAATTTAGTGTTTTGATTAATTTCTCTCTTATTCCATATAAATTTATTCAGTTGACTTCCTACCATACCAGTTTTATTGATTCTGTTGTGTATTTCCATATTTAATTTACCATCTTCACTAAAAATCGTGCCCAAGTAGCTGAAATGTTTTACTTGTTCTGTAGGTTCTCCATTCACAGTGCAGTTGATATTTTCAATGCTTCTGCCTATTTCATTATCTTTGTCTTGTTATTGCTGACCTTCATACCATATCTATTACAACAGTTATCCAATTTAGTCAGGGAATCTTGCAGACTTGTAACAGATTTATTAAGAAGTATAACATCGTCTGCATAAAGCAAAGAGCTGACATTAACATCTCCAGTTTTGATATCAGGTTTAATACCACTTTCCTTCATAATGTGATCCATATAAATCATGAATAACAGAGGGGATAATGTACATCTTTGTCTGACACCAGATTTAATATTTAACCTAACATTAAATCTTCCTATACTTCAATTCTAACTGCTGACTTAAAACTCAAATAAAGACTAAGTATTGCTTGATATAATGCCCCATTGACTCCATATAACTGTAGCATTTTGAACCGCTTCTCTCTTGGCACTTTGTCATATGCCTTTTCTATATCTACAAAACTTAAATACAGATCTTTGTTATATTCCCACGATTTCACAACTATTTGTCATAAAGTGAAGATCTGAACCTGATAGCCTCTATTTGTCCTGAATTCAGCTTGTTCTTCACCAAGCTTTTATTCAACAATCCTTCTCAATCGTTTCTCAAGTATACTATAAATTTTACTCTCTGCAATTCTCACATTCAGTTTTATTTCCCTTTTTATATATGGATACTGTGAAAGTTCTACTCCAATCATCCGGAATTCGTCCTTCTGTGCAGGCTTTCTGAACTATGCAGTGCAGCCACTGTAAGACTTTTATACCTCCATACTTGAGCATTTCTGGTCGAATATCATCTACTCCTGCTGCCTTTCCACATTTCAGGCCTTTGATGGCTTTTTTTCTTACTTCAAGTATGGATATGTCTTCCTGACTGCATGCCTGTTGATTGTTTTTTACCACTGTACTCTCATCATTGCTTATTTCATTTAGCAATTTTTCAAAGTAATTAATCCATACTTCTTTTCTCCAGTTTTCATGTCACCTTTATCATCTCTAATTACTTTTACATCACTCTTTCCTCCATTTCTGAGCTTCTTCAATAATCTCCAGAATATCTTGCCACCTTCTTGATATTTTTTTCTATGTTCTTACCAAAGTCTTCCCATGACTTTTGTTTAGATAGTTTTACACTATCTAAACAAAAGTTTAGAAGTTTATTTTGCACTTGGTTAGACTATAATAAATTTAGTTTAATCCTTGATCCAAGTGTAAGCAAACAAAGTTTGTGCCTGAAAATATCTTCAGGACTGAGGTAACGTGGTGCAACCCGTAGCAAAGGTGGATCAAGCTCTCATCACTCCTTGTCTCAGTATCTCCCATAATGCAAAGCACATCTCCTTGCAGACACTTATACTACTATGCATTAAGGGAAGGGCCACTACCCAGACCGGTTTCACCTTTTATTGAGGTCTCGTCAGTGGGAGGCAGACCCAGAGTGGTGATACTAAGGCAGAAGCAATGGATTGGTCATATTTACCTATACGAGTTGCCAACTGGTGTACCACCTTATTATTAAATTACTCTGGATTTAGAGAAAGATGTTGGAAGTTTCAGGACTGAGGTTAGGTGGTGCAACCCATAGCAAAGGTGGATCAAGCTCTCATCATCACTCAAATGGGAGATACTGAGACAAGGAGTGATGAGAGCTTGATCCACCTTTGCTACGGGTTGCCAAAGGATGTACCATCTTACTTCAGTCCTGAAGATATTTTCAGGTGTGAACTTTGTTTGCTTACACTTGTATAAAGGATTAAACTAAATTTATTATAACACAGTGTTTAGCTTTCTTACATTTGTCTCTGTATTCTCTAAGAGCACAAGCTGACTTATTTGCCAGAACTTTTGATATGCTTTGTTCTTTTCCTCACTGCCTCTCTGGCTAAATCAATCAGTGTTTTCTTCAGGGCTTGCCATTGAATCTCCAAGGTTTGGTTCCTGTTCTCAAACTCTTTCATTTTTTTCTTGAATAATCTTTGTGTATTTTAGTCTACAGTTCATATCTTAGAGCTGCTCAACTTTTATTTGCTTTAAAATTTTCTTATATGTTCTTCTTTTCATTATGAAATTCAATTTCGAATCCTCTGTACACTCTGGTGTCCTGCATCAGGTAGAAAACATCACTATCAAGACAATCTTCTCAAATAAGAATTAGAAAGATACTGATGTTTTAAAAGGACCACTCAAGTGGGTAAGTTACATGCATGAAATAAACTCTTTTATCAGTTAACTTCGCAAAAAATAAGATTTGTTAAAATGCTATAGTTCTCAAAGAACCAAAACAAAAGCTCCATTTCAATAAAGAGCCAGCACAGCCACAATAGGGAATTTTATTTTTTCATGGACCAGTACACTATTTTAATAAAGAGCACTGCCACAATACAGAATTTTATTTTTCATGGACCAGTACACTACACTGAACTGGTTATTAAAATTTTTTGGGTTTGCCAAACCATCCATTGTGAGGACAGAAAATGAAAAATCAGTGTTGAATTCTTGAACAAAACCACTGTGGTTCCATCAACAAGCTATTGATGGTGAGCAATTGAACCATATGATTAGTGCAAGCAAACCCAATGTTTTGGTAAAGAGTTAAATTTGGAGCAAAGGTTTTGAGTAACATGGTATAATGTGTGTCAAGAAAGTGTGAATTTCATATTAAAATATACTATTTTAGTACACATTTTCATTGTTGTAACATGCTTGCATGAAGTTGTGAGACAAAGGAATTATGGTTTCCATTGCAACCGACTGCTTTCAAATAATTATGCATGACCTGCAATGAATCACACTCATGGTCCTGTAATAATTTATTATTGTTTCCATTTCACTTATGCAGTAAAACATATAGCAAGTGAGCAAGAATTCAACTGTGAATTTTCATTTTCTGTCTCACAGTGGATGTTTTGGCAAACCCAACAAATTTTAATAACCAGTTCAGCGTAGTGTATTGGTCCATGAAAAAATAAAATTCCCTATTGTGGCTGTGCTGGCTCTTTATTGAAATGGAGCTTTTGTTTTGGTTCTTTGAGAACTATAGCATTTTAACAAATCTTATTTTCTGCTAAGTAACTGATGAAAGAGTTCATTTCATGTGTGTAACTTACCCACTTGAGTGGTCCTTTTCAAATATCAGGATTTGCTGACAGTTTCAATTACCAAAATAAGAAAAGATATGATGGTTTGCTCTAAAATTGTTTATTATGAATTAACAAATTATGGATACACATGCACACACACTGAGAAACATATATACAAATCTGTAGACATTTATTTTCATTAACTAGTGAACCATCTGTATCAGTATATATTGCCCTGCCATCAGAATGAAAGATATTGCAGATATATGCTTACTGATGCATTTTTTGTTATTTCGTAATTCCTTTCAGAAATTTTTACTATTCCACAATATCTGATATACTTCTTAATTTCTGGTCACACTGTTTGGAATGTTCTCTCCTCTCAAAGATAAATATGTGCATTTATCATGTTTGTCATCAGCTATTTAACATTATCTTATTTATCATTTTAAAAATATACTTAGCAACTTACAGATATGATAACTAATTTGTTCTGGTTTGTTGATGACATAGTTTAGTTTAGACATGTAGAAAGGCTTAGGTGCAAGCATCATTCATCTTAACATTTTTACTGTGCTGACTCACCATACAAGAACAAAATAAATATAATTTATCAAACTGATGATATTTCACTAGATTTCAAACCGTCAAAAAAAAAAAAAAAACTTGCCTCAGAATTCACAGCACTACAATTGCCTGATTGCAATGCTGTGAATTCTGAGACAAATTTATCTCTGATCATTCACACCATTCTGATATACTCTGATGTGTTGGTCAAATAATTTCACTATATCATTTGCTATGATTACTCTGCTACTATAACTTATCCACCAGGATCAACCTGCCATAATTATTTTTTCTCTTGCTTGCCACATAGTAGAAAAATTCCCTTGGATTAGCTTTGACCTGACTGACCAATCTCCTCTCATATTCTACTTTTTCTTTTTTTAACCATGCTTGTCACTTTTCTGGCCTGCACTTTATATTCCTCATGCACCAGTTCACTGCAAACTGTCTTGTACTTCCTCCATAACAGCTTTTTTTGTAACACTGCTTTCTTTATTTCACTGTTCATCTATCTTGCTCTTGCCCACTCCTGTTTATTCGCTTAACTCTCTTGGTATGCAGTTATGCATTGCTTGTGTTAGATACTACCTTATCATTTCCCATGCACTGTCAGCATCTTTTCTACACAATTCATCAACCCAGATGCTAGTTGACTACAGAGCTTCTGATAATCACCCACCTTATAGTTCCACATGTAGACCTTCTTGATAACAAGTTTCCTATTTAAGACTACCTTCCAAACCAATACCTCATGATCATCTCCACCAACAGATGGTAGTGTTGATATCTCATTTACAACACATTCTGTGAGGATATCACAATCTAACACCGATAAACATTGTGTTGCTTCCATCACATGCTGCTTTAGATAGTTATCCAACAGAAACTCAACAAATGCACTCTCCTTGTTACTCAACACTATCTCTTCTTTCCAGTCCACATTCCTATAATTAAAATCTCCCATTAGGATCATCTTTCTTTTACTTGCCCAACTGATTATTCTAAACATTTCATAATCAATATTCTCTACATTCCCTGACTTGTAACAGCATTCTATTAGATATGCTATTCTATTGATCTCAACTTCACACCAAACAGCTTCAAAATCTTCATGTACTACTATTTTCCACTTCGACTCTTGAAGGACACAATTCCTTTGCTGCCATTAACGATACCTCCCCTCCCCTCTTCATCTTCCTATCCTTTCGGAAAATTTTATATCCTACCATTTCAAGTCTTGACAGTATATCATCCTGAGTCAACTAAGTCAACCAACTTTCACTTATGCCAATTATCTTTGGGCATACTGATTTAATCAATGCTACAAACTCAGTCCCTTTATTGCTGATACTCTGTACATTGTTATACAAGCATAACAATTCTCCACTCTTTGAAGGTCATCCCATCAACACAATTCAGAGTGAATAGAGTTCACTATAGTGAACTAACTCTCTTCATTCTGACCACCCCTGTTTCCATGATCCTGACTCCGATTTTCATTTATATTCTTATCATCCCCATCGTTTTGCACTGCATTACTTTGCTCTGCCATAATAACTTCTTCACTTTTGTATCCATCCTCTTCCCATCCTTGCACAACCTGTTTCTCAACCTCTCTCTGATTCTTAGTGGTTCTAATTTCATATAGACCCTGTGCACTCTTATTTAAACAGCAATCCTTCCAAATACCCATTCACATCCCATCAGCTTTGAACCATTCTAACCTCCCTTTAAATTCATTTCATACATTCACAAATTGAACACTCCACCTGACACAATTCAGCCATCTTGTCATTCTGTATCATTGCTTTTCTCAGTTCACTATAATCATATCTGGACAGCAAACTAACCACTTTCACAATAACACTATTATCCTTCACTTCCTGCAACAACTTCAAATCCTTTTCCACGTTCTTTGTCTCTATTCAAGTCATTTGTGCCCACCACTACTACTAATTCTGATGCCTGTTCCTTCTATTCCAAGTATCTGATATTCGGTTTATTGTACCACCTGTAAAATGTGTCTTGTGCATTTTATTTGTTTATCACACCTTTAATGGTTGAGTCACCATATAAAGCAACTCTTATCATCCTTGGATACTTGCTTCTTCTTATTAACTTCCTTATCATTTACATCAGTTATGTTCTTCTTTAAATGTTCAATTTCTTCCTTCTCCATACATTTGACCTGACTCTTCATTTTCATTACCTCTTGTCTGAGTTCTTCCACCTCACTTCTCTTATTACTGCCACAAGCACTCCCATCCATTTTCTAATTATTTCTGGTAGCACGTTCTCATTTTTGGAATGTCTCCTAGCCTTTCATCACACTTCTCACATATCATAATACATTCCTTTTGATCATTCAGTATAACACTGCATAAATCTTTAATGTTTTTGGACACACATATAAAACGATTGTCGCATCTTATCACTGGAAAAGTTCAGGGAAAAACTCGATCTCCGAGTTGAGACCTTCTTTGCTGCTACTGCAGTCATTTTTCTGAGTTAACTGGCACTTCCACGTTAATCAAAATAACAACTGAAGCAAGCACTTTTAGAATCACAGTACCATGATTATATATCCAGTCTGGCTATCAGCTCTTTTTAAAATTAATAAACTTAGTGAATTTTGTTACAAAATGTAAGAGAATCAAGTAATGACACTAGCAGAGTGACATAGTTGGCCAGGTGAGTAGCAGCTCTGCTCTTTGTCTAATAATCTGTGGGTTCAAATTCCACTGTGGCATGAAAGTTTTTATTGGACAGTTGATTTTCATTGCTCTTTGTAAGGTTACAACTGTAATTATTGGAGGCTGGAGTAGCTAGAAAAATAGTACTGTGTTTGGTCTCTAGAGCAGGGTTCCCAGATTATCTACCCCCCCCCCCCAAATCCACTTAGAGTGCTAAGTGCATAATAAGTTTACAGCCTTTCATGGGTATGTCACAACATAAAAATCTAGTCTGTTCAAATTTATGTACATTGCTTGACATCTTGATCCCTCCCTTGGTTTCACCAGTTATTTGGGATATTTGGATGTTAGAATCAAAGGTAAAACTAAATACACTTCAAAATCAAATACAGAATAGTTTACTTAGATTAAAGAGAGAACTAACTACATAATTGAAAGGTTGGATGTTGGGTTAGTTGTCAAGTCAAATGCTAGATAACTTGCTGCAGTTCATTTTTCAGTATATTTTAAAAGATCACATGAGTGAATGAATATTCTACTATTTACATATGTATTAATACTTTCTACTCTAGGTTTTGGATGCTAATCATGATATAGAACAAATGGAAAAACAATATGAAAAACATGCTGGTGATATTTTATTTTTGAATGGAACAACAAATTCTTGTCATGATGGACTTGGAGTGATGTCTTCATAGCAAATGAAATTTTTTGTTATGTAGTTTAACAGTACTTCTGCATTTATCGACTTAATAACTGTTCAAAAAATAATTTCAGTCTAATGGTGGCTGTGATACATTTGTAAATAAATGAAGAAAGAAATTATTTTTATGTACTTTTGCTGCTGTAGTTCCTAATTTGTATTTTGTTTTCAATGTGTTTGTGGTTTTTTTTTTTTTTAATTTGTAAATGCTTTTTTAATGATTAGTTTTTATATTGAATTATCTGTGTAGTCTTTTGGCTTTAATAATTGTATATTTTTACATGGATTCCATAAGTCCTTTGTAGAAGATAGCATATCAGAATATGGTAATTAATATTTCACTCTCCCCCCCTCCCAATTTCTTTTTCTTTGATGTAGCCTCAATTACAGTTAATGAACAGTATAAGTATTGTACTCTCTTCCTGTATATAAAAAAATTTATATTTCCTTGGGTTCTACAATATAAATGAATTGTATTTTGTTTGTATTATCTACAAAAAATTAAAATAACATACACCAGTGAGTAATATCTGCTGATAGTGCCCAGGGCTATTCTTATCTTGAATACAGTTATTAGAAAGCCAAGGTTATGGTAATTTAATTTAAATTATGTAATCATGAAATGATTCATAGATCAACTCCCACAATAAACAGAATCATGTATTCTAGTCATTTAATAAGATCTGATATTACTTATTCAATTATAATATAATTAGGATACCTGTCTTGTTCTTGACTTCTCTTCTGTGAGTCATCATCATTAACCCTTCACTTTCCTGCTGTTTTTTTGGTATAGCCAAAAACTGCTAGAACCTCATATTTTTTTGCAAAATCTTAGTTCAGTTCTTCTGCTCTGGGACCACTTCTTACTCTTCTTTTATAATGGTTCATGACCAACTTCATCATATTATAATTCCAAATCTTGACTTGCAGATTTTGGAACAAGGAAAAAGTCACAAAGGGACCAGTTCTACTAAATACAGCTGTTAATAAAAGTTTTTTGTTTCTAAAAATGTCTAATGAGAAAGATTTTGAGAATGGCTGACACATTTATAGCGTGATGCAAAATTAAATTTATTATGAAAGAAGAGTGCTAGATTTGCCTCCAAAAATGATCATACTGCTGGAATTGGTATATTTATAAAACAAAGCTACTTTGAATGGGATAGTTTTGGTATATCATATTAGCATTTTGCTCAGAAATTCAGTTTCGCTACTTGATTATATCTTGTATGTGAGAAACACTACAAAATTTTAACCATTTTGTTATTAATTTATAACTACCATTTTCAAGACAAAGAACATGATTAAGAGCATTAATATATCAGCACTCTAAAATGGACAGTAGTAGTACTCTTTCATATGCTAATGGTTACACACATACACAGTGCATCTTTAGCACATGAATCAAGAGTACCTTTTAGAAGTATTGTTCTACAGATTTTATTGAAACTTGTTCTGTCATCCATATTAACTGAATTTTGATCTCTTCAGTAGTTTGATACTTTTTAATGACGTTATCTTTCAGTATCACATATCACTAGCACAACCTATGGCTTATGCTGCTAAAGTCAAAGTTTGCTTTCATTATGTTACAGTATGATAAAAATTTGTACATATATTTAAAAGTATTTCTTAACATCTCAGTTGCATTAACATGAAAATTAATTCATCTTTGAACAACCTGAATTCCTTTATACAGTGTGTGTGTGTTCTATCTTGAAGTGTCTATGCAAAGCAATTTTTTTAAAAAAACAAAACCATGTATCTTTGAAAGAAAAAAAAAGTTTTATTACTTCATTTTGACTGTTTATAGCAATATTAAATCTAAATACAAATTACATCACCATTTTCATTTATAATAAAATAGTTCCACAAAGTTCTTCTGACATTATTTTCATGCACATGTAATTCTAAATGTTTTCAGTTCTAAAAACTGAAAACATTAATAATAAAACACTGGCTGTAGTAACATTTTTCTAATATATTTTCCTGTTACCACAATATGAAACTTACATTTTCTGATGTCAGCAATTATTATTATTAATTTCCTTCTTGTTAATTTAATTCAGAATTTTGCTAATTTAATATAAATTTTGATCTGTCACCTTAACTTGAATAGTAGTGTGCATTCACAAAAATGTATATAAAGTAGTTTGAAACTAAAGATCCAATAATGTTAAGTGTAAGCTGCAAGTTTTTTATATCTTTCTGTTTGATCTCCTTGTCGCTAGGCCAATCATGTTAGGTTGTAGTGTTTGTAACCTCGTTTAATGCCAACTGTTTGATTGCATTTAATAACATGTTATTTAAAGTGGAAATGAAAATTAGTGTCTAATTGTGCATAAACAAACTTTGTACTTTTTTTTTTCTATAAAATAAGAAACTTGGGAGATGAGAATTTCTTTTATTTTGAAGTTATTTCTTGTACAAAAGATTTTTAATGTTTATTGTTCAGTAAAAAAATAACACGGATTTAAAGTAACCATGAAAACATTTTGTAACTAACTTGTTACTTTATCTTGTTATGTTTCTATTAAAAAGTTCTTGATTTTGTAAACCGTACTGTAGTAGTTGCTGCTATGGACTACTTTGTCTTTGTTTCTTAAACTGCTAACAGAACTTTACATAGTCATTTCAGTTCTGATTTCAAAGTCATATGATTCAAAATTGATATTGTACCATTTTTAGTGGCAGAGTTTGGCAAATACTTCAAAATTACATATAAACGAAGAAAAAAATTTCGCCAGTGCATAAACCAGAAAGGAACTAACTAAAAATGCAGGTTAATTTCCATAATTTAGGATAATTTCCATACACTTGTTGCATTACTTCATGATCGCTTAAAACTGCATTACAGGTCAAATTTTTATTAACATTACAGCTATTTTTCATTGTTTCTCCAACTGAACTTTCACATTCACAATTCTGTTTCAGTTCACTTAATATTCCATGTTTTTGCAGTTTGTTTAGACTTGTTTAATTTTAAAGTAACACTTTTGATCACTACTTTAGAATTCTATAAATTGCATCAATATTTTTAATGACTATAAATTACTACACTTTTAATAAATTTCTTCTGTAAATTATTTTAATCCTGGCACATGGTGAATTAAAACTACTGTGTAAGAAATAATCCCAATATATTAGTGCAAAATGTAGTGGTTTGTAATATGTTTATATGCAAACAAGTAGATAAATATATATTTATGAAATATATATGTATTCGGTATATATCACATATATACTGAAGAACTTATAACATTTCAGATTTTGAAATGTTAAAAAATGAAATCGTGCTCCAAAAAAAATCTCAAAAAATGTTTTTTAAAAAAACAGTATTATATCAATAAGCAATTGAAATTGGTATAACAATATTTAAAAAACTACAGAATCATGAGTGCAGTAATACCTCAGAGTACAATTAATGGGTACCAAAAATATATAGTGCTAACTGAAACTTCACTGAGCAGAACATTAATATAATGGGTTTGTTATGCATTCCAAACAGAAGTACTCTACTAGTGGAAAAAAAAAGATAGATCTCAACAGGAATTATACTTCTGCAATACTCTGCTGTGGTGAGATGTTTCAATGGATACAATTAATATGAAGAAACATTTCGTAAAAACTGTCACGCTCAGAAATGCAGAATGTTACAAATGATTTTGTAATGATTAGAAATGCATTCTGTTTTTATATTGTAATACAATATAAAGTTCATTATATATTTGAAAGCTATCCATTGCATTGTTGCTCCAATGCAATGGATAGCTTTCATTGTACACCCCCTGTCAAAAAAGAAATCGAACTTTTCGAAAATAGAAGAAACTAGTGCCGCCACCTGTTGTATCTTTTTGTTGTTGAAAGCGGTAACCTTCATTAGTGCTGTGTCAACTGTTCGACATTTGTTTCATTAGAAGCCGAGTTATAGTGACTGTGTTTTGACGAATGGTCGGTCTTCACGATATTCATGCCGTATGCAACGAATTCTCGCTATCAATCGCTTCAAAACTTGGAGATAAAAACTGACCTTTGACCGTTTGGCCAGTGCGAACGAATTCTTTGTGGATAATGCCCTTGGAATCGTAGAAACAAATCGGCATTGTCTTTACTTTTGACTTCTCCAAGTGACTTTTTTTCGGATGCTCCTCTTCTGATGGTCTCCTCAGCACTCTGGCGCTTTGTTTCTGGCTCATACTCAAACGTTACTCCTTTCACGTTACTCCGTTCAAACTTCCTTGTTTCGATGAAATAAGGAAGTTTGAGTCCTTACGAGCGGTTTCAATGAGGTCCTTGCAGTGTTCAATTCGATACATTTTTTGGTCGTCTGTCAACTTGTGGGGAACAAATCGTGGATTCAATTTACGATCTTCAATCAATCTCACGGACGATTTCGGGATTTCTTTGGTGAAATCACAACTTTTGGATGTTAACTTCGCCCAGTCCATTTTGGGCGGCCTAACTTTTCGTCGTTCTCAAGCGTCTTACAACCACTCATAAACTTGAGTATGGGATAAGTATTCATCACCGTATGCTTTTTGAAGCATTTGATGCGTTTCGGTAAAACTGTTACCAAGTTGAACACAAAAATCAATCGCAGCTCTCTGTTTGAAACTCATTTTCCGACCAAACTCGGCTTCTAATCGGGGCCGTTTCTACATTTTGCGATGCCCTGTGCGAAATGGAAAAGCGGGGCCCCTGAAAGTTGTAACTTTTATGGAAATTTTAAATGGATATCTTAATTAAATCAAATATGAAAAATATTTATGCACATAAATAAACAAGTATGCTCTTTAGCATAAATTTAAGTAAAGGGAAAAAATTAGTTAAAAAATGTGTTTGTATTTACATGATATATTATTTTATTATGCAAGTACACATTATCATATAAAATACGCCAGAACAATGATTTATTTAATAATATAAATAATATAAAATATGAAGAAAATGTCCATTTTTACTATAAAGAATGAAATATATGTATAACAACTTATAAGATTTAAAAGAAATCTTAATATATTAAATTTAATTTAATCTAATGCACTTTTAAATAAAATAATTTATAATGTTATCAAAATTCTAATTTTTTGCATTTTAATGCTCTATAGATATTATTGCCGGGGACGACAAACGTTCTTGAGACATAGACGATCGCAAATAGGTTTTTATTCATTTTAATTTGGAAAATGACTTTCTGCTGATGCGACCGTAACTGGACTGGTCAATATTTTAAATGTCGTAGTAATATTTCGATAAATATCCGACAAATTATTTGCAATTATGAATTTTAAAATATTAATGGGTACATCTTCTGGAACAGTATTTCTAAAAATAATTAATTCATTGTAAAATTCAGATTTATCAATATCTATTTAATTTTTGATACAGCTGTTTGCAGCAAAATTTTAATTCATTTTCTGTCATTTTTCTTATTAATTTCATATAAAGAAATCCAAATGATTTTTGGTGAATTTCATACATTTCGAATCTTTTTTTGACAGATTGTAGAGCAGTCTAAAATTACAAAAAAAAAGAAGTTTGTCCTAAAATTATCTTTGTTATCACCTGTGTGATTTATCAGGAGTTTCATAATCAAAAAATACTTTTCTTCGACGTACTCGACTTTCTTTAAATTTAATTTCTATTTCTAATAGATTTGACAGTTCTTTAGCAATCTCAAAACACCTATCAAATACTGATATTCTCTGCTCTTCAAAGTACTGCACTAACTCTTTAATATACTTAGTTGCTACGTCTATGGGAATTTTTGCATTTTGTAATACTTTACTAAATTAACTTTTGACAAAAAGCTCATACCAAATTACAAGGCTTAGTATAAACTCAAATGAATCTATTTGTTCATATATTGAAACCACTTCTACTTTGATAGTATTATCCGATGCAGTTTTAAATAATTCTTTTAGTGCATTTAAAAATTCTGGAATTTGAAAACGTACAGCCCTAACTGATTCTATTCTACATTCCCATCTTGTATCACATAACGGTTTTGGAGTTAATTGTTTAACAAATTTCTTTAATATATCCCAACGTGAAATTGAGGCAGCAAATAATGTATATATTTTTTGTATAACATTAAAAAAATGTATTGCTATAATTGATGATTTTGCGACATTTGTCACAAATTTGTGTTCACGAATTTCAATATCTGCTTCAAATATATGTCAAAATCTAAAAGTTACTGAAATTTGCTCCTGATAACTAACATCAGGAGTACAATCGAGAATTATTGAATAGTACTTTGCCTGTCGTATCATATTTACAATATTTTGTTGAATTTTGGTTCTATCAACAATTAATTTTGTACAATGGGTGATAGATACGAATTTTGTTTCTTATATTTTTTTCCCGAGAATATCGCATTAAATGATCTTTTAAAAGTGGATCAAATTTTGCAATTAATTCTATGATTCCAAAAAAATTACCATTATGAGCTGTGTACAAAGTATCAAAATTACCTCTAAAAGTTAAATTATGTTCGGATAAATAAAGAATTGCTGCTACTATTCGTCTTAAAACATTTCTTAACCGTTCTGCTTCAAATTTTATGACATTTTGATTTGTCTGATCAATTGTATTGTGATTTTTTAAATTACATTCCATTTGTGTCCATGAATACATGCATTTCATGTGCACTAGATTTCGTTCGTGCGACTTTAATCTTTCACTTACATGTCGCACTCAGAAAAGCCATTATTATATAAAAAAATATCATGAGAAGAAAATAATTTGCAACAAAAATAAAAAATAGAGTTGGAAGAGTTTGAATATACAAGCCATCTTCTGTTTTGCTTCCCTCCGTTTGCAATTGTCCTAACATAGTGAGCTGTGGAAAAACACCTCTTGTCATATTTTGGGGAATCATTTTCAGTCGAAGGAGACGGTGGATCACGTTGTACAATTTGTGTTAGTGTTGCGTTGTTCAAAATTTTGGGCCATGTTGCTGGATCATCAAAAGTAAATAGTTCACCTTCCTCTGGTGTCTTAGTTTTAGGATCTTCAATACTCATTGTTTGACCAAATGCGTCAAGTTCTCTGCTTCCTTTGAGTATTTCAGAGCTCTCATTATTAATTAATGTTGAAGCCGAAGAACTGTTTGTAGTTATTTTAGAACTCTCGTTATCAACTGATAAATCTGAACAAATATATGAGTTCAACTTCATAAATTTAAACAGTGAATTTCTTTGACGTTCCTCAGCCGCTTCTTTTTCTTGTTTTCGCTTTCGTTTTTCATGACTGCTTGTTTATTTTCTTCCATAATAATCTCTCTCACGACTAGTCATACTCTAGAATTAAATACGATAGATTTAATTATAAAATAAGTTAATAAATTAAAACAAAATTACTTACCTGATAAATAAAATATATCTAAAATAGATAATATTAGAAAATAAATCAATCTGATATAGATTGAAAATTGCTATTGAAGAAAAATTCTGATGTCGGATAACCTAAAACCAGTTTACAAAATATGTTTTTTAAGATGTTTTACAAGTGATGTCACATAAAAAAATTGCCATGACAGTACGTGTATATACTTGTTCATAAAATCATAAACTAAAATAAAAAAAAAAAACTCCTTAAAATTACTAAAAACACCTGTTTTTAAATGCACTTTTCCCTACTTAACACTATGTTGTACGACAGTGGTGGCAAACTTTTTATGTGCGCGTGCCAAAAGTTTACAAATCGAGTTGCTGACATGTCGGCACTTGCCAAATATTTAGAAATCAAGTTGCACGTTGCAAAAACATGCGGTGAAGTTTTTAATAGGTGAAAAATTAATACAAAATTAATTGCAGAATTTTATTGAGACAAGTTTAAAAATTAACATAGAATTTCATAAAAAGGAACTCATAATTTGACATACACATTGTCGTATACAAATCAATATCAACCTATTATCAATTTATTAATGAGATTTTTGCTGTTGCATTAGATGCCAAATGCTTTATATCAGGATCATATTTTGTCACTGTTAGTAATACACACGCCGAATGAGATTCATCAGTCATTCTATTTCTTAAACTGTCTTTTATAAAATTCATTTCGAAAAATAATGAATCACGAGCCTTTGTAGAGGGGTAAATTGATAATATAGTTATAGCTAGTTTTTTTAATATTTATTCTTACTGTATTAGAGGGGCCCAGTCCCATCGTAAATACCGATCCCATTTTTTTTTAAAGTTCATACATTAAACTAACGTTTAATGTTGGATTTAATATCCACTTAATTTATATAATTTTGTATCGCCGATGTGAAGCCTTTTGGCTATTTATTTTAGTAAATAAGTATTAATAATTAATTATGGAATGATCATAAAGAGTATTAGTACACTTATGTATACGGTGTAGCATGTTGAGAAATATAAAAGTACGCATTCAAATTAGTTATCAATCACAGGACTAATGCTACAATATTCCTTAGGCCAACATCATTAAATTAACTTGTGGTAAGTTTCATTGACATATCCCATTCTGATCACCAAAAATGTATAATATTATTCAGTATAAAATTGATTATTGTATTATTAAATTGATTTTAATGATGTGTTTGAAAAAAAAAAAAAACGGTAGTGAGGAAAATATTTATGCATTATAACTCACCATAGAAGGCAGTGGAGCAGGGGAAGCAGCAGAAGGATGTCGACTTGTGGGCGAACGCTTACCGTCGAATATAACTGGCACCCCTGATTTCACTTTACGAAAAAAGACAACAGCCATTATATACTATAGATGCAAGAAAAAAAAATTGTTTTATTGTATCCCTGAATAAGGTACAGAGGCTTTTGCAGTCTGTGTAATATATTTCTCAACAAATAGTGCAATTACAGACAGCTGGAATAAAAAGGTGCTAACTAATGAATCACATGTCCCCCCTCCTCACAAAAACTATGCTGTACAAACTCAAGCAAAACCATATGTTTGACCAGCAAACAGTATCTAACTAAAAACTATTCTCTATTTTTTCAATTACATGAAATAAGTGTTAGGTTGATTGCATTTGAAATTCTCGATGTCATTATGACAGATCACAAAGGCTAACTTCAAATAAAATTCTACCACGAATTGAAACATGCCATATAATGCTTGTGTGAGTTCCCTTTCCAGCTCAAACGCAAACAAGGCAATAAAAATCAACCAAGGGTTGAACCTTTGTGTGAGTAGAGCCCACCAGTAATGAGAAGTTCTGTCGGAAGATAAACGACACCCCCCCCCCCCCCGTCGTGAATGTCTTAAAACTAAGAAATATATAAATGAATGTTGTTATGACAGATGCTATGGAATTTGGTTGAAGAGAATTAGCATTTCAACTCAAAAATTGTCGGTTCCATTTGTCTTTAAAGGGTCGCGTGATCTTTTGTTAATACCACACCAATAGAATTCGTGTCTTCATAGCTGCTCTCTCCTGTAAAACAAAATTTAACTTGTACGTATTGTAACAATTAAAAAAAAGGGTGAATAATTTATAAGCGTATAAAAGGATACCATATGTAAATCGTTGACGTGCCAGCAAAATTCTCGGGCGTGCCATAGGTTCGCCACCCGTGTTGTACGATATTGTTATATATCTTAGAGTAGTTTCAAATACTACCGCTCTAACGCTACGATCTTATTTCGCTTACTATAACAACAATAGTTGGTTGTAAAATTATATACATATATTTTTCTATATAATAATTATAATATTAATTTATATAATTTCAAAAAATTAATTTTCTTTTTTCAATTTTTTGCGCTTTGCGGGGGCCCTGTGCCACCGCACAGTTCGCACACCCATGAATACGGCCCTGTTTCTAATGAAACAAATGTCATAAACAGTTGACACAACACTAATGAAGGTTGCCGCTTTCAACAACAAAAAAGATACAACAGGTGGCGCCACTAGTTTCTTCTATTTTCGAAAAGTTAGGTTTCTTTTTGGACAGAGGGTGTAAAATATAATCAGTATAATTGCCTTTCTGGTAAAATTACACTATAGTAAATGTACTATAATGCCTTTTATGTTATTTTATACAAAACACACTATACTAAAACCAGCACTGTTTAAATTTTTATTGTTGAGGTTTTGCTGTATATTTGCATCAAGACCGCAAACCCTCTCAACTAGATTTTATTTAAATTACAGCATTACTGAAATGGGCATTGTGACCTATAATCTAATCCTGCAAACTACAATGCCAGTCCTAAATATACTCCAGTTAACTGTCCTATTAAATAAAGTAGAAAATTGGTGCTTTTTGGATAATGACCCTCACACACACTTGAAATATTCCTGAATAATAAAGATCATGAACCAAACGAAAATGCTAATAAAGGTTGTCAAGTTATTAATATTTATTTTTTTTTATTCCCTAAAGGAAGTGAAGTGGCATCCTTTCAGTACTAATAGTTGAGAATTCAATGGAATTCTCAACTATTAGTACTGAAAAATGGAGAGCCAGTCTCCATTTTTCCTCACTGCGGCAGTTGAATGCGTTTCTGGCTTGCTAAATGAAAGACGATATTTCTAATCCTAAGTAATATTTAATTTTATCCACTCGTGTTCTTCGATTGAATCTTGCAGCTCACCTTCGTTGAGCTGAAGTTTCTTCCATCATGATTTAAAAATAAAAACTTACCTGCACAAAGGATTAATTGGAAAAAAAAAGCCTAGAAAAAGTTCTGGTCTTTAAATAAGTGTAGTGTAACAAGCCCATACAATATATCCAAACTACATTTTAATATAAATTTTATTAAAGAACAAATTAACATTATTCAATTCTATAATCGCCATCGTTAATTGTAACCTTATTCCAACGATCTACTAAGTTTAGAATTCCTTTTTTAAAAAAAAGTGTTTTCTTTGGAGGCAAAAAATGATATCAAACTCCTTTGGACATCATCTTGCGAACGGAAGGTTTTATTTCTTATGCTGTGTTCTAAGGACCTGAATAAGTAATAGTCACTAGGGGCAATAGCCGGCGAATATGGAGGATGTGGGTAGAAGTTCCCATCCTAACTGCCTGATTTTTTCTTGAGTCATTCTTGCAGAATGTGGTTTTGCATTATCTTGCTGCAAAATTACCCCTTTTCGATTGACAAGCGCAGGACGTTTGATTAACAATGCTTGATGTAGTCGCTCTAATTGTTCACAGTAGATGGCTGCTGTGATAGTCTTACCTTGTTCCATGAGTTCGTAATGAATAATTCCATGAATATCCCACCAAACGCACAACAGAACCTTTTGTGGATGAAGTCCATCTTTAGACGTAGGAATTGGAGTTTGATTTGGAGAAAGCCACTGTTTTTTGCATTTATTATTCTTATACAGCACCCATTTTTCGTAGCCAGTTACAACTCGTTCCAAAAAAGGGTTGTCTGGTCAACAATGAATTGCAAATCGCCCGTCTCTGTGCTTTATTGTTTTCTGACAGTACGGTACCCATACACCCTGTTTAAGAACCTTGCCACTCTTATGTAAGTGCTCTTGGACAGTTGACCATGATGAATTAAGGTTTTCTGCTAATTCTTGTATGGTTTGTTTTGGATCTGATTCAACGAGAGTCTTAAGAGCATCGTCATCTAGAGTAAGAGGTCTTCCAGATCGAGGACGATCAGAGAGATCAAATTTTTTTCTGCAAATCTCCTAAACCATCGCTGACATTTGTTAACCTTCAATACGTCTCCATAAGTTGAGCAAATTACTTTGGTAGCCTCAGTAGCATTCTTTCCTTGGGGAAACAAAAACAGCATACAATGACGTAAATGGTGCTCTTCAACTTTCAAGTCCGCCATATTAAAAAATAAAATAATCTAAAATTAAAAAAAAAAAAAGATTTTTTAAATAGAAAAGTAATGCTAATATTTAAATAAAAATCAAATTTAATAATTGATGTGTTATTTAAGAAAAAACGATCGGCTAAAAATGACCTATTCAAAATAATTGATTACTTTCCAGTCCCCCTTATACAAGATGCCATCATTTTGAAGAAATAATAAACATTTAAAAAAAAAAGCCCTTCACAAGGTGTCTTGAAAAAAGGACCTCAAATAGTTTTTATTATATTTGTGTACATTTTAAAGTTTCAAGTCTTGTCATAATGAATTTAATGGTATTCAAGAAAAGTTTTTTTTTTTTTTTAAATACTGGACTAGCATATATAATACATTTACATTAGAAAATATGCTTGTAACCAGACAATAAGAAAGAAAAATACAGTATATGTTGTTATATAGTGTGTGGACTATTATGCTTTCACAAAGAGATGCTGGCCACGCTTAAAACACTATAAAGCTTGAAATGCCTAGTCTGAAAATGGTTGAGAAACATTATCAATGACTCATGCCCTATTGAATTAGGCAGAATGCAATATTACTGCATTTTGCATGTGGTGTTTCATTTCTTAATATGGATTATATTCTTGGTGATGAAAGTAGCACCTGCTGTAAGCACTATCAGTAGCAACAACTGCATCTGTGAGGTGGAATGGCCTAAGTTTCGATCTTGTCTACAACTTGTGGGGGCCTTTTACAATTTTCAGCTGATATTGAATTATTCAATCTTATGTTGTGAACATAGCAAGATTTTTTCTTCCAGAAGCTCTGTTTTTCTCCTTGTCTAATGGCTATAGTTAATCAGCTTCATTGTTTTGGTGATGCAGCCACTGAACAGACAAACTGACCTTAATTCCAAACGACCACAACTATTGCCAACAGTTCTGCATTTTGACTTTTTTAGGAATAATCTAGCTGTACAGATCATGAAAAGGTGCACGGATTTTCAATAGCGCATTGAATATGCTATAATATGTAGCACATTGTTTCAATGTGCTACCTATCAATAAGATAGGTAGCACATTGAAACTCATCAATAAGTGATCTTCTTCTGTACAATGCCATTATTATTATTATTATTATACTCATCACTTACTGATGAGTTCAGTAAGCTGGGGAAAGGAGGTCAAAATCGGTTAAAAAATATGTTATTTCCCAAAATGAGATTGTTCAACAGATAAATTTTGTGATTGTAGCTTGGGTTAGTTAGCAAGGCCTTTAAAAATAATAATAATAATAATAATGGCATTGTACAGAAGAAGATTACATTCTAAATTCAAAAATGCTGGATATTATTCTCATAATTTTAGATACAAGTCATAACGAAGATTCAAGATTTGTCCTGTTATCCTAAATAAGTTATTTGAAGAAGTCTTTCGGTAACAAAGAAGGAAAAAATATAGAAAGATCAAGTAGCGTGATGAGCGACATTTTCAAGAACGAATACAGATATTAGTTAATTGCGCTTCATACAATTTGGATCTATTATAATATAAACTTCATTTTTTTGTTTGAGTCACACAAGTTTATATTATGAATAATGTCAGATTTCGTATTATTATTATTATTATTATTACGTGACGCTTCCAATGAGTTCAAGAATTTCATTGAGGGACGCCTTCTACACCACAAAACATCCCCCCATTTTCATCTCAGTCTTCTGAAACAGTAGAAGTAGTGAGTAAAAAACTGCTCATTCGTGTGCATAAAAAAAGTGTTTTATGGGAACCACACCCATCGCATTAAATAGAACATTTTTCTAATTTTCGTTTTGTATTGTTTTATTCCAGCTTTTTTTTTTTTTCCTGTGTTCGGTTTAAATGTTAATACAATCATATTTGAGATTAACTTTGTTAGGTTTTTGTTTTTACTTTAGTATATGTAATAAGGCTCGTATTGTTGTGTGAAAGTTTTGTTTCACTTTAATACACCGCAATCAGAAAAGTTTGAAAAAATATTTACAGTTTGTGTTAAATGTAGATTTTGAAAACAATCTTAACCCTGAGGAGGTAGCGTGTATCCGAGAGATACATTCATTACTAGTATGCGCTGAAATGCGATAAAACTTTGGAAAAAAAAAAAAAAATACTACAAATATAATGCATGATGGTTTTTTATTTTCAGTTACAATATAGAAATTATTGAAAAAAGAAACAAAGAAAAAAAAAAAGCAACAACTAAACCAATGCTATACTGACATCGAAGATCGCAGTATCTCTCAGATACAATATACTATGAAATATCACACACCTCTTTACATAACACGTGTTAAACCAAAACTGACCGCATAAACAGTGTAAAATATCACTCGTAATATGTGTAAGAATGTTTATAATAAACAATTTGTTTGTATCTGTCAGATCTGCCGCGACCTCCGCAGGGTTAAGTAAATGGGGAATATTAATTTTTAATAAACTGACATTTCTAAAAAATTTACCGTTTAAACCCACACTATTTCAGGCAATCACATATCCTGTTGGACCACGAGATGGCAGCATTTGTTTGCCAGTCTCTTTATCGGTTGCCGCTCCTAATTAGTGATAACCTTGAGCTAGCTATCTCTGATTGGCTACTGTTGGAAATTGAACTGTCAACTCAGTCTCCAAAAGTTGGATAGGACTGAAACGACCTCCGTATAAGGGAATAAAAGGGAATAGTTGATGTTTTTAAATGTCTCCTCGTTGCAATTTTTTGCAGATAACGTTTCATTGCCATAATTCGTTTTAAATATTTATAAAAATATTTTTAGGTAGGGTTCAGCAGTTTCCATAACTCTAATAAACAGATCGACACTACTTGACAACATCTACAACAACGCCTCCATCTTCATATTATGCCAATATACATCATCTACACAACTAGGCAATTTATAACCCATTAATAGCATTTTTGCCAGTTAAACTTATATATAAACTTAAACTGCTTACCGAATTTACCTTCTACATGTGACAGTTTTTTTTAATTATTGTCCAAAGTGTTAAAAACACGGGATGTACAAAACATTATCAGAGCAATAATTTAATAGACGACAATCCAGAGAGCCTGTTGAAATGGTTTATTTAGGGACTACAAGATGGCGGCAGTTGTCTATAATACTCTCCTCACCAGATGCCGTTTAATATCACTGAGGTGTTATCGGATTTATTAATTAATTATATATACCGAACAAGACAGCCTTAAAAATACATCAGGTTATATCAGCTATCGTTTTCACAAACTCTCTACAGAAAAACTCACAATACCTTAAAATTAAATGCCAAGAAATGAATCTTATTACCAAATATTTCTGAAGTATATATATATATACATATATATATATATATATATATATATATATATATATATATATATATATATATATATATATATATATATATATATATATATATATATATATATATATATATATATATATATATATATATATATATATATATATATAGTAAGATAATAAATACAAGGTAAAAGAAAAAATTTCTGCATATATATATACACGAGCGTGGTCTGAAAAGTTCTCGGTCTAACAATAAAAAAAATAATTAATAATTTAAAATTATTTTTAGTCTTCAACATACTCTCCATTAAGACTAATACATTTATTCTAGCGATGCTCCAGGGCCATTATCCCGTCCTTGTAGTGGTTCTCAGTAAGATCTGCAAAATATCCCTCTCCAGCTGCAATCGCCTCTTGATTCGAAGAAAAACTGACCTAGTTTTTCTTCGAATAGAACCAGACTAGACGCATTTTTTCCTCTAGTCTGGTTAAAAGATCGGAATAATATTCCCCAGTTATTGTTTTATCCTTTACAAGATAATTAAAAAACAAAATACCTTTATTATCATAAAACACCGATGCTATGACCTTTCCTGCTGATGAAACCGAATTTATCTTCTTTGGCGCTGAACAACCGGCTTCTGTCCACTGTTTTGACTGCTGTTTGGATTCTGGTGTGTAATGGTGAATCCAAGTGTCATCCATAGTAATAAATCGACGCGCAAAATCAGTTTTATTCTTGTTAAAGCGCTCCAGGCACTCTGAAGAGATTTTCATGCGAGTGCGTTTTTGATTTGCTGTGAGCAAGCGCGGCACCCATCTTGTGCATAGCTTTTTCATTTGCAATTCTTCATGCAAAATATATCCTACACGTTCTTTTGAAATGCCTATAGCATCAGCAATTTCACGCACTTTGACTCGCCTGTCATTTAATACCATATCGTGCACTTGATCAATGATTTCTGGTGTTGTTATTACTTTTTGGACGTCCTTCACGTGGATCATCTTCAAGGCTGGTACAACCACGTTTAAACTTAGCAGCCCATTTCTTAATTGTCGAAAACGAAGGAGAAGAGTGCCCATAAACTTTTATGAACTTGGGATGAATTTTTTTTTTCTCGTTAAACCTTCTTTTACAAAGAATTTTATAACCGCATGATGCTTAGTTTTATCCATTTCAAGTGATACAGATAACACTTTTGCTTCAGACAGCTGTATAAAACAAACTACTTGATAGAATGAACTTGCAATTTCACATGATGCTTATGACAGATGTACCAACTTAGAAAAAAAAAAATTTTTGTCGATAGTGTTGCCATCTATGGTCGAGGTCGAGAAGTTTTTAGACCACCCTCGTGTATATATATATACAGTATATATGCAGAAAGGATTTTTTTTTTGTTACCTTGGGTTTATTATACATTAAAGATACCAAGAAATTGTATACTTGGTTTTTAATCCTTTTCCCAAGGAAGCAAATATATCTCACGCGTAATGTTATATATATATATATATATATATATATATATATATATATATCAAGAAAAACCTGTGGGCAGATGTCTATCTGGATAATAATAAAACTCAAAACAGTCGAATATACAAAAGGATCTACGAATGGTGCAGTAAGAAGACGTCTCAAAAAATAATAAATAAATATATTAAATAAGGTAGTAACAAGTACTCTTATGCTAAACATTTTTACGGAGATGTATCATAGGTCAGCTTTGCATACATCACATTTCCACGTAAATCGCCAAAGCCAATTTCCCACTATGGCACGTTGCCTGGTGCAGAACAAATTGGACTAACGATGACCGTTGCAAATCGCTTGCTAACCAGATGTTTCTTCATCTACGCAGAGCGTCGCCGTGTATTTTACTAAGCGCGAGCTGCCAAGCGCAGAAACATTATGTCGCATCCGTCTGAACATAAAACTATTTTATTATACAAAGATATAAATGTATATTAAGAGAGAGATAAACAGAATGTTACGTGTCGGAATAAGCCACTTAAGATATCGGAAAAGTTGAGTAATATACAAAAACTGCTATTTCACATGTTGGTTCCCGGTATCCAGTACGCAGGAAGAGGTGCAAATTCTCTAATAATTCAGCTCCAGTTTATAAATCGATTGTAAATTATCAGTACGATAAACATGCATTTATTTAATTAAAAGTATTATGGTGTAAATGATCATTTTTAATATGGAATTTAATTATTGTATTCGCTGTTTAATTTAAGGTAATTTGAACTTTCCAGATAATTATAAAGGTCAATTATAATAAACAACGTTTTTTTTTCTGAAGTAGTGAATTATTAAAAACCTGATTCTTGGTTATGTTGTATGCCAATAGATGGCAGCATGAATGCAAAGTCTGTGATGATTCAACAGTATTGCATAAATTAACAAAACTTAAGGTACGCATTGTTAAAATGAAAAGGATATTTAAATTCAACGCACTTAATATGTTATTTTACATTCACTTTAATTATCGGCACATTTCATATTCATGAGATTCATTTAATGAACGTGAGTTTGTTTAAATGTGAGTTTTATTGTGACATTGCAAACTCCCCTTCGGTATCGTATTGGTAATAAAAAATAATAATAAAAAAAAAAAAAAGTCACCCTTCTTTTACAGATAAGAAACTTGTTTTGTTGGCAAATGACCCGATTACTGTTCTACGAACTGTTGGAAACATGACTAGCTGCGCGCAACGGTGTGAACTCTGGACTACCAAATGCTCACGGATATGCATTGAAATCCATAGGTCTAATTACAGACTGAAGCTATTACATTGTCGCTCTGGTCCTGCCTGGGGACAAGTTTTTGCAAAATAGCTGTCAAGCGTAACATGTAGTCGTTAGTGTTGACACTTCCACATGATCGCCGAAGGCTGAAAACTTTCAAACTTTGTGATTTATCCAAAAACTAACACGGGAAAGTAACCTGCACTTTTGAGATGCTTACATAACAAGTTTGACTTATACGAGTTAAACAATAGCTTGTATACAACTTAGCATGCGCCAACAGAGATAATATTTATTCCTTTAAGGCGTGTAAATCATGTAACAAATGATGTACTGAATGCGTGTTCTCACAGATGAATCCCCATTTAAGGCGAGTTGACAATAAATGCACGTGACGAAGTGTTCAATGCTTTTGTGTAACAGGAAATCGACTTGAAATGCAAGCAGTGCATATCAATGACCATTAGGAGGCGCTGAGTGTCGTGTCGTTTGGTTTATTTAGCTAATGATAAGAAGCGATTCCAAATTGCTTCAATTAGAGATTATTTATTGTATTTTAATCGTGTATTTTTTATTATTTATTTACAAACCACGTATTTAAATCGCTAATAAAATGCGTCACTAAATTTTTTTGTGTAAAGAATGTTGCATTACATGTCTAATGATTGTAATTTAAAACCTTATTTTTATTTATATTTAAAGTAGCTAAAAAGATGCGTGACCAAGGGCAATGATTTTTAAAGCTTACTTAAAAGCAAATCTTTTATAAAACTTGAAAACGAGTACAGAATTTTAATAGATACATTGTTAGAATTTCATCAGTAAATTGTTTTATCCTCTTTTATTTATTTAATGTTTAAATTATTAAAAAAAAAGATAATTATGAAATACAGTATACTTCTTACAAACACGTAATTCGTACAAACACATACTTCGTATAAATTGTGCTTGCATTATTTTATTTTATTTTAATTATTTATTATAATACGTACAACATATAGTATATAAGCAAATAAAATAAGACGAGAGGTTTGTTTATTTGTCGCTAGATGGCACAACCCATTCTTGGAAAGCTACTGATGTGACAAAAGTGCAACCTACATTACTGTACCGTATCTGACTCGAGGAGATATGTTGAACTGGCGAATATTCACATATTAATATATTTTAATTTATAAATAAAATATTAAGCATGTGTTTGCGTGCGCTTAATAGTTATGTCTTTGTCTGTACTTACAAAAACAATGTAATTTAGATTGTAAGTTTCTTGTACTCGTTGGCATGGTAACCTATGACTGGCTGTTGTCTTGGTAACTTAGTTGAAACTTGACAACAATTACTATATTTAATAATTATATCAGTATGTAAAAGATAATTGCTTATTGGATTCCAAACAATTCAAGGTTGACAAAATGAAATTTGCCGAATAAGAGAACAAAGTCATATTTTCAAGTTGCCTGTGTGGTTGCTTTCATCTATAAAAAGCATTTACTGTGAATGTGTATGAACAGTATGAATAACTATTTAGATGGCTGGAGTCCGTTGTTGACTCAATAGCCTGACACAGCAAAGTAACTTAGCTTCATAAAAACCCAATTAATACAATAATAGGGCAGTTAATCTTGTTTATATGTCTGTGAATTGCGTGAATTCTCTGGCTGGTTTGTCTGTTTTGCGGAAAAAAAAAAACTCGAGTTTCTGAAAAGGTAGCGCACTTGAAACTAGCAACAAAGCACATAGCAAGGTAGTAAAAAAAATGAATTTTAACTTTGTTTTTGCTATTATTATTATTATTATTATTATTATTATTATTACAGTCCCACCCACTAAAGCTGAGATTGTAATAAAATGTCTGTTCCTACTCCAGAAACCAATGAGTGCAGTGGGATTCCAATCCACAATAGGTTCGAAAGATGGAAAACTAGACCCGCAATTGCACGTTAAATGGTTGTAAAGCCTTGTTTAAAGTTAACTTACACCAACAAAGTGTTATCATAGGATGTTATATCAGTCAGTGCACATGCTGACGTATCATTGGAATAATCGCGGTAACCTTGTTCTGTTCGTAGGCTTGCATGGCTCTAATTGAACAAGACGCATCAGTTTCAGTTAGACCTTATCTGGATTGCTGTGCGTACATTTAATCGTCTGGATTTCTGTAAAATCATAATGAAGCAGAGAAAGCAGGTAAGGATAATTTTCTCAATGAATCCAACTCTTCAAGAAGTACGTTAAAATATTTCTTCATTTGCCCATGCGCGGTACTATTGTGTTATAGGTTGCGTTTTCCCGTGCAGCGCTGGTCCTAGGAATTTTGCCGCCCCTTCTTCCCTATTTTGCAGCCCTCATTGGTACTGATTACTGGGATCGCAATTAGAAGTACAGTACTTATCATGAGCTCAGAACTTTGGGTTTCGGTCCTTTCGCTTATTTTCTCTTGTACTACATGAGCTGTTTCAGTTTTGTTTTTAGATATTTATGCAAAGCCCCGCTTCGTTTCTGAATATCGCGTTCTTTTTCCGATTTTCGTTTGCGATATTCTGTGCCTGATAGTTTTTTTTTTTTTAAATCTTTTATCAGACATATTGGAATCTTAAAATTATTTTAAAAGTCAAATACTAATAACTGTATCAAAAAAAAAGTATTATTAACAATCACTACACAACTGTATTTATGTATTTTGATTCTATTTCTTTAATTGGTTTACTCTTAACCAATTATCTCATAATGATTATTTGGTCTCGTTTAACCTCAGGTCAAGGTCAACTCACGGTTAACAATGGAATAGAAAATAAATGCAAGATGGGGAGGTGTTCTGCTGTTGTCGTATGATATTAACACTGACAGTGCGGTTAAACGCAACATAATACTACATTATTTTAAATGATTATGATTTTTTAAAAAATATACAGTACAATGAAGCTTTATTATGTAAAAATTTAACTAACGACATCCTGAAATCTGGTTTCAACAGAGAAGGAATAAATGACTTTTTTATCATTCGCTTTTCGTATAGTTTAGGCCAATTTTTCCGCCCCCTAAAACTTGTCGCCCAGTGCAAATGCACGTGTTGCACCGTCGGTAGAGCCGACCCTACTCCCGTGTGTAGGATTGATAAATAAATAAAAAAATAATAATAATATTGGGATTGTGCAATGCCGTGTACAGAAGAATGGACAATGAAGGGAGATTGACGGAGATATGATAAAGTAAATACTGAAGAGGTTTTCCAGAGTGAAAAGGAGAAGGGGAAGACAAGGCGAGTAAAAGTGCAGTCAGCAAAGGAAACAGGTGTGGATTTTTCTCACGGAGAATTGGTGAAATTGGTGTCATACATTGCCTGGAATGAATGGGTGGAGTGCGTTGGCGCTTGGTGTGTTGAAGAAAAAGTAGAATAAGCATAGGAAAAGTCAAATCTGTTCGGTAAATATCTTAACAAATATTTTCGCTACCTTCAAGAAACTATTATAAACTTTCCACTTTCCCATTCTTTCTCTCTTCGCACGAACACGAGGAGTAAGTTGAGAAAAAAAGAAAGAAAAAATAATAAAAAGGTATTTTGCTGCGCATCTTTAAAAAAATATAGGTAACTAAAACCATCTGACAAATTGCGAGTATAAAATTATCTGAGAACTAATGAAGTCGAAACTATAGATAACTTGAAGTTTCGCTAAATTTCTTAATTAGTTAAACGAAAAAATAAAAATTTAAAAAAAAAATATCGAATCAAATAAATGGATCGAAATAAGTATTGACAACACAGTAATAGTTCTAAACAACACAGGTTTATTTTGATCACTAAAACAAATAAGTCAACAAGATTTTGATATTTAGGGATGGAGAAGAAACAAAAATTCGTCGATTTTCTCTTTGTTAACGAAACACCTAGGTTTTGCACCATTAGGGGATGAAATAAAGAGCATTTATGTCTCTCCCTTCCCAATGAATCACGTTATGATCCCGATCCGAATGTAGCAATCCCATTAGAAAAATACGAATGGCTTCATTAAGTATTTGTAGCAGTTTACATGAGGATTATGTTCGTGAAAAATTTCAAAGAATGACGCATCCATCCCATCTTTCTCTCGATCTGTCTTTCGAGGGGAAAAATAAACATTCCCTTCAGAAACCAGAATCGCCTCAATAGATTTTTACGACTAAGCGAGGCTTCTGTTCTAGCGAAAAGATATTTCCTCGCGTATCGCGCTGGGCTAAGGGCAGTGAAACGGCCAAATCTATATAAATAATCAATCTCTATTTATGTGGCACGGAAATACCATAGATGATTTTAGATGCTCGCTCTCTCTCTCTGCCTGTTTTGGGTCCAACTCTCACCCAACACGTCTGCCATGCGCGAGCTCTCGGGGTTAGGCCGTTTCGTTTTCGAAACAGCCGATGCACTCCGGAGTAATTTGTCGGGGCGCGTGGTGTAAGGTAGGGGGGTGGGGGAGAAGAAAGAAGGGCAAAAGGGGGAGGAGGAAAGAGGAGGAGTAAGTTGGAAAGAGAGAAAGTCGTACTTAGGCTATATCGAAATAAATCTAATAAATTTCCCTTGCACTTTCATTAAGGGGAAAACTGCAGGGAGGAAGGTGGAGAAATAGAGAGGTGATGGTAAAATGATGGCTGTCACGAGCCTGCCCACCAGAAATAAATAAATAACCGGTGAAGATTTCGTATCTCTAAGAAGGCTACATGAAGTCGTAATACAGTTTTATAACTGAGGCCAGAGATGGATCAGAATGTGAAGAGGCCTAAATGAAGCTGGAATAAGGGCGCACGGACGCTAAAGTATTCGTTCATCTACCCTCGTATTTGTCCATTTTCCCATTTGGCATTCAGAGATAGAGGGGGGGCAAACACTTGCCACTAATGAAGGCTCCCACTGACCGCTTCCACTCGAGTGTTCTGGCAAGGGCTGCATTGTCGTCACAGCACTGATAACTACTATCGTGTGTAGACTAGGGAGGATTTTCCCGGCTTCCCATCATTTCCCCCATCCTCACTTCCCCTCCCCCCGCAAACGTACTGCCCACTTACTCGTTATTCTATCGGCGTCAGCAAGCGAATTATTCCCAAATTTTTCGGAGACGACGGAAGGTCGAAATGGTGGGAGTAATACGTTCTCGACCCCCCCCCGGCCCTCACCTCCCCCTTAACCGTATCCTCATCGCAGTTTTTGTACCAGTGTTTCCTTGGCAGTTCATCGATTTCTTGGCCGACCCACTACGATATTGATTCTTGGTTTGCTGACCAGGGTCACTGCTGGCCATTACAGACATTTAGCGCGCGCTCCGCCGGTACTGCCACGCCGATGCGGATGGCTGACCGCGGAGACGAATGACCACTGTCGAAAGTACAATCGCCGAACGCTAGAAGATATCAACGACGGAAGGGTGGTCGCCTCTTGGAGTGTGCGTTGTTTATTGAAGAATGATGTCTGGATCCTTTCTTCTTTTGTTTCTTTTCAAATGCCAAGACTGAAGTTTGCTAAGCGATGCTCTGGAAATGTTCCTTGTCATTTAGTTCCCCCTGTCCCCCACTACTCCACCCCCAAACACACTCGTTTGTCTCTGTAAGGTCTATCTTTCTTGTTCGTCTATGATTTAAGCAGGTGTCACAACTTTGAACTGCTTTGAATCAAGCAATATGTAAGCAAGTGTGCTTCGATGGACCAGAAAGAGAAAAAAAAAAAAAGTTTTCCATTTTTTTTTGTATTTTTTTTCCATAAACATATCATAACAAACAATTGTGTTCAGAACCTGCAGCCTCTAAAAATAACCAACATTATATTCTTGCAGATTCTAATATTAATAACACCAACACGTTTAGAATCGTGTTCATTCTTAAAAATCACAGCTAAAAAGAACTCGATTGGGAGTCTGAATTTAACAAAACTCAACTAGTAATTGTTTGACTCCCTCAACTGATTACGGAACCGATTTCTACAGCCTTGGTGGTTTGAGGTAAAAAAAAAAAAAAAGTTTCAGTATGAAAGGCTGTCACTTCCTACAAGTGTTTTCCTAATCCTCTAAAGAACGTGACGGGAAATTCTTAAGAAAACTCTCCATTGAATAATAAAGTAGTCTGACACGATGCCGTCATTGTTAGGAAATTCACCCAAAGATTAAATATAATACGTAAAAATCCTTCAAGACGGAAACACTCACTGCGGGTTTAAACACGTGATATCTGTTATACCCGCGTGTTTTTATTTATTTATTTTTATTTTTATTAATTTATGTTAAGGAGAAAAGTATTGGCAATCCTCTGATTCCCTATCATTGTTGCTAATGCGAAATAGCGAGTGTTGGCATGCAGAAGGTAATTGGTAAAGTTAATCACGTGATCTTCTGGTAATCACGTTAATCACGTGATCTTCTGGTAGGTTTGTCTGTTTTAAGGGATGAGAAAAAACCCTGCTAAGTATGTATGACACTAGCTAATTTACCTTCGGTCGAAAAAGCTCTTATAATGGTTCTCATCTAGAGGGGCGAACCCAGGTCGGACTGAGCGATAAGGTGACGGCGATTTGCTTTGAATCAATCCTATTGCATGACGATTTCTCTCACGGTTGTTAGCTGGTCGCATGCAGAAGTAAAAGTTTTTTTTTTTTATTATTTTTATTCCGAAAAAACTCAGGTTTTCATCTTGCAAGATCGACAGACCACATCAAAGAAATATACACTATTAATTTATAATTATTTCAACTATTAGCAGAACACGGGAATAAGGAATAATAATCTATTCCTATGGATTTGGTTTCGCAAGTTTAAATGACACTGTGTGTAGTGCACACACACACTCTAACGTAAACAGATTGTAATGATGAACATTAAGAAAGTAGTTAAGTTTATGTAACTAATGTAAACCCTATCTATATAACATTGCTTCAGACGAGATGCAATATCGTGGATACTTTTACACGGTATAGCGGTGTAATTTATTTTATTTATCTATTGGAAATAATAACGTAATTTATATTTTATTTATAATTTATAACATAACATTATAAGTAGTTTAAAACATTTTCTAAAATTCCCTAAAGTATAGCATATACCATTAAAAGTTCCATATCGTAATAATGTATTACAATCGCATCTAGGCTCTTGAGTAGTTGCAAAAAAACTAACAGAAGTACTATCAGAACACATTGGACCTGTCCCTCACATCAGACCCATAGGGGAGATTGAGAATGCTGTTAGACGCCTCACCCAGCGGATCAACACAGCCATAAAGGCTATCACCTCTACCAAAGCCACTCTTAAGCCAAACCAACTACCCGAAGACATTATGGATTTAATTAGGGATAAAAACAAAGCGAGGAAAAGGTACCACAAAACCTGTGCACCTCATGACAAAAAGATCCTCAACAAACTGAACAATGAAGTTAGAGAAGCACTTAAAGCTCACAGGAACGAAACATGGGAAGCCAAACTAGCCTCTGTATCACCCGGCGAACACTCCATCTGGAACATATTAAGAAGTCTCAGAAACAAAAACAGATCTCTTCCCCCACTCAGGTCAGACATGGGACTAGTACACACGGACGCAGAAAAAGCTGAAGAAATAGCAAATAACCTAGAAAATCAGTGTAGCCCTACATACGACAACTTGGACATCAAGCATATCTATAAAATCCACCTCCATGTCAGACATGCACCGAAAGTCACCGATACCTGCAAACAACATACCTCCAAACACCTCACCAGCGGAAATCTATGAAATTCTAAAGAAGCTAAAGAATAAAAAAGCTCCTGGCCCAGATGCCATATCAAATAGAATAATTAAACTGCTGCCCCGAAGAGCTGTCGCACATCTCACCACCATAATCAACCATGTTCCGATTTAACTATTTCCCCAGCTATTGGAAAATCGCAGATGTGGTTCCAGTGCATAAACCAGGTAAAGATCCACACCTGCCTGAAAGCTATCGACCCATCAACCTAATCTCAAACTTAGGCAAAATTGCCGAAAAAATCATCCTCTCTAAACTCCAAGCCTCAGTAAATGAGTTAAATATCCTTCCCAAGGAACAATTTGGCTTTAGACAACATCACAGTACTACTCAACAAATTCATAGGATAATTGAGTACATCACCACCGGCTACAATTGGCACCAGCACACTGGAGCAGTCTTCCTTGACATAGCGAAAGCTTTTGACAAGATATGGCACTTCGGATTACTATACCAACTCATTTCAGCAGGCATACCATCAAGAATCGTCCACCTAATTAAATCTTGCCTCCAGGACAGACGCATACAAGTCAAAATAAACGGTACAGTTTCCAGTCAGCGACGGATCTCAGCGGGAGTTCCCCAAGGTTCCCTACTGGTACCGATCTTATTCTCGATATATATGGCAGACATCCCACACAACCCAATGTCATCCATCTTAGCACTTTATGCGGATGACACAGCAGTACTTGCCAGATCTCTACGACCACATCTTGTCACTAAAAAAAATGCAAGAAAACCTACTACAACTAGAACAATGGTTCCCCAAATGGAGATTACAAGTGAATCCCCAAAAGAGTACAGCGTTACTTTTCACCAGAAGTTGGCAACTCCTAAGAGGGACCTTTATCTATTCAACATCAAAATCGCCTGGCAAACAGAAACAAAATATCTTGGGGTAATTCTAGACAAAAGATTAACGTTCAACCCACACATCAAAGCCTTATACGCGAAAGCATCTAAAAACATCGCACAACTTCACCCTCTAATAAACAGAAGAAGCAAGCTAAATATCAGAATCAAAGTACTCCTCTACCTGCTGACGATCCTCCCCATAGTGACATATGCATCTCCAGCCTGGAGCCACACATCCAACACCAACATCCTCAGTCTACAGAGAGTGCAAAATAAGTGTTTGCGCATGATCTTGGATGCACCGTGGTTTGTGAGGAACGTCCAACTGCATAGAGATACAAACATCCCTTACATCTACTCCTTTCTACTAACTACAGCGGAAAAATTCTTCTCAAAGATCTCTACACACCCCAACGATCTAGTTAAACACGTAGCAAACTATGATGAAACTGACCTCTTCAAATACAAGAGGCCAAAAGCCATCCTGAACACTTGCAACAATGACTAATCTCCGTTCCCCCCCCCCTCAGGGCGAGCTCACAGTTCATAAATCTTTTCTTCAATTCATCCTCCCTATCAGACAACGGGGAATAAAAGCATCTTGCTTCAGCCTTCTGGCCAATGATGTTATGTATGTTGAGTAGTTGCAACTATTAGCGCGCTCTGTGTACAGAAAGATAGTCGAATAATGAATATAAGCAACTCTATTATAAGTTTCGGATGGGATAAATCAATTTCGAACCATGCTCAGCTTCGCTTGATCGGAATTATGGCCAAATCGACCAAGGCTAGGAAGTCAATACATCTGTTAACTTCGTATGTACTTTGGTCGGTTTCGCTACAAAATTTAACTCCGCACGAGAGCAACTAACTCATCCTTTGAACTTTTAAAGTTATTTGCTTCCTAAACGGGATTCGAACCCATAATTTTCCAATCAAAGGACACATCTAACGTCGTTTCTACGACGGACGCTCTCAAAATATGTCATGCCGAAATATACGATACGAACCAAAGTTTTTTGACCAAAGCTGAGTTGATCAGTCTCAGTCGGTTAAACCATTAATACTTCTTTGTTTTTTAAATGCAAAATAAACAAATCGTCTGAAGATCTATTTATCTGATAATCAAAATATATGAACTCCTCAGCGATAATTTTAAAAATCTAACACACTTTTTTTTTTATTGTTATTAAGCTTTATTTAATATAATCCAGAAAAACTATACAGATCAAAGACTGAACTTTTTCAAGCTACTTCAGGTCTCCAGTGAGCAGAGAGGGTGGTGTTGTATTACACAGAGCGATGAGATTGATCTCCCATCTAAAGACAATCACAAACATCCATGCCAAGTCAGGATTCGAACTCGAAACGTGTTAGTTGGAGAACGGGTACATCAACCACTCGGCATCCTTTACCGATTCACCGAAATAAGACTTCGTTAAGTGATAACATTATGAGTAGGTATTTAACAAAATCCTTTCCGGTCCAACCAATAACTCTGGAAGTTTTAAGTTGAGTCGTTAAAAAATGTGCAGCGTAAGTGAAAAACTATATAATAAAATAATCCAGAAGCAGTCAAGGACCACCTCTTTTACTGACTCCCCACTCCTCATCACAAATTTATCCCATCTGCTCGCCCACGGTGCTATTGGATTGTGGGTGGATTGCTATAAATTTACTCCACTTGAATTCATCTCTGTTTCTCCCTCTGTTATATATTACATTTATAGTGGATTTATTATTAAATCCACTATAAATGTCAGAATCCTCAGAATGTCAGAAAAGTTTGCACAGAATTGACAATATTACAAGATACGATGGCGAGAATTTATTGATGAAGATAAGATCATGTACGTATGAAGAGATCTTCCAAGCAAGATCTTTAACTTTTTTTTTTCCCAAGAATCCACTACTTTGCAGAAACGATCAACATAATGGTAGACATTTTAATTTTAAGACTCCAATGAGTTCGCTCCTAAGGAGGAAAAATGGTATTTGAAAAAAAGAAAGAAAAATCCTTTTTCCAATACCATTCAAGACTTGGTTTAAATCGTAACGATAGTTTAATTGAACAGTACTACTCGAACGTCTTTGGGGGGAGGGGGTAGCACGATCGGAATTATGGATGCTATAATGGAAAGACGTAGGTTTGTCAGCCTAGGACTCAAAGAACCCTTATAAAGACTTTTCAAACTGAATCTCGTACAGCACAAGCAAATCAGACGGAGAACTTATACAGTTAGCCTCATATCTTTGTTGATTCTATCGTAATACCAAACAACCACAATAACTAATGCGATCCGTGCCTTTTCACTGAAACAATGTGAAGAACAAATACATTAAGATAACATCTGTTCTTCCTTTATGAGATCTCTCTCCTTATTTTTATAAAAAAAAAAAATATATACTAGAAACGTATATAACATTATAAAGTTAATGCTTTAAATGTGCCTAGGAATGAACTCATTGGCAAAGAAAACGCGAATTCGAAAATAATTATTGTAAAAAACCTTGTTTGTATACACGTAACTGGATCTTTATTATATAATTCGGTATTGGTTTTTATTTAAATTTAATGCGCGCTTCTGCCGCGCGCGCGCACATACACAGCACCAATGCGTGAAAGATTGCGAAAATTTGCAAACAGCGATTTCTACTGAAATTTAAAGCTTTACGATTTTTATCCGTAATTTATAAATTATTAAGAAGACGATTGGTTGAATGATTCGCCGAAAAACCTATGAGTAACATTTTCTGATGGAATTTTTTTAAAAAAAACAAACAAACTTTCATTTAATATATACAGAATGGCCCGTAAGTCACAAAAACGTTTAAAATGTGAATAACTTTTCTGATTATTAAGTTTTTCATTATATTTTTTCAGGTATTCTAAGGAACGTTTGGGAAATAATCATGGAAAAGTTCCCAACCCAAAAGGGAACCAGAATTGTGATTTTATTTTGAAAACCAGTATTCGATTATTATTATTAACTGGCCAACAATTCCATATTATTAGTTGGCCATTACATTCTCAAGATCCGACGGCTCCCGACTTCTCCCCATGGAAACAATCCAACAGCTGAAGAACATTCGTGCAGAAAATAGGACCCCATAGCAAGAAATATTAACAGCTGTCATGGAACATGCCGCAGAAAAGGCCCGTCAAGAAATAGAAATTAAAATAATTAAGAAATAAATAATTTATTAAATATTTAAAAACTCCGTGACTTATGGGCCACATATTAGTCAAAGAAAACTAGAGGATCCATCTGCGTAATCTTATGAACAGCGCCACCTATTAAAGCTATGAGAGGATACATTTTTTCTGCCCCACTTTTCCAGACAAATAGACTTGCAAATGTTTCCCTTTTTTTTTTTGTTGTTGTTGTTTGCCTCCCACCTCGTCTCCTGTAGCGTTTCTCCATTCTTCATGTTCCGATCTTCTCACAACGTTAGCGTTCCTTCACGCCAACCAGACGACGGCTAGTGACACACACACACACACATAACGCTCCAGATACCTTGCTCACTGTTTCCCCTTTCATCACTAACTCCCCTCCCCCTTTTCCCCAGTCTTCCCCGTCAACTTACTCCATTCTTTGCTTGGTGAAGCCAAAAGCCAAAGAAATAACCAACACGGTCGTCCGGTAGGGACGGTCTCGCCTAACGCGCAATCACCCATGTGTCAAGTGCAACATTAAGACGGCAATAGGATGTATTTTGGTGATGGCCCATGTGGGGAGAGATACTTTCCTTCCCCCCCTATCACTCCCACTCATACATACCAGCAGTTTGTTATAAAGAACCCGGTTGAGAAATCTACGGCCTTGAGCAACAAAGAAGTGTAGGTTACACGAAGGATAACCTCCCCCAACGAAATTTTTTTTTTCCATTTATTTATTTTTTTATTGGGGAGGTTCGCAAATTTTATTCTACAGGATGCTGTTAATCGTTCACTTGTTTACCCAACTCACATCAAGACAGGCAACTTCATTACGATGTCATAGGCGGATGCACTAGTATCGCATCATATTCCCAATGGTTCCACTATATTGCGTAGCCTGAAAGGGTGCTAATGACTGTCTGGCATTCAATTGTCTGAATTTTTATGTCTAACTTATCTGTCTGTTCTCTTGGAACAAAAATATACGATAAAGAGAGCCAATAAGCGAATATACTATCGCTTTATTTAATATTTAAATACACTGATTTTCTTGTTTCTTGCAGATTTAAATGATTTATTAAATTATCGTAAATAGCTAACTGTTAAACAGCAATTGAATTGTAGCATAGTTTCTCTCTGTGTTTAGATTTATTGCAGTTTTCACTGCAATAACGAACTTTTTAAACGACGATATAAAAAATAATATTTAATATTTTTTATAATAATAATATATATTTAATAATATTTTCTCCCGGAAACTCGGGTTTTTTATCCCGCATATAGACAAATCGGCCCTTCAGAACACACGCAATTTACAGACAAAAAAATACTAGTTGTGGTGGTGGGCGGTAGATGGTGTTGGTGGAGATGATTGGTAGAGGTTCGGTGTAGTGGTGGAGATATTTGTATAATAGGTGCCCTCCCGCATATAGACAAATCGGCCCTTCAGAACACACGCAATTTACAGACAAAAAAAATACTAGTTGTGGTGGTGGGCGGTAGATGGCGTTGATGGAGATGATTGGTAGAGGAGCGGTGTAGTGGTGGAGACATTTGTATAATAGGTGCCCTCCCGCGATGAGTCTTGAAGGTGTCACGAATAATAATAATAATAATAATAATAATAATAATAATAATAATAATAATAATAATAATAATATTATTATTATTATTATTATTATTATTATTATTATTATGTAAAGCAAATGAAAGGCTTTCTAATATGTAATGAACAGCGCCTTCTATTGGATTATGAACTCCATTATCATTGCCAAAAGACAAAGCAATTATATAGTTGTGTAGTTTTTACTGAAATAAATATTCTTTTCTGAATGGTAAGATAAAAATAATAATAATATTATATAAAACAAACGAGAGACTTTCTAATATTTTATGAACAGCAGCGTCTACTGGAAACTATGAATTTCGTTATCATTACTAAAAAGCTTAAAAGAAATAATAATGGCACTGACTCACGCATGAAAACAAAAGATTTTTTTTTCACAGCACTCGCAATTCTAGAAACAGCTCAACGCGTATTGCGCATGTCAATACGGTTTTATATTTACAAATGATTCATTCCTAATTATAGATTTCATTGCTGAACAAATATACTGTGTATGTATGTGTATGCACGCGTGTATATATATATATACACACACACACGCACACGCACACACGTACAATAAATCAATAAAAACTTTCCATCTATATACATGACTTAACATGTTCCTATCCTATTATTCTGGTGGTTATCAACCATTTGACAGCTGCGTAAAAACTTGAACTGAGCACGCACAGAACCAATCACAGAGAAGGAGATTAAGATTATAGACATTATCTACTCAAGAAATCTAAACAAATGAAAAAATGTGATTTGGCAACCTAAACTTTACCAAGGTGAAAATTATAACCAAACATTAATCGTGTTTGAGGGATATAACCAACCTATCATTTGAAACTCGTATTTAAATCTGATAGGAGTTATTTCTGTTTTCCATAAAGATAATATAGTATTAGCGACCTGAAAAACTGCAGGTCAATATTTGTATTACTATGTTAAAGAAGTGAATGAAAACAAAGCTTTTTTTTTTTTTTTTTTTTACGTTGCACTCAAATCACTCTACAGATTAAAAGAGGGTTTCGAAACTTCAGAATACTATTTCGATCATGGGAGAAAAAATTAAATTATTTGAAAACAGTTTTTTTTTTCAAATTCTTTTAGAATTTATCTGGATTTAACACTTTCATTGCCAAGCTGAAGATTGGAATTTCGTGTGGTGGCAAATTTTTTTTAATTTTTTTATTTAGTTAACGACGTCCACGCGATAACGCGTGATCGGCCGTTTGATGAGAACTCGCATTGCGCGATATCGCGTGATTGGCAATGAACGTGTTAAAGCAAATTGTTGTTGAGTCTCTGCGAGGCTAAAGTTTGATTTCGCTATGGAATAGCTTTTAAATTTTAAGGAGTCGCACGTGTTTAAACCATGATTCTATTCATTTTAAAACGTTCCGTTAACACCCATCGAGAGTCACACCAGCTACAAAGCCAATTAAGTGACAATATTTTAAAACTTTAGTTGACAAATTCATGATAACATATTTCGAAATCCATTGGAATCATTCAAATTTATTTCGGTTGCAAAAACATTTTCGATTTATTGACCAGTGTTATTTACAGATATTTACTTTTTGGTCTTTCGTCTTGTAAAAGTTGATCTTCTGACGTTTCTACACTGAAGATTTACCTTGCAGTATTTACTTACAGACGGACAAAACTGTATTTGAACGGACACTTTCATAAACTACATTTGCTTAGAGTAAAACAAAAGGAAAAAAAAAAAGAGAAAAATGAGAGAGAGAGAGAGAGAGAGAGAGAGAGAGAGAGAGAGAGAGAGAGAGAGAGAGAGAGAGACAGAGAGAGAGCATGAGGCGGAAAGTATGTTGGAAGACGATAGGTGTTCATCATTCATTATAAGGCCACCAATTTAGTTTCTTATCACGGTCTGAAGTGGCTTGAAAAAGCTTCGTGTTTGTTCCGAAGTAAACGGTTCGCTTTTAATACCAACGCATTGTACATTTATAACATTTAGACCAGTTTTCTGTATAAAACTGTTTTCTACATATTTCTATATATATATATATATATATATATATATAAAAAGAATGGAAAGATGGAAACGATGCAATTTTATTTATTTCGTATGGTGACACTACGGCCGTGATCCCCTTTTACTGGGAGGTACGGCGCCATTTCAATCCTCCTAATTTTATCCGGACTGCTTGGACCTGTCATAGCTGACGAATCAGGCCTATGACTGGGTCAGTATTCCTGGCTGTAATCCGTGTGTGTGTTTTCACGGGGCCGGTTTGCCTGTTCTGAGGGACGAAAAACCCGAGTTTCCAAAAGGAAAAACCCTCCACTTCCGTATGAGACCGGCTATCTCACCTTTAGTCAATAGAGACAGACAAATTGAGCATAATTTGTCTCATCTTTTAATGATTATTATATTAATGATGCTAAAGAAACACTAGTGGCGACCAGGATTCCTTTGGTGCTGTCACTATTTCGATGGGATGCCACCTATCCAGACCTGTCGACTGGACCACGTCATTTGGTCTCGATTTGCACACGCCGAGCGAGTCCTTTGACGTGACTTTTTTTTTTTACGCGAAAACACTGCGAGGAGGAGTCAGAACATGTCACACATTGACACACGAGAGGATACTCCACGTCCTCGAAAGTGATGAGAGATGTCGTCATAGATATTGCACCGACACTATCACGGTCGCCCTTTGACCTTATTTTTATCAATGATCTTCCGGTATCATGCTGCGAGCGGAAATATAAAACTTCCCCAGAGACGGGCGACCTGCAGTTTGGACACAAAGGAGGGTACTCGTAATAGCAAGCTACCGGTTAGGCGTCGGTCTGAGCGCTCGCGCGGCGTATGTATGGTCGGGAGCCGTTGCTAAATGGGACGTAAAAAATAATATGAAATATGCCGAGAGGAAGATGGGGTCGAGGTTAATGGATATCATAGCCAATCGATCAAATCATGTTCAACACTACCCCACCTCCTCCTCCTTTTCCGCTCCTGTCTCGTGCAGGAAGTGCAAATAGTAACCCCCCCACCCCCTAGAGAAGCAGAAGGGTACAGCTGGGGAGATGATGTTTAAAGGGGGGGGGATTGAGTAGCTACTGGCAACAACATGAAAAGCAATTTCTTCGCTCTGGTAGGCGTTATTGCTCATCTGCAATATTGAATATAACCTCCGGGGGAACTCCTGTTCGGGTGGGAGGATGAAAATACGGCAGCCGCCGAGGTGTGGCGTAATGATTGACGAAGAGAGGGTTACCAGATGCATACTCAAGTTAGTTCACGTGCTCTTTTTGTCTTGGCTTCGGGGGGAAAAGTTTGAGTCGAGAGAGTTTTCTCGAAACAGGGTGGTTGGTCGTAGCGATGGTGGTGGCAGCAGGCAAAACACACAGTTTCTCAGTAAACCCCACAAAATAAGGGGTTCTGGTAGTGGTTTTCTTTTTTTTAATCCGAATTTCTCCTGAGTTGAAGAAAGTCGAGATGGAGTTGGATGCAATTCTGTCATAGCCAATAACTTTTTTTTTTTTTTTTTTTTTGTTCTAGGAGGAACCACTGAAGAATAATATAAAATCTCAGCGCTAGAGGGAGTTTAGGGTCTTTCACATCCTTAAACTAGAAACAATAAAGTAATCATTTTTTTGTTGCACTCGCTTCGTGTCTTTGCTCCGCAATGGTTGCTCCCTTATTGCACTTAGTAACATTAGTTATAACGCCATCTACTGTTAATTCAAAGATTTATTTCAAAGTAAGATATCCACTACTATACGTCTCTTATGGGTTTCTATTATTATGTGCATTCATAAAATGGGTCTCAATGCGACGAAATGAAAGCCGAACTCCATTTGCTTCAACAATCTCCTCTGTTGATTAGGTTTTGTATAAGCGTCCTCTAATAACAATAGTAGAATTAATCTAAGCGATCATTTTAAAAGACAATCACGAGAATGCCTTACGGATGTTATATGCAGTAGAATCAATGATTATTGTAGAATGGGTTCAATTATCAAATATATTTCCACTGTGATTGGTTAGCGACATTTCCTTTATGTTAATCTGCGCCATAGCTGGCAGAAACTCTATACAAGATGTAATTGAAGAGCAAAACTATTGTTTAGGATACACCTTTCACAATTGCCAATTGTTTGGAGTTCGTCCAAGGCATTATTACATGTTTAAATGAACTTGTGGACATCCACAGTGTTAATCGTGTGGGAGATGCGATCCGGAGTATTTAATACAATATTTCCAACGATAAATGCTTTGGATATCCGATGCTGAGTGTGGATTCTAATTTACTTTACAAACAACGGCACTGCTCTCTCTCTCTCTCTCTCTCTTTCCAATTTGAATGTACATCGAGGGATTAAAGTGCTTTGAAAATAGCCGCATGATGAGCGTGTTTTAAAACCTGATATTGTAAGCGCTTTGTTTTGAGATAAGTCAATTTCCATCTTTTGTTCAACTATGAGAATAACCAAAAGCGATACATGATGGAAAATTTAAAACTTCTGTTCTCCTTTATTTATATCTGTTTTTAAAGTATTTGTAAAGCCTTCGATGCAGTGTGACGTCATATGTACCATTTTTAGACGATTTATCAGATATAGCAATGTAACTTAAATTTTACTATAATTAGTTTAAAAACATTTCCTAAAATTCTAAAGCATACTTTTAAACATTCCGTATTACTGTATAATATTATAATCACGACACAGCTCACAATAAAGCCTCAACTACATGCACGCTCAGATTTAATTAAATATAATAATTAAGTAACAGAAATGCGAATGTTAAATGAGAATCTAGCGCCCTCTAGCAGATATTGTTACTAATGTATGTTCAACAAGTGATGAAGGAACTTTTACTATAACAGTTAGAACACTTTATTATAATTAAATTGTTTTAAAAATATTTCTGAAACTCTGAATACATACCCTTGAACATCCCTTATTGTAATCAATCATATCGTGATAGAGTTCGCAACACAGTTCCGACAAAATATTGGCGTACAAAGCACGTCGAAATATTTAGTTAAAAACAATATTTAAATGGCAGACGTTCCAACGTTAAAAAACATTAAAAAGAATTCTAAAAATAATTCATCGAACATCTAGCGCCCTCTAACAGATTTGAGGATGTATGACAGATAGGTTGAGTATATTTAGTTAAAAACAATATTTAAATGGCAAACGTTCCAATGTTAAAAGACATTCAAAAGAATTCTAAACATAATTCATCGAACATCTAGCGCCCTCTAACAGATTTGAGGATGTATGACAGATAAGTTGAGTATATTTAGTTATAAACAATATTTAAATGGTAAACGTTCCAATGTTAGAAGACATTAAAAAGAATTCTAAAAATAATTCATCGAACATCTAGCGCCCTCTAACAGATTTGAGGATGTATGACAGATAAGTTGAGTATATTTAGTTAAAAACAATATTTAAATGGCAAACGTTCCAATGTTAGAAGACATTAAAAATAATTCTAAAAATAATTCATTGAACATCTAGTGCCCTCTAGCAGATATGAGGATGTATGACATATAAGTGAGTATGGGAAATTTTGTTATAACATTCAGAACATTTTATTATAATTAAATAGTTTAATGTTTAATTTTTTTTCTAAAATTCCAAATACATACCTTTAAACATCCTGTATTACAATATTACAATTATATCGCGACACAGCACAGTCTCAACTATTAGCGTGCCATGCATGTCTAAACATTTAGTTAAAAATAACATTTACATGGCAGAAGTTCGAATGTTAAAACATTTATTATTAATAACATATTCGAAAAATAATTTGTCGAACATGTAGCACCGTCTAGCAGATATTGTTGGGATGTGTGACCGGACGAGTGAGTATGGGAACTTGGATGACTGGAGTTGTAAAATTAGTATTGCAATGAGTATTATAATACATTTAATTCTTTCAGACGCACAATCAGTAAAAACTACAAACAATCTACAGGTCACGCTTGAGTGCCCATGCATGGCTTTCAAGGATGCGATTCTGTCATCTCCGGTACAAAAGACCTACCAGCAACACCTCATAACACCAACTGTGGTGGCTGCATGGATACCCGATGTGCCAACTAGGGCACATTTGACAAATTTGTGAGAAGTAATTTTCGACGATTTTTCCCCTTGGCATTTAATTAGCTGTTATTTCTAGCACAATCGAATTCGGTAGTTAGATATTTGAGTAGTTTGAGCTTTCGTCGCTAGGTGGAGTTCACTTAACACAGTTGGATGATCAAGATTATGAATAATATAATAATATATTGAATAATATAATAAATAAATCCAAATATCATAATAAAATCAAAATATGCATCGCGAATTCATATAACAGAATAACAACGATCACAGTAATAGTTTGCAATTATAATTTACAGCTACACAAGACAGATAATATGATTGCGTGCGCATGCGTATATACGGACATAGATTACATGCATAATAGGGTAAAGAACGGAAACGATATATTTATGAAAATGAGTTAAATACTAATATTCTCAATAAATGGATCATGAGGCAGAGGAATCCACTGACTTCAAAGCTTGAATTAGCTTTTCTGAAGCCAGTAGGATTAACGGTTAACTAAACTTTTTTTTCTTATTTATTAACGTTTGTTACTGTGGTTAATTATGTTTCATGTGAAATGAAATGTATGGTAACTGCTGCAGTACTAAGAGTGCTGATACAATGTCCATAGTTTGGCTTTTAATGTTCTGTAACGGTTTAGATGTCTTACTTTATATGGCAAGTTGTTGAGTATTGTGGGTAGAAGATGCACCTCATGGCTGCTCCATACAAATTTCTATAACGCCTGATTGTATAGAAGGTTGTGTTTGGTCTTGTTATACGATACGTTTCTCTGTCATAGTGGTAAGGCTTGTTGAAATAGTGTCTTAGTAATAGTACGTACTGTCTTAGAGTCTTTATACCCCTAGGATATTGTGTTTTGCCATCAGGGGTTCGGTTATTTCCTGGTGTGTATTGGGTGTCCAAAGCACCGTTGAAACGATTCTTCGGTGAAGTTTTTTTTTTAATTTCATAAATGACTGTTTGCTGTATTTGTGTTGACAGTTATACCGTGCCTTAGTAATATTTCACAAATTCCATGATATGTGAGTTTTTTTTTAAGTTGGTTGGCATCACATTTTTTTGCTTGTGAAGAGTTTTGTAGCAATACTTATGAAGGTATTCTACATGTTTAATCCATTTAAGGTGGTTGTCAGTGTATAAACGGAAGTGGTTTCAGAACAATGGTAGCTTCCATGGTTAATGCAATGGTATGTGGCACTATATATTATTAGTGGTGCAGGATACATAATTCTAGGGTTCTTTATAATTAGCATTTGCGTTTTGGTGGTGGTGGTGGTGGTGGTGGTGTGTGTGTGTGTGTGTGTGTGTGTGTGTGTGTGTGTGTGTGTGTGTGTGTGTGTGTGTGTGTGTGCGCGCGTCGTCTGCGATTGATATACTAGACTTTGTAAGGCCAAGTTTTGAATGTCGTTTACGTATATGTTGAACAGTGTGCGTGATAGTATTGCTCCTTGAGTGACTCTGTGCTGTATTTGTATTCCTCGGAATAAATAGAATACAAATATATTTTCTAGCCTTGCGGTTATTTAAAAATTGTTCAAGGTACTTGACGTGAAGTCATAGCTCACAAATGTAGTTTGTAATAAAATATATGATATCCTGATCAACATGCTTTCTCCTGTTCTATGGAAGATACTTTCCATCACTGTTGAATCGACAGCTTTCAAGTGGAAAGGCCAAGTACGTTGACATAATATTAAATTATGATTACCATAATATCGTATTGGATCGTTTTTTGCAAAAGACACTGGAATGTGCCTGCCATTCTTGATTCCGTTAATTGTCTAATGAAGTGGATCTCTAGCCATGGGATGTTTGAATTTCATCCCACAGTACTCACTGTCTATCCATCTCACAGCATTTGCCAGAACATCCTACAAGTGTTCTATTATGTTGAGATCCTGTAAAAATTCTTCGACATTTCAAGGTTAGTGACTTTTGTGTGTGTTCCTCGAAAAATTTCTTTAAAGGATTGGTCCGGTACATGCCACATTATTGCCCATGAAGAAGCATTCTCCGTTAGGAACGTAACGGAGACGGCGTCTTCAGATGTGCAGATGACACTATCTGTACCATCTTTAAATGAAAAAAAAAAGCACGCATAAGTGGTCCATCGACTGGTCAAATTCATGTGATTCATAGACATGGAAAGGCATTGCAGAAACCGCTGCGTGTGTGACCAGCATGCTGTTTTTCCAAGACTGGTATCTAACCATTGAGCTGCTGACACCACAGTATCTGCTTTCGATAACAGTCTTCCAGGAGGAGATGATGTGAGCCTATGGGGCATTTGTCCTGTAAGATATTGTTTCTGCACCTCCTCTCCATGTTGTGCCGTCAACCGTGGTAAGCGTATCCATTAGGTCATACGAGGCTTTGCTCACCACGAAAATACACTTTCCGTGCTCGTCTGTTTGGCACCATTCTGTGTACTTTTGACCGCCGTGAACCATGAGCGGTCAATAAGGAGTGCTATATCTGAAATGGAAACATTCGACATTTCATCTCCATTTGACTACAGAAAGTCAGCGGTGGGCGACTCCATGATATAATTACTTTTGCCCACCGCTGCAGCTTTAACATTCCGGTTTGAACAACATAATCAGCTATATGCTAGCATACAGAACTTGTGCCCTTTCATTATGGCGGACTAGACGTGCTCCAATGTGAATGAGGATAGTCGTAGTTCATATGATTGGTCATCATTGGTCATCATCTCCCATCTGTTGGCGAATCGTTTTCGGAAAATTTTGAACAAGTGGCCATTGAAATGTCATCTGTAATGCCAAAACTGTAGATGGAGGACGATCGCATTTCGTAGTGGTGAGGCAATATAGTCTTCCCACCTTTAACTCTTTGTAGATCATCGAAAATTGCTTACATCTATAAAATTTGAAGAGGAAGGTGTCATTCCTATTCTTGACATGAACGTCAACAAATACATGCACATAGCAATCATCACTGCAACCATAAATTATGAGTTATTAAAAAAAAGTAATAAAATAATAAAAAATCGCACAACATCTTCATTCAAGACTTCATCTCCTGAAGTGTACCAATGGAATGGTTGCGCAATAAATACACCGAAAACATTATTCCAATCTGGTATCATGAGGATAGATAGATAGACTACAGAGTTGTAGTCATTTCATCGATTGTGGGTTAGAGTTATCTTTGGGAATCTGTGCATAAACAGACATCTATTTACTCGGCTAAACTGGCAGTGTATTCATTTTCCGGATCATCCGACTGCGTCTTAGGACGAGATTATGCAAGGGAGTTGAACGTTTCGGAGATGTTATTTCATCGTTGGAGGCAATTTTGTTGACTATTAATTTCATTGTTGAAAAAAAAAAGTAAACATTAATTATTCATATCTATTAATATTCTATGTTATTTATTTATTTCAGTGAAATATCGTGTCTATCTTCTGCAGTTTTGCTGCACAAGATAGACATGATACATCGCCTCGTCTTGTTGATTTGCAGGTCATGTCCGGCATTCATAACCGATTTTTTTTTCTTGATAATTCACATATCCGGGAACTACAGCATTTGTTTAAAAAATAATGAATAATCTTTTAAAGTTCTATATTCTTTGCTTCAAGATTATATATATTATACTTGCATCTGGTACTGACAATTTCCGTAGAGTACTAGGAGATGCAGTTTTTGTTTGCTTGTTTGAAGATAGGCTTATCAAGACTGATATTTGCACGGTTTCAATAGTGTGTTACAATATTTCCTCAGATTCGAGATAAAGAAATGCTTAATGTATTGGATGAGGTGGAATAGCACTTGAGATAGGTAAGACGAGTTAAGTGAGGGAAAGAAAGAGAAATTATTTTGATAATATGAAAAGGAGATATAAAGATACTCCGTGTATACATATATATAAATAGTGGGATAATCATACAGGTGGCTAGATAGATTTCAAAATGTATATAGTTTCTAAGTATGTGTGTTAGGAAAGCAAGGATTATCATTAATAGAAAGATAGTGGAAAAGTGTAGCAAAGAACGGAAAAGATGTTGATTGTCGTGAAAGAGACAAAGTATGGAAGTGGAGGGATGGTGTTTAGTAATCTCCGATTCATTTAGCTCACCTGTGACTTAAAAAAAAAAAAAAAAATGCAGGAAAGGTACACTGAGTCCGTACTGAAGGGTTTATTTACTGGCACGCGCAAGCGTTGAGGTGGAGACAGTGATAAAATAATCACCTTTGATCAAAATCTCCATTTGTCGCACTTCGTTCTGCCATTTTCCGCCACAAACGTTGAACCAACGACTCAATTAAAATGATGACGACGCCGGCTTGTTGCCTGAGGAGGGGGGGGGGGGAATCGTCCGGAGAGAACGAGAAAGCCTCTCCAGCCAAGTACGTGAGCAGCATACGGAGCACAGGGCTCCCGGCACCTTATTATTTTCCTAGCCGGTGCACGAGCGCCCATCCCGCCCCCGTTTCACGGCTCGGTTCCCCAGAGTATTATGAATGTTTGTGGTGTGAGGATCGAGCGACGTCCAGGGGCCATATTGGCAGTTTATCTTGGTCACTAGCCTTCCATTGGTTTAGTTTGCCTCGCTGCACAATTCCACCCATCTCCTTCGTGCGTCTCCCCCTTACTCTTTTCGTCGTCATGGCAACCCGTCTTCCGAAGTGCCTTAGGGCACCTTGGCGAAGGCGTTCAGGTCATTGGCAAAGGGTTATCGGATCATGTACAGACACCAGCCGTGCCGCAACGGTTAGCTATAGCTCGCGGTACTGGCTCTACCACTTAGGCCAATATGGGAAAACGGAGATGATTGGTTTGTTATTGTTGTGTTAGGTAGGCCCGAAGCACGTGAGACGACAGCCGCTGATGTCTAGTCCGAAGGGAAATCCAAATCAGACAGTGGAAAGAAATCGCTACACTTTAGGTACACACACGTGCGTTTTTCTTCAATAATACTTCTGTTTATCGTTTTATTAAGGAAGCGTTTTCTTTTTTTTTTCTTCCGATTCCCTTCTTTTATGGACGGCACTGCCCTCCTTTGATTTGTGTTTCATTTTACTTTTCATAACACTCGTTGTTGTTGTTACTTAATATTTCTTTGCGCCCATAGCAAAACAAAGAAAACGTCATTTCTTTATCGGGTATAGAAGTATATATCGGATTGTAAGGGAAGTCTTTCCACTCAGAATATCTGTTTTTAATAGCATATGACATTAAAACAAATTTGCATTCGTATTACCAAAAAAAAGTATGAAATTGGCTTTCTTATATAAGCTCATTTTCTTCTCACAGTACTGTACACAATCTGGCATTCCACTGCGAGAGAGCTTTGTTTATTTAGTCACATAACAAACTTCGTTCACGATGTCCTTACCTGAATGATTTCGCTGACCACCTTTTTTTTTTTAATTGTTGAAGGAAAAGGCTTCAATTTTTAATTTTTAAAATATTTAGCAGTAAAAGAATCATGGATGGTTATTACATGGGGCTGTTTTTTTTTTTTTTTTTTCATTTTGAACAAGTATAATTACTGTGAATTGGTTGCAGGAGAGACTCCTATTGCAGAAATTAGCACAAATTTGCAGTATACGTTCTTTGTTTGGCAAAGCATATGCCTTGCGTTTACTTAATACAAGATGTTTCATAAAAACGTGACCTTTTGCAAATACTTTAGGAACAGTAAATAACTAAATTTAGCAGGCGAAAATACCAAGTTTTTATTGCAATTGTTGCAAGGCGCTAGAGTTCCTATTGTATTTCCATAAAATAACAAATATACAGGATATTCAATCTTTTGGCAAGTTCTATGTCAGGTATCTACGTTCGTTGATGCGAAGGCGTTTCAGTTCATTAAATGTTTTTGATAGTTGTGAAATATAAACATGTTGACTAATATCTCTCTTACGAAGAACTCTAGCGGAGTGATTTGGAAGTAAATCGTGATGTGGTATCACAGACCTGGTTGACACACACACACACACACACACACACACACCGCATATAAGTACCATATGAGTTACTTATATGCGAACGAAGCCCTATGAGGCGTGTCGTAATGAGTTAGATTTGATGTTATGATGTTCCTTCCTCTGTCCAGAAAAGTGCGATGTCCATTCCAAAAACTCTTCGTATTCATAAGATCATACAAAGAATATTTAAGGAATTTCACAATTTAGCCTACTTCAAAGCAGACCACTTCTATGCAACACATTTCATCCATCGTTTCTCTCACTGTTAGAAACATTTATCGAATCTGCCAGCGGTCCAGGGGGGTTGGGGTCTATTCTTTTAACAGTCTCGGCTTTATTAAATCTATACTTTTCAAAAAATATTGAGTCTAATTAAATTAAAAAAAAAAAAAAAAGTCACAGCCGAATCCAAACAACTACTGAGGTTACTGCGCTTGCGTTATTCTAGTTTTGGCGCAAAACGAAAGCAAACGTTGAAACGTACCTCATGTTGAGATATATTCGATTAAAATTAAACTTGCACGAGTCTGTAACTCAGTCTGTATAGGCGAAGCCCTTTGGTCGGAAAGACCTGGGTTCGATTCCCGTCCATGACGTCAGGAACCTTTATCCGATGTCTTTCGACTAAAGACACATGGTAACCACCTTATCCTGGAATCAGGATTACGAATTCCAAGGAATAACTTCGACGGTGGGCGCTAAGGGGCTGTTAAGAACCCTATATCAAGGTTCTTAATATTATTATATTAAAAACATTTATCAGAGGCTTTTCAACTGAAAGTGAATTAGCATTAAGCGGAAGGGTTTCCTCCCCCAAAACCGGTCAGAAGAACACACGCAATTTACATTCATAGCAGACAATGCAGATGGGATTAAACCGTCCTATCGTAAGCAGTAACAGGTTTCTAATAGGCCAAGTTGCTTGGCTACGTCGGGCCATTGAGCATGACACTAAAAGGTACATGGGATGGTATGAGATACATGTGAACATATTTCATCGCTGGATAGCAAGCATATTTACTAGTAAATAAATTATATTCTTATTTTCATTCGTATTTTATTCTAGCATTAGTAAACAAGAGGTTTGCACTTGAAGTATGTTCACGACTAGGCTAATTCCATATACAGAGCTGTTAACTTCGGGGCGAGTTGGTCTATGTATCCCATAATGCCTCAGAGTTCTGTGCTCTCACCCACGCTCTTTCTCTTGTATATCAATGACTTCTTTTCTCTGGCATCGAATCCTATTCACAGTTTTTCCAATGACAGCACTCTTCATCACTCGATTAACCCTTTAGTATCGTAATGTTAGATGTCTCAAGATCTTCCATAACCAGTGACTTGAACACTGACCTCTTCAACATTGTGAAATGGGGTGTAGAGAATTTAATAAATTTCAATACTAAAAAAAAAAAGAGTACCTTATTGCCCGCAAGAAAAATCCCACCTCATCGTCTCTCATTTTTGATGTTCCAATTTCCTTTCAAGATGAAATTTTTCTTCTTGGGTTGACTGTCACATTGAGTTTATCCTGTCACAAACATATTGCATACATGGCCTCCTTAGCCTCTAAAAAGATTGGTATTATTTGCCGTGCTAAACATTACTGCTCATCCTCTCAACTCCTAGCACTTTATAAGTCTCAGATCCGTCCAATTTTGGAGTACTGTTCCCACATTTCAGGTAGAACAACCCAAGAACTCTCCACGAATTCTTGATGATATTCAGAAGAGATTAATCCGCTTAATAGACGACCCTTCCCTTACAGACTTCCCTCAGTCATCACTTTATCAGAGGTGCTATTTCAGCGTCATGGGCTCTTTTGAATTGGCTGCTACCATTCCTTCACTTTCTTCAAACTACAGAAGAACTAGAGCATCCAATGGCCAAAACCCATACGCTCTGCAGCTTCATACTATGAATCCATCCACATTTCATAGCCAAATACAGTAAGAAACTTCAAAGTTTCTTTTTATACGAGCTCCTGGGTAGAGTCCGCATCTTTCAAGTACAGGGTGGCCATAAAATAACTTTCCCTCTTTGGAGGCATCTGCAGCTAAAAAACCAATAAACGGAGTGAGACCAAATTTTTTTGAGACTTTTGAAGGCATGGGGAGATGAATTCCGCGAGAAAAAAAAAAGATTTAGTACCATAAGTCGAAGTCGCCGATAGGAGAAATTTCGGCGCTGGCGAAATCGAAAGTAGTCAAATATTTGCAGTAAACGCAGATTAAAAGGATTATGCAAATTTTACTGTGCGTACGTGACAGCAGCGCCATCAATTCCACTTAAAAAGAGATTGGGAACGTTCAGGCAGTTATTTGAATGACTGACGAATTCGAATGATTACCTCGCACATCAGATGCAATTTGTTGTACACAAGAAAGGTCAGCAAATTGAAAATCGTGTATGTGGTCCAGGGGACCCTGATTCTGATGAATAAAACATTATTTCCTGTGAGTTCAATCATTACATTAATTTGTGTGTCTCTTGCAAGTTATTGTTTCAGTTTAATTATTATTATTATTATTATTATTATTATTATTATTATTATTATTATTATTATTATTATTATTATTATTATTATTATTATTATTATCATTGTAACGCCCCACATATCCAGCTGGAATGAGTTACTCGGCTGTCTCTTACACCGTGGAAATGTTATTATTCCATTTTATCTGCCTTTAATGTAATTATCCGCTTCTTTTCGGCTCCGCCAGCGCCAAATTTCCCCTATCGGTGGCTTTTGGTACTAAATCTTTTTTTCGCGGAAATCATCTCCCCCATGCCTTCAAAAGTCTTAGTATAAAATTTGGTCTCATTCCGTTTATTAATCTACAGATGCCTCCAAAGAGGGAAAGTTATTTTATGGCCACCCTGTAGTAAAAACCAAGACAATGGTCAGATAATTTGATTCTCTATTTTTTTTTTTTTTAAATCTTGGTTCGTCATTGTTGCCTATCTATCTAGTAACATTAACATTAAAATGATAAAATAAACCAATGACTGTATTCGGTTTTATAATCTAAAAAAAATTAAATTTAAAATCCGTCTTGTCATAAAAATGTCGCATTTTTTTCGGATTCTTCACCTCTTTCCTCTATCCTAAAAACGTGATATTTTTTAAGGGTGAAATCGTATCTCGATATATTCGCTAGAGCATTTGTATAAAGTATCTATCTCCTTTTTAAAACAAAAAAACAAAAATTGAGACGACTACGTTCCTCATTTTTTGCCTCGCTCTATTTGAGTATCCTAATATTGTGTCTAATCGCCATCAGCACAATATTAAATACGTGCCATCAATTATTCCCGCTTGACTGACTCACTTGTTATTGGAAGAAGTCCTGACAATGCTAAGAATAACACTTATTTCGAAACAAAAGAATTCTGTAACAAAGTCTTATAAGTAATTCATTATTAAAGATGCAAAACACTAGATTCGGGTAAAGAAGCAAACGATGTTTTTCTTTCTAATTAAGGAGAAATTAGAGAAGGCAAAAGAACGAAGAAACAAAAGTCGGAAGGGACGTTGTGTTAACGCCACTCTGGCGAATAATTTGCATTCCATTTCTGCAGGTGCTTTTTTTTTTTTTTTTTTAACTCTTTACAGTGGAATGATTAGGCCTAATGGACGCTGATGAGCTCCTCGTGTTTCTTAGGCAGATATTCTCGCCTACATGAGTCAAAAGAAAAACAGTCCTCTCATCAATGCGATTTCTGCTTTAAAAAAAAAAAAAAAAAAAAAAAAAAAAAAAAAAAAAAAAAAAACAGAAAAATTTTTCCTCTCAAAAAGGAACCGAACAGAAGCGCGCGCTTCTGCAAACGCGCGGTTTTTCTCGAATAAAAACGGTGTGTGTACGCGCGCGCGCACGTGCGCATGTCTATGTGCATGTGTCTTTCCTTCTATCTCTTTTTGAGTGGTTTGTTTTAAGAGTTGTAGGCGTTATGCACGATATACTTAATGACGTTTTCACACAAATGTAAGGAGCTTTTTTGGAACTTTTAAGGCATTATCATTAGTCAAGAAATGTTTATTTATTTTTATTTTATTTCACCAAAAGTAAAACATTTCGCTTCATTTGATAGTCAGAGTATTTGTGAAAATCACTTGGAAACGATTTAATAGCTTTTACACATCGCTGTACCGGGCATAAGAATAGTGAGAAAAGGGAAATAAAAATAAATATAGATAGAGTGTGAGAAAGAGAGCATACAAAGTTCAAGATAGAGAGAAGGAAAGATGAGAAACAAAACGGGGAAAAAGAGGAAAGAAACCAGCAAGGAAAAGCGAACCAACGCAAATGACGGTTCTCTGTTCACAAATGAGGAATCTCTGTTCAAAATTAATTATATAAATTATTGGTTTTAAGTAAGGGTTTCTAGCATGTTTATATTCAAAGATCCAGTCTCGTGTGTAAAATTTAAATGTTTGGTTTGTTTTGTTCGAAAACTTATATGCTCCGGCACTATTATCCCGTCTCCATATTATCTGCGAAATACCCCTCTACAGCTGTAATCACCTGTTGATTCGAAGAAAAATGCTGACCAACGAGGAAGAGTTTTAGTTTTGGGAAGAGAGGGAGCCAAATCTGGGGAATAGGGGGGAATGTTCCAACAATTCATAGTGCAGATCCCTTAATTTTCCCATTGCCAAAACACCTTTGTAGACAGGTGCACTGTCCTGATGAAAGATGATTTTTTTCCTTCCGCAAACGGGGTCTTTTGTCATGAATTTTTTCGTCTAGTCTGGTTAAATGATCGGAATAATATTGTTTTACCCTTTTCAAGATAACGAAGAAACAAAATACCTTTAGCATCCCAAAACACCGATGTCATGACCTTTCCTGCTGATAGAACCGACTTTGTCTTCTTTGGCACTGAACAACCGGCTTCTCTACACTGTTTTGACTGCTATTTGGATTCTGGTGAATCCACTTCTCATCCATAGTAATAAATCGACGCTCAAAATCAGTTTTATTCTTGTTAAAACGCTCCAAGCACTGTTCAGAGATTTTGCTGTGAGCAAGCGCTGCACCCATCTTGCGCAAAGCTTTTTCATGTGCAATTCGTCATGAAAAATATATCCTACACTATTTAAATTAAGGGGATATTAAATCCCACATTGTTTAAAACCGAATAAGAAACTCAAAGATCAGAATCAAAGAGTTTCATGCTGAATATAGTAACCTATAAACGCCGAAATAAAGCCTATTGGCTCTTTATTTAAATAATATATCCTACACGTTCTTTGGAAATGCTATAGCAGGAGTGGGGAACCTCTCGCCCACGAGGCTATTTTAATTCGCCCCTTTGCTGATGTACTCGTATGTACATGTAAATAAAATTTTATAATAATTTAAATTTATTATTATTAAATTTATTTAAATTTAAATAATTAAATATACAAAACCAAAAATAGCTATATTACATATAATATAATCGTCATACGTCTGGTAAGATATATATTGCACACTACATACACTATAGATAAGAGTTAAAATTTACCAGTCGCCCGCGGAAGTTTTCAAATTAGCAATTTTCGCCCTTGATACTAAAAAGGTTCCTCACTCCTGGCCTATAGTCTCAGCAATTTCACGCACTTTGACTCGCCGGTCATCCAATACCATATCGTGCACTTTATCAATGATTTCTGGTGTCGTTACACTTTTTGGACATCCTTCACGTGGATCATCTTCAAGGCTGGTAAGGCCACGTTTAAACTCGGCAGTCCATTTCTTAATTGTCAAAAATGAAGGAGAAGAGTGCCCATAAACTTTTATGAACTTCGAATGAATTTCTGTTGGAGTTAAACCTTCTTTTACAAATAATTTTATAACCGCATGATACTCAATTTTATCCATTTCAAGACAACACTTTTGCTTTAGACAGCTGTATAAAACTAACTGCTTGATAGAATGACTTGCAATTTCACATGGATGCTTATGACAGATGTACCAACTTAGGAAAAAAAATTTGCCGATAGTGTTGCCATCTATGGTAGGGTCCGAGAACTTTTCAGACTACCCTCGTATATGACCGTTTTGCATAAATGTGGCTGAATTTCGTTGATACAGCAATCAATTTCCTCCTTCAAGGCGTGAGTGGTCGTTGGCTTGTTGGCATAAACCTTAGACTTCAAAAAACCCCAAAGAAAAAAGCCCAACGGCGTTAAGTCACATGATCTAGGCGGCCAATTCCGATCACCAAAACGGGAAATTACAGACCAGGAAATGACTCATGCAGTAATTGAATTGTTTCTCGGGCTGTATATGGCATGTGGCACCGTCTTGTTGAAACCACATATCGTCCACATCCATATCTTGCAATTTAGGCACAAAAAACTGGATTATCATGTCGCGATAGCGAACACCAGTAACTGTTATTGCCTTACCAGCCGCATTTTCGAAGAAGAATGGACCGATGATGCCTCCAGCCCAAAATCCGCACCAAACAGTGACACGTTGTGGATGCATTTGTTTCTCAACAATCACTCGTGGATTTTTCTGAACCCCAAATGCGACAATTTTGTCGATTAACGAAGCCATCAAGATGAAAATGAGCCTCATCGCTGAAGATGATTTGGTCGAAAAATAAGCATCCACTTGTTGTTGTTCCATAATCCATTCAACGAACTCTCTTCGCTGTGTGTGGTCAGTAGGCTTCAGTTCTTGAGTCAATTGAACTTTGTAAGCATAAAGATGCAAATCTTTCGTGAGAATACGCTGTAGAGAGCTTCTCGAAATGCCCAATTCAAGACCACGGTGCCGAATTGATGTTCCTGGACTCTCAGCAACACTCTCACGAACTGCTTCGATGTTTTCTGTTGAACGACGGCCAGAGTGTATAAGATCACTAATTGATTTTTAATTAATCTTTTCACAGTTGATGAAGTTAAATCACTATTCCGACCATATTTTGTACGAAAATTGCGAACTGTAGCTGCCAAATCTTCATTATTTTTAAAATATTGCTCAATAACCCCGAACTGTCAGCTGTCACGCTGTCTTTTTTTTCTCGTTGGCAACAAATAACTGCACAAATATATATATATACAGGGTGTTCGGGATAAATTTGACAGTTTCGTAAGGAAAAAGAAAATCTTCTTTGTATCTATTAAATTTAATGAATTGACAAAAAAACATTACAGGCAGAGTTAATTACAATACTATCAACAAGATTTACTCAAAATAACCACCATTAGCATCGATCACAGCTTCAATTCTGCTTCGGAACCTCGAAGAAGCTGATGCTACAGTCTCCCTGGGAAGGGCCGCAAAAACTGTTTTAATTTTATCCATTAACTGGGCTTTTGTATTACTGGAAGTGCGATTGGTGTCTTTTTCAACTGCGCCCCATACAAAATAATCCATGGGGTTAAGGTCTGGGGAGTTTGGAGGCCAAACATTTGGACTGGTGAAGTCGTAGAAATTTTCAGACAACCATTTTTGACTTTTCCCAGAGGTGTGGCAAGGGGCCGAATCCTGCTGCCATACATACGGCCTACCATTGGCTACCCTTGTTATCCAGGGCTTGACTACAGTTAGCAACTCCACGAACAAAGCCCGAATTCCAATGCCAGGGTTCTTCAACACCTGTTCCTGCAGATTTGCGAGGAATTCTGCTGTACGAACGCAATCAGATCGTCTGCTAGGGATCTTTCTTCTTGCTACATCCTCGTAGTCACCATTGCAAGTCTCTAGTTCATGCCTGATTGTTTTTACTGTATTCAGGGAGCATTGGGCAGCAGTCGTAATATCCTTATTTTGATGGCGGGCACGAATCATCATGATACAAGTTATTCTCTTCCATGATTCAGGTGGGTTCCAGCTATCCATCCTTTCTGACATCTTGTATGTGAATGAAGAAGGGTCCAAACATTTTAAATGAAGAGAAGTGTGTGTTAATACATGTTACTTACGGAAAAATATAATTAATTATAAATATGTCAAATTTATCCCGAACACCCTGTATATATATATATATATATATATTTGTGCAGTTATATATATATATATATATATATATATAACTAAGGAAACAAAGAAGAAGACAATCGAATCAAAAAGTGAGGATGAAAGAAAACAGGGAACTTGAATAAAAAAATTCAGAGGGAGAGAGAGAGAGAGAGAGAACAAAAATTAAGAGAATGAAGAAAAGGAGATGAGCGTTGAAAGAAGCAGGAAATGAAAAAGAAAGATATAAAAGAGAAACGGGGTACAAAAGAGAGAAAAGAAGAATCGAATGAAAGAAAAAAGCAGAAGGGGGGGAAGGAAAGAAAGAGATGAAAGAATATACACTGCTTGGAGAGAAGTCAACGGACACCATAGCGCGAGAAACAAACAGCCATGACATCCACCTTAATAAGATGTTGGACCTCGTTTCGCTGCGATGATTGCAGCAATCCCACGAGCATACTTTTCACAAGTATACGATAGCGATCAATGGGAATTTTGGACCATTCTTCCCGTAGGCATGTAATGAAGTCCTGGACTCTTGTGGGAGGAGTCCTTTGACCTCACTTGACGTTCCAGTTCATCCCCCACAGATATTCAATAGGATTGAGATTAAGGGTCTGTGGAAGTCAGTCAACTGTGGTGACGTTCATGTCCAAAAACTAAGTAGTTACAGCCACAGCTTTATAACACGGTGCATTTTCTTCTGAGAGAGACAATAATAAGTTCCGTATAAACGCAAGAAAGTAGGGAGCATCGCATTGTCCAGAATGTTCAGATACTTCTCGGATTTTAATGTTCTTGGCACCACATACAGAGATCAAGGCCAAATCTGAAAAACAGGACCATACTATCGCACCGCCACCTCCGAATTTCATAGTTGCGGTTACACACTCTGGTAAGAGGCGTTCAATGGGCATCCGCCACACCTGCACGCAACTGTCTGCTCGGTAGACTGTGTAACGTGATTCGGGGCTCCATAACACAACAACTTTCAAAGTTTTGACATCTTACTGTACGCGCTCTTTGCACCACTGCATGTTGGTTTGGGTAATGCGAGGCTTGCATATCTTGGTTCTACCATGGAAATCTATGTTAATTAGCCTCGGTTTTGAATGTTTTCGTGTAGATTTGTGTTGCACTCGATGCCCGGAACTCTGCATTCAAAGTGTCGGCCGACCAATGACAGTTTTTACATTTCGTAGCATCCTACGATCACGTTCGGTGAGTGTGGTGAGTCGTCCACTGCGGTTAGCACTTGCAGTTGACTCTCTGCACTGCCATCTGAGTGTGGCATCACTGATTGTTGACCTGGAATGACTCAATTTTTCAACAATTCGCTCAACGGATAGGCCTGCATCCTATCACAACGTCTCTTTCACACTCCCTTCTCGCAGCCATTTTACGGGGGGTGCCGTTGTACTAATTTGGGAGCATCATATTCCTCCAATTTATACAAACACGTGACTCGTTACATGATACGAATGCAATGTCCATGGGGTGGGTCCGCTGATTTCTTTCCGAGCAGCGTACGTAAGAAAAAATTGAAATAAGTTTTGATAGAAGATAATGTAATAATAGACAGAAGTAAAAAATGGATAATCCCTAGAGGATGAACAAGGAAAACAATGGAGAAATGGAAAAGATAAATTCGAAAATCCTTACGATGAAGATGAAGAGGGAAAAAAGTAAAGGATGTAGAGAATTATAGAGAAGAATGTAAAGATTCTGTTACTATTTACAATGAGAAACAAGAACAGCATTCGGGGTTGGGCGACTCTCACGCACGCATTCTTCCACACCCCTGATTCTCCCCACTAAATATCCGCTTAATGAGGAATGATCAGGAAGTCACGATATTCCGGCAGAACCATCAATTGCATCAACTTCGATTGTATCACTGAGGGAAGGTGCGGCTTGTGTACCCTTCACCGAGGTTGTCAGAAAGGAGGGAAACGGGAGAGTGATTACCGATGAAGCTGGAGATTTTAAGGAACATCTGGTGAACGCAGTCCGCATCTCCGTACTAACCTAGTAAGTATTTCAAGTGGGATTGGTGCAACAGCAGGGAGTGTCTACACATACACACAGACGCGTGTACCCCTCTCTTAAGTCACTCCTTTAACTTCTGACTGCGAACAAAAAAAAAAAAAAAAAAAAAAAAAAACTTTTCTTTGTGATGTATTGCGTTACAGTAGATTCGCAGTATGGACACTGTTTAACATTATCTAACCATTCACGTCAAGTCTACAATATCCCGTTTGAGTCCAGCAGTGCTGGCAGACTGCCAGTGTAATTTGTATGGAACACTGGTCGATTTTAATTCATTTACTCTGTAAGCAGAATGCAATTGTACCTCTTCCGGCATTAAAGCTACCTTCTTCGATTCTCCAAACAGAAAACGGAAGTGACCTCATTAGAGATGCTGCCTATATTTTTATTCTAAGTGGGCATTAAGGGGGGGAGGGATCTACTGGGGGATGGGAAGGAAACGATGGAGATCTAATAGGAAGATATATTCCATAATTACATGCTTCTATAGGAATTTAAAACAAAAATATGTATTAGTTCCAAAGTTTCTCGAGAGGTGGCTCTGTTTATCGTTGACGACAAAGCCACTGGCAGTCAATGGAACATTTTATTTCGTACTGTTTGTTTTTTGGATGCGTTTAATGATGGGAAGGCTAATGGAGCGTTTAATGATTAAAGTCATTCTGGTGACTAATCTAAACTTTTGTTGTTTTTTTTTACGAGAGCATTAAACTTTGTTTGTTTAGTTTTGTTTAACGTTAGGATTTTGTTTGGTGCTGGTTGAATAATTCCAACACATTTTAATGCATAAAATTTTAAAAGGGATGCAAGAAAACGAAAATCAGAATGGCTGGTCTTGGTGTGTATGTGTGTGGATTGTAGAATTTCGTCTTCATTCAATAGAATATCAAACCTACTTGAAAACTGTAATCTTACGATATCAAAGACAAATTCGATTTTGCAGTGAGATTTTTTTTTATTTTCATTTCTGTGTATTAAGTTGTCACTGTTTTTCATAGTGAGATTAACACGTGATAGATTTAACCGTAACTTTTTTTTTCAATAGATCTTAACAAGACAAAATACACGTATTGGCATTTCGTCGGTAGGTGGCGCTGCGCGCGTTACTTATGCTGAAATGTATCTAGTTTATATTCTCTGGTTTTGAAGAGTTTGTACGTTATAATTTTTAAAAATAATGCTTAATAATAAGATCAAATCCACGTATTTATTGGTCGGTAGGTGGCGCTGTGCATGCCAGAGAAAGCGGTTTAAATCACCGCTGCTGAAATGTTTGTATTAAAGGATGCCCAATTACAAATTTCAAAATTAGAATTACCACCTGAAGCCGGTTCTTTTTTTTTTTTGTTTTGTTTTCAACAAAACAAAATGATTTAATTTAATTTAAAGTCATACATCAATGGTTTTATTCCTTCCGTACGTGGATCATGGAATGCACAGACGTCACCCCCAGTCAGTTTCTGTTCTCTGTCCATTTGTAACTATATTAATCTCATACCCTAATTTACTCTGTGTTCGAAGTGTGATCTAACAAGTGACCGCTAGATGACACTACTGCAGTTTCATCCAAACTCTTCTGCTAAGAATGTGCTGAGTTATTTGCTTTTTTTCGAAGTACTCTGGGACCCATTATCCTTTCGGATTTCTGCTCAATTAAAAAAAAAACTGCTAAAAAAATAAAAACGGTTATTTGAAAACGCTTCGAAATGTTAATTTTTTTGAAAGAAGGCAATGGGCAAGAATTAAAGATTTGATTGGCTTTCCACGTTCAACAGTGGAAATAGTCTGAAGTGCATTTTTTTTTTTTTTTTTTTTTTTTGCATTCGTGGAATTGTAAATTACAAAGGATCAAAATATAAATGAACGTTTCTATTCAGGTATTCCATAGCATCTACGAGAAATGTGCGAGAAAACAATCCAAAAAAAAAAAAAAAAAAAGGTGTGCACGTGAGATTGATTTCTCAACCATAATAATGGCCCGACTCATTCTACATTGTCTCTACAGCGTGAAAAGGATTTCTGTCAAAAGAATAAAGAAGTACGAGACTGGTTTCTTACCCACTTTACTACTCTGATTTGTTACCATGTAACTTACTTTTTCCAGAATTCAAAGTGATACTGAAAGAAAAAAAAAAAAAAAAGATGGCAAGAAAGCTGAGTTTGATGTATTCAGAGAACCTAGCGCTAACCTTTGCTGATGTGACCCATTCGCCAAAATAATTACCAGTTTTGACGAAATAATCGTACACAGTGGACAACTATTTCTGTTGTCTTTTAGATTTCTTTTTCAATGTAGCTGTCACCCACGGAATATTAGTGTAAATATATACATCCTTGGAGAACTTACTGTTTGTTTTCAGTTCACATTCTAAACTGATATTAAAATATAAATTGTTAAGAGAGGATATCTCCCATGCAAATATAAAATCTCCTTCTACCAGCTAGTAAGATTTTCAACTTTCTTTTGATTTTTCAATGGCTCTGTATTTATGTGCAGATCTTAGCCAGTGGAGTCTCCCGAAGTTCATTAACATATGAATTTCGTAATTAGTGGCTTCTCTGTTGATTAAAAAAAAAATAGAATAATGGAAAAAGTGTCTTTTTTTTATTCAATGATAGTATAAGTTCCAGCTCTAATAATTACCTTCTTATCAATCGATTTGTAGTGGTTATGTGATTCATATTAATAATCAATACCACTGACGGTATTTATTTTCGTTCTCCAAGCGGTTTGGACTTCGCTTTAAACAAGTATTCGACTTCCATTTCTGTTTTAGCTTATCAGAAAGTTGGCAGAATAGCGGCCTCGATGCAAGATAAGATAATTTATGGGTGGACTATTATGCATCTAAAAACAAAAGCTCAATTAAATGGTTATTTACCTTCGGTAAACAATGATGACGTTGAAAAATATTAACGATGAGAATGCTTAAAAGTCTAATAAGGAAAGCATAGATTTAATGGAATACAATACATTCGAATTTTAAGTTTCTTAGAGCGAAAAAAAAAAAAGCATTCATTAACGTTTATTGTAAGAAAAAAAAAAGTTAATACGAATTCTTTTAGGTTGCTCAGTTACTTCATTTTTGTATAAATTGTATTATTTTAAATGATGAAATTAGGCAACAATGATATGACAGAAATCCACAATGTATGACAGAAACAGCCTTTTGAGATTCAATTGTTTGGTAATCAATGAGGTCATTATTATCAAACAGTTGAATCTAAAAACGCCGTTTCTGTCATATATTCTGTTATAAACTACACGTTTTTATTAGCTTCAAATTTCTATACTTCTTTTTTTAGTGGAACCTTCATAGCTCAGTCGGTTTCGAAGATGCTGTTTAATTCGAATCCCCCCTCTATGACGCAAAGAACTTTTATCAGGACTTTTCAACTGAAGGTGAATTAACCGGTCTCATACGGAGTGGCGGGGTTTCTCCCCTCAAGAAAACTCAGGTTTTCATAACACATTTTTTTTGCTTCAGAATGCATCGTGAACACGCTTTTTTTTCGACAGGAGTGACTACATTGACCCGGACAAATGTGTGTTGGAGAAGAATTCTTTTATTCTAATATGACAATGCTCGAGAATAATCCGTATCACCATATTCAGTTAAAAACAGCGGCCATCTCTGTACACACTTTCTGCAATCCTCAGAACGTAACCTACCCCATGGGACTTAACAGTTTTCTCAGAAATACATCTAATAGATGGACAGTTTTTTTTTTTCCCCTGTGAAAGTCGCAAAAAAAGTGACTCAGAATTGTATCTAAACTCTCAAAATAAAATAAAAAATATCAACTTTTGTATAGGAAAATATATCAACTAATATGACTTAAACTCGTATTTATACAATTGTAAACCTCGCCAAACAGGCATACCCGAGTTTCGGGAGTAAACAACCCTTCCATCTCTACGTGAGATTGGCTAACTCACATCCCATCCCATTCCATCTTGCTTTTCGCGTTAGGCCTATTGCGACTCATCACTTTTTTTAAACTCGATTAAAGAGGTTAAAGCTATCCGCATGTTCTTCTGGCCGGTTTGCCTGTTTTGTGGAATAAAAAACTTTCCACTCGGTATGAGACCGGCTAACTCACCTTCTGATGAGGGAAAAAAAAGTTATGACAGTTTGGACAAGCTGAATTATGGACTCCATTATTTCGATACATACATCAAAATTGTGAATCAGCTTTCGTCACTATCATTCTAACATTTCCAGAGTAATTTATTCAAATGTTGCTAATTCTGTCTTTTAATTCTAATGGAAAAGTCACTTTTGATTTATAAATTTTATTCTTTACGTACCCGTATAGGGAGAAAAATATCTACAGTTGGGAATGCAAAGTGACCAGGATATTGGACACTTTCTAACCAACTTCATATCCATCTACCTGAAAAACGATATCATAACGTTCCTTAAGCTGTGGAAGAGCATAATTTTCGCACATATCCAAAACTTTTACTTTACTGCTTATTCATTTCTTCGAAAGTTTAAAGTTGCTACTCCCATATTTGGGGAGTCTCTTTCGAGGTATTTATTTAACACGTTCATTGCCAATCACGCGATATCGCGCGGTGCGAGTTCTCACCAAACGGCCGATCACGTGTTATCGCGTGGACGTCGTTAACTAAATAAAAAAAAAAAAAAAAAAAAAAAAAAAAAAGTTGGCCACCACACGAAATTCCAATTTTCAGCTTGGCAATGAAAGTGTTAAACAGTTGGCCAGCCAGAACAGCAAATTTGACAGTTGGACTTGTTGACATTCCCTGAAATGTTGCTTCCTTTGAAAATACGCATATCGTAAGGAAATTTTCTTCCATTGTTTATATATAATAATCCGTAGTAGTTACTGCTTAAGACTTTCGACATGACCATACCGGCATTCTAACCATAATTTTACGATGGCTTGTGCCTAAATATATATATATGGTTTTGTGTTTAAATGGTGCGTGTGTTCCTATCCGATGTGTCTAGTTACGGGATAAAAAAAAAAAAAAAAAAACTCTGGTTTCCAGGAGTGGAATCCCTTCCACTTCTTTATGGGACCAGCTAACTCACTTCCACCTGAAAAACTCTTATAAAGTTCTTTATATCCCGGAATGGGTTCGAACCAGGTCTTTTCAACCGAAAGGCTTCTCATACACACGTGACGAATTTAAAATGGATTTCGCTACCAGTTTCACTGATATACTGAATGATCTGCAACTTATTGGGCTTATCTGGCCATATCTTTCAGAATTTCCAAGCGCATTCCAGTTGCTTCTTTAACTCCATCCACCCATCTAATTCTTGGTCTTCCTCTTCTCCCGCTTCCATCAATTTTAGCAAGCATCATCTTTTCTAAACTGTCATTTGCTCGCATAATATGTCCAAAGTATGACAACAATTTTTGCTTGATGATGATTCTAGCTTAGAGGAGCAATCTGGCATCTATTACTGATTTATTGGTTTGCTTTGCAGTCCATGGTATTCTTAGTAAGCGTCTCCAAACCCATAATTCAAATGCATCTATCTTCCTTCTTTCTCAGGGTCCAACTTTTGCATCCATACAGTACCACAGGGAATACTATTGCTTTCACGATTCTGATTTTTGTTGTGAGGCTAATATCTTTATCTTTAAAGACATTAATCTGTACGTTGCTAATATTATCAGAACATCTACATGTTCTGGCCCTTTATTTTCACTAAGTTCGATAAAACATTAGCCCATCTTTGTCTTCTGTACTCCAGTACGTTTTTCAATTAAGAGAGTTAGGTATTCAGGCCACCACCACATTTTTTTAAGCAACTTGTGAAAACTGAACCAAAGAATGTCCAACTTCAACTTGGACTCGGGAAGACATTCAGTCCATTCTTGTAAAGTTTTTGGACATCTGGGTCCAAAGACTTCTCAAGAATGGGTTATCAACGTTGTCAATTTCTGTAAACTTATATATATATATATATTATAATAACCTTATAAGAATACCACCTTTTAATTTTTTTTCTTGTCAAAAATAAATAAATTTTCAGTTACTCAAGGGAACATCTTAGTTTAGATAATTATTCAAAACTTAGTTTAAAAAAATATTTTCATCCGAAATGCGAGCATTCTTCTGTAGAAACTCTCGTTATTGTGTATCTCTAGTTGGTGAAGTAATACAAATCACTGTATTCAGTCGACTGCTTGATCGGAGTTCGATTCTGTTCAAGACGAGAGAAATCTTTATGTGAACTTTTTTCATTTGAAAGTAATGAAGATAAACTAGCCGACCTCATACGCAGGGAGCAATATTTTTTATTTATCACGGAAACTTCACTTTTCTTCCCATATATATATATATATATATAAGTAAATCGCCCAGGGAACATACAATTTAGAGATCCAAAAGTGATTGTTGGATTAGATGACGTGTATTAATAGAGGATTAAGTAGCGGAGATGTTGGGTGGTGTGGAGTACCCTCCAGGGATCAATCTTTGACTCCTTGGAAGTACCACGTCATATCATAACATAAAACTCTTAGCACCCGACAAGAAAATTCTTAAGTCATTTAAATGCTCTTCTATAAATTGATAACACTGTCATTTTTTACGCAGTAGGATTACTTCATTACATTTTAATGGTATGTTATAAATTTACCTGTAGAACTTTTCAAGAAAAATTACTATCTCTGAAGGACACTGCGACGTATTTTCTTCATGCGTGGTCAGTAGGATAACGTAATAGTTTTGCTCACTAAGACTGAGCAAAAAATAAAAAAATAAAATAAATAAATAAATAACCTGTGCTTATTTTCTGTTTTTGATGTTCTAATTCTCGAAATATAAGATTTCAAAATGGAGGAAGAATCTCAGTCAGGTCTAATATCACCATCATTACAATGCACGTTTCACGCGAAGTATCTGACTATCCTGACAGGAGATCTTCAGACCTTGATGGGTTCCACAAGATGAAAGAACCACGCCGTGGGGAACGCTTCCCTGCCATTGACGAAAATTCTGCTGAAGAGGTTCGATATCAACAAACAAAAAAGGTTTGCTGAGAGGAATACAAGACTTCCCAAAATGTTAGGCAGCCGTGAAATGAGAGAACGAAGATTATACTGAAGGCTTGTAATTTACAATTATATAGTAAATATATTTTCTTAAATGTTTGATTGACCAACAGATGTATATTGTGTAGAACAGCCTAATTTTCGGCCTGATGAGGTAATGCCCTTTGGAATTATATACTAATTACCCCAACTTTTTGTTCTCTTTCACTAGTATCATATCGCTTACTGTGAAAAAAATTCAGAATTATAGTGTATTGTTCATATATATTTTGCAGAGCTCTTTCCGCTGGCTTAACAAGTATAAAATTCTTAAATAACTGTATTGCACTATAAGTTTATAATTGTAGAACAGTAATATAGTTAGGTAAAAGGCAATTAAATATACTGCAATTCATTTATTAATTTCAGAAGTCAACCAATCAGGAATGTCCGTGTTTGCATTATAAAAACATTAATACAATTCAAAAGGAACTAATTAAGTGTTTCTTTTTTTTCGTATCAAAATGTAATAGGACGACTGGAGAAATCATTTTGATGTTAGTGTTGACAGAGATATCGAAGTTATGTTGTATCTGTTTGCATCCATTTGAAGTTTTTTTTTCTATTAAAAGGTTCCTAATTAAATCATTCGTTGCGATAGCTTAAAACATCACCTCTATATGTGTTTTTTTTTTGCTAATTGTAATGTGAAAAGAATAATGATACATTCATGTCTTAACTAAGGACCATTTAATATATCAAAATCTTCACTCTTAACGTTTGTGTCAATAATTTTATTCGCCTTGAATATGAAAACCTATCAAAAATTCCCGAAAAGTTTTTTTGTTGTTTGTTTTTTTGGTAATACATGTTTTAATTTCGAAGCACTTTTTACGGCATCTTGAATCGTCTTGATCTCTTGAACTAATAGAATTATCGACCTTTCAGAAGAGACCATTTTTTAAAAATGAAGGTCTCACCTTAAGGGACATCTGCATAAAACTCAAAGATCGAGTTTTCGTAGGACGTGTTCTCTTTATATGATGATCAACTTTGCAACACCAAAATATACATTAATATCCTACGAGGACGAGATTTAAGGTAGCTGTTAACATACCATAGGTCAAGATGCCGTCAAAAGTGCTTCGAAATTAAAACATGTATTACCAAAAACAAATAACAAAAAAACTTTTCGGGAATTTTTGATAGGTCTTCACATTGACACAAATTGTTGACGCTGCATTGGTATACGTTTGTAGTCTTGCATGGACAAGTCTATGCTCAAAATCATTACAAATAGCTGGAAGTGGTTGAAGTCAAGCTGCTACTGTTCCATTTTTCTTAATTGCTGTGTAGATTTTTTCTGTCCCCAATCTGCGCTAGATTATAAAATGGAAATAGGCAGTTTGTATTTTAGTGTTACAAATTTCGTCACACTTTTTAAAATTATTTTTTTATGCAACTTCCACCCAATTTCTGGATTATTTTTTATAATCCAGAAACTTTGTTCTAGAGACCAAACATGGAACTTGTTCGAGTGAATTTACACCTCCAGTAAGCGGGAAAGTAGTCACACACACCAAGCGACGAAATTCACCTACCACCTAAAGGCATTCACAAACATCAATGCCCAGGGCGGAATTCAAATTCGCTGCCTGTTGCGAATTAAACCATTAGGCCTACACACTGCACATATTTCACACTAAGTATGCAACTATACATGTTGGCTAAAAAAATTACCTGCTTATGCGATCGACTTTTCCCAGTCCACGATGTGTTGTTTACGTCATCCAAACATGTTGCTTTTTTGTTTGACATTGGAAAGTTATTGCAGATTGTTCTTGTTTATATTAGCGATGTAATTCATGAAGTTAAATTGTAAAATGGGAGGTGATGATTCATAAATAAGTTTTTCGATGAATAGCAACAGTTGCATTAAAAAAAATTCCAAACCATGTTCTATTTAAAAACTACATCATTTTAAATCATTTTGATTAATGTGTTTAAATTAAGCCATTCTCTTTTATTTTAGTAATATACCAGCGATATGACAAAGGTATCTTGATTGTGTTCCACTTACGCTGTCATAATGTATAATTTAAAAAAAAAAAGCCCGTAGGTAATATTAATAATTCTTCACTGTGTCGTATAGCTTTATTTATACACGTTGTACGCAGTTGTACGAATAAACGAAGATGATTTTACTTCACAACTTTTGTTAAGTGAAATCATCGTTGAGTATCTCTTTCTCACGCATGCGCAGAACTTACATGGCAGACCATTATTTGCCATGCAGCCATCCACAGTAAAACTATTCTCACAATATCCAAAAAAAAAAAAAAAAAAAGTTTGCTTCAGCTTCGTTATTATTGAAAAGTGTAGGCGAGTAATCTAAGTGGTATTTTTTGTAAAATGTTGGATATTATGCAAGACTAGGTTCAGCCGGGTATTATTGACGACTCTTTATTCATACTTAAACACTATTTTTTTTTAATAATGCGAGTGCACCCATTCATTTAAGTGCACATTATTGAAGCTACTTATCTGCATCAATAGTGTGTTTAAGAATTTGCTACTTGGACGAATTTTAATCCTTGCCAGAATTACGTCAGTAGTAGCAATTTAGTGGAAGGTATCTTTCAATATAAATAATATAAAAATTACTGAGATTCTTGTTACTCTTACTAATTTTTAATACTGACGAGACCTAATAAGGATTAACAGTCATCTAGGTAATAATCTTTAAATCAGCTTCAAGTATATATATTTGTATTAGCTTTATATAGCAAAATACAAGCAAACAAAATATTGTATAACGTAAAAAACTATTTTTCCTTATTATTTCCACATTTTCAGCTCATCATGGTAATTTTGATTTTTTTAATCAAAATTCCATGCGCATGCGTGACAATTTGAACTCCAGAAATGTTCTATTCTAATTATATGATTGATGTATTATATTTGTATCTAAATACAGTGGGATTAGTGTGACGAACGAAATTACATGAAAGTGTTACACATACTTTAAGTTAATATTCACCTTTTCGAGCTGGTTGTTTGGATGTAGCTTAAAGTGAAAACTTGCCCGCACGCACATATCCATACACAGTTGCATTCAAAATCTATAAGCATGTAAAACATCAAGTGTATTTTGTTTGTGCAAGTAAAATCAGAAAAAAACAACACAAGACGCCAGGTGTCGCCTGTAGTAAAAGAGACGTTTATTTCCAACTTTCGGTATGAAAAAATAGAAAGCTACCTAATCTAAACGCATTTCCCCAAGAGAACTGAATGGTGTAACTGCTGGAATCATATGGAGGCCAAAGGAAGGGGATGTGTTTGAACAAAATCTTATGCTGTTAGTATTCAACAGTGCAAGGGCACAAGATGATTCAAGTTGGTTTGTGGTTGGTAAAAGCCTGAGTCCATTGCATAACGACCATCAAACGAAGCTACAATTGTTACAAAAATAGCAATCTCCTGGGTTTCGGGTGGCCGCAATGCAAGAGACACTAGGGACATGTAATAATAATAATAAAAAATTTGTTATTATCACCACTGAGAAAACACAATAAACAAAACAACATAAAGAATTAGGCTTAACACCCACCACATTTAAAATTCACGTTTCCTAAAACATCTTTTTTTTTTTATTATTATTTTGCTTGTTTATGTACAGGGACACGACAGGCCTACCCCACAAGACGACCCAAAGCAGGAAAGGAGGGAGCGAGACCTAGGTTTTATTCTCCCGTAAGAGTGGAATGATTCATGACCTCTTACAGCTATTTCTTCACGCTGAAGAGTTTTTGTTGCCAAGTGCAACTGTATTGTGCTAGAGTAAAGATGAGGAAGAACATATCACAGCTGTTATATCACCATTGTATCTGTTCCCCCCATATATCCCTACAATCCAATTATAAACTTAGAAGACCTTAACAGTAGTTCGTTTGTATATTACATATAGCATTATTTGAAACAGAGTAAACAGAAATTTTAAAAACTAGGAAATATTAACGACTATTTTTTCTATAACTTGGAAAAAAAATAGAAAAATTTTGGTGTGCTGTAATTACGCACGCAAAATTTACAATTTCAAGAAAAATAATCAAAAGATTCATGTAATAAAACATAGTTCCCTTAATTCTGTATAGTTTATTATATTGTATTCAGCTATCACAAATATGTCTATTTTATGTATATATATATATATATATATATATCCTAATTTGTCCTAATGTCTTTGCAAACATGTTAGGTTAGAATTATATCAATTATAAGAACAAAAAGTTCCAAAGATTATTTACAATTTCATATAAATTTATTTTATATAACAATTTAAATGCTTTCACATTAAATCCAAAATCAGATCTAAAATTCAGATTATGAATCTGAATCACATGAAAAAAAATATGTAGCTGTTAAGCATCTTTAGGATAACTATAATTTTTTTTTAATTTTCAGAATCCTAACATTTAGTTTAAAAATTAAAAAAGTTACTACCAATAGAGTAAATTTTATATAAAAACTAAATCTCTTAACTCATTAATAAAATCATTGTCAAATTAATCTTAATTTTATATTCCAGAAATACTTAAATTCTCACCAAATCATGGGGAAGTTAATTTTTTCCCCGCCCATAAAACTTTATTTAAATTAGAGAACGAAAATAAACAGATAAGCCAGATTTATCTATGCATAATGTAAATGGTCTAAATATTTTTGTACTAATTATTTAACGCTAATCATAAATTTCAGAGGGCGCGTCGGAGTTATTGTCAGACGATCTGTTTGCTTTTTTTGTAAGTTACGGTGCCATTTTTCTAATGATTTCTTGTTCATTTTATTATACCATAATAAATAAGTACTCTTACCAGAATTTATTTTGAAACTATATATAAAAAAAGGAATTTTGGCTGTGCTCGCTCAAGTCCAATATGGACTAACTGCAAGAAAACTATTTTAATAAATGAGCGAAATATTGTAGGCCTAGCAATTCCCTAGTCTCTGCTGTCATATCACCATCACAATGAAAGGCAAAAATTACAAGATATGAACAGTTAAAACTAGAGTTATTGCATGTTTTTAATGAGGTAAGTTATTTTTTTTTATCATAAAATGTACAAATGAAATAAAAAACATGGCGATTTCTTGATAGGTTGAACGATGGAATACTTACACCTTAAAGTTGCCCAACCCAGCAAAAAGGTTCGCCTATTCTAAAAATATCAAGGTAACAATATACTTTTATGTCACAAAAAAGAAAAAAAATCTTAAATATAAATCTCGCAATAACAACATTTACCGAACAAAAAAACGGGGACTTGAAATGATTGAAAGACAGAAACGGGAAAATAGAACGAAGGTTAATCGTACCCTCGTTACCAAGGTTCTCGCGAATTACTTTCCTTGCTTTTACGGCAGTGATGGGAGGTAGGCCTGGAAGCCACATACCACAAAATGCTGACACGATTAAACTTCAGTACCTGAGAGTACAACACAGCATATAGGAAATTGCATGCATTCAAGAAATACGAACTGTGGAGTGGCAAATGCGAAAGTTCCTACCTGTCTGCGGCGTGTGTATATATGAGGTAACCGGTTTGCGCCTGAGATGCGTTACGACAATTTTCTTGCAACGTTGGCTCATGCGCAGTACTGTAATTTTTTTCCCCCTCAATTCAATGTATAAACGCGATTGCAGTATAATTTACAAAAAATTATTGTGACGTTTGATGTTATACATTTCAGCGTATAGATCGGTAACTTTGCACTAAACTATGAAGGGAGGTGCTACAGAGCAATTAAAAGAGATAAAGTAGGTGGGAAAAAAAAAAAAGGAAAAAAAAATACACGCTCTAATGTGTGCCAAGCAGACGGAAGAAAACTTATAAATAAGGATGACTGGTTCTATGTGCTACACGCTACAATGGAATTGTATGAATGCATGTTCATTTTTTTTTTTTTCCAAACCAAAACAAGCTTTGAGTTGATGGGGGGGCAAACACACAAACTAAAGATACATAAGAAAAAAAAAAAAAAAATCCACTCATCTGCACAGGATATAGCGGCTCTTTACAAATTTGCTATACAGTTGGAGCCATCCGCTATAAGTGTCTCCCTCTACCATTTTGGTTTTTGCATATGCACAACTATAACAATTTTTCTAACCATAGTATTTGCCTATTGGGGAAAGGATTAATATATAAAAAATCAACAAATAAAATTCATCTTTTCTTATTTTCCATTAGGAGATGCTGTATTTAAAATTTAAAAAAAAATGTTATAAAACACCAGAAAGGTAAAAAGCACACCATATTTTAAGTTGTAATACTTGCAATGATTCTTTATCACTTCATCGCTTTAAGTTATAATACTGAAATTTTATTAGAATGCTAAAAGTGCTACAGAATCATTTTAAATGTTCGTTATTATACATGGAGATATTTTTCTAAGATGAATTTGGAACTAACCATTTGAAAGAAGCAAATCAAAGTTATCCCTTGAGTATACGGGTGGATATGATGGAAGGATTTTGATGAACAGTATTAACTATGACTAGCATGCGTAGCAGTTCACAGTTATAAATAAAATGCCACGCTTATGTTACTATACTAAGGACAGCTAGGGATACTCTGGATACAACGAATTTTAATTCATCGAAGTTGAAGTGCATTCTATTTTAATACCAAACGTTTAACTTATTAAATTGCATAATCAGAACAAGGCTATTTGAATTAGCTTTTATGCAAATTGTTCCGTAGATAAATACGAAAAGGTGTACGTGCGATTGTTGTGAGCGAACACTAAATTTGGGAAAAAGAAAGTATACCTTTCACAACTCATGAAAATGGACTTAATTTACGTTCGATCATAAACGCATTTTTACTGCAATATGGCGTGCTTTTTTAAAATATTTCTGGGAATCACGTTTTATAATGACGTTAATTCATCCTTTCCCCAAGACATTTTTTTTAGTATTGTTTCAACTGTCATTCTTTAAACATATATCGCAATGTATAGCACTAAAGTTATAGTCAGCCAGGCTTGAAGTCTGGACCTTTTATACATGATGTGGTACGAGCTAAAACAATTCTAACAAGTTCTATAAATAACGCGTGCGCTCTCCCTTCTATACCAATCGCCATGCTATCATTTGACAAGAAAATGAGTATATATTTTCTCCTCTTCTCTAGTTCTACTGCTGAGAAGGATTGTTGTGTTTTCTGAGTGTGCTTGTGTGTGTGAAAGAAGGGGGGGGGCGTCCTCAGTAGCTGAACACTTCCAGAGAGCTCTCGGCTGTAAATTGGGATCGTGGTTTATACAGATTATCAAGGGTAATCTATTGAACACTAGTTCGCAACTCGCTCTGTCCTACAACAGCACATTGTTTGCAACCTGGCAGTCTTAAACAGCACTCAGACTTGCTTTTCCGAGTCTTTGTATTCGCCTAACTCAGGAATTCTAGAAGCCAGAACTCTTCATCTTCTAGACTAGTTAACATAGGAACCAATTACCCTAGCCTGATGACTTTCAGACCATTCAGTGGGCCTTGTGATGGTACTGTGGGAGTGCAGAGGGATCTCTGGGATTTGCGTTCACTCCTAAATATCATCCTGGTTTCTTCTTGAGTTAGTTTTGGATGTCTCTCACGAGAGCAGGTTACGGTTACACATAAGACACAGTCAGACCACATTTAGATGCAAACAAGTTCTCTCTCTCATTTTGGTGTCCTCCAACTCGGAAGAAAGCAAATTGCGTACTCTTAAGAAGTGATGTGGTCAGCGGGAGGAGGGGAGCAGGCAGACTCTTTCACCTCCGGCGAATAATGACACTTCATGTGACTCTCCAAGTCAACAGAGGAAGAACAGATCTTACTACAGATATTGCATGCTATCTTCCATCCCCAGGTTGCGTTGCGTTCGGTAGTTGATGGAGACAGCACCTGATTTACTGGGGGAGAAAGACCCGTGCAACGTGGTGGAGATTTCCTATTTTCAGCTTCGTCAGCCGACCTTGCGGAACCATCGCCGCAGTCACTTTCTTGATCACTGGACGCATTGCCTGTGAACTGTAATGTAGACCCTGAGGTAACCATGGAAACTGGTGAATTCATGCTCAGGGAGCAAGGTGTGGTCACATTACCATTAGACATCCCTGCTGTCTGAATGACAGAAATTTCATTCATCTTTGGTGGCACTGCTGCCATGCCGTTCATGTATGCTGGCGGCAAGTAGGGAAAATAGAGATCAGGACGAGGATACTCTCCTGGTTTGCCTGGTGCCATCGGCATGGTGGGCAAGTCTAAAGACATTCGTCTTCCTCTGCGCGAGGTCCCGTTATTCCACATATGCGTGCCCATGTGAACTTTCAGGTTTCCTTTGGTGGTAAAAGCTCGACCGCAGATGTTACACTTGAAAGGCTTGTCTCCTGTGTGAGTTCGCATATGAATCTGAAGCGCACTCGCGCTGGAAAACGGCTTGTTACAGATAAGACAGAGATGTTTTGGTAGTCCAGGTAGCCTCTTAGATAGGGAAAGAATGGAGTTCCCCTCACTGATTGATCGTTTGCTGTCATCTGGTGTCTTCCGATGTCCATCAGGAGGTAGAGGCATAGAAGGGGGAGGAAAACTAGGTGGGAGTGGGGGTGGGAGTGGGGGTGGGGGTGGGGGTGGAGGAGGAGGAGGGGGAAGAACAGCCTGCTCATTATGAAATTCTTCATTCTGAGCAATAGCAGATACCTTTGGGGACAGATTGGCAGTTGTGGTTGTAGTCGTAGTGCTGACTGTAGATGGTACTGGCGATGGTGAAGGAGATGTGATAACTGTTGGGGTGCTCGTTGGACTAGTGCTAGCAGACGTGAACAGCTGAGAAGGTAGATCTCGAATTTTGTGAGTGAGCATGTGTTGCTTCATGTTGCCTTTAGTAGAAAAGCCACGCTCACAATAGTTGCATCGAAAGGGGCGCTCTTTAGTATGGCTTCTATAATGGATCTCCAGGGCACTGTTGCATGCAAATGTCTTGAAGCATATTTGACACGTGGTACTTAGTCTTCCTGGAGTTGGAGGAAAAGGCAGACCGACAAGAGGGGATGTAAACATCGTTGGCATGTCATTGGGTGGAGGAGTTGTCAAAGCTGTCGTTGTTTTTGGAGTTAAATCCAGTGCACCACTTTCCATTTTTGTAGGAATCAATGTGGTTGGTGTCGATGGAATAGAGATATTGCCTCCATTTATCGACATTGGCGATTCCGCTTTGATTAATGATCCTGGCGTTGATCTTTCATCCGCTGATCCCTCAGAACCTCCACGACTGGCATTGGATGATGGCGAATAAGGTGGTGGAGGAGCTGGAGATTTATCTCGACCAATGGTCATGTCTTTGGGTTGTGAACGATTCATAAATGGTTCATCAAAGCGAAGAAAATTACCCATTGCTAGTCCCATGCCAAATGGAGAAAAAGGCAGAGGCTGAGGGATGTTTGTATTGATAGCTTTCACATGGTTCTCCAGAGCGACTAACGATGCTGTATAAGTGGGTGGATAAGGAGTCGATGTCACTATTGGCCTATCCATGCTTGGCGATAGACTGCGTATGGAAAGAGCAGAAGTCGTATTAATCTGAGTTGTTGTTGTTGTCGTCGTTGTTGCTACTGTTGTTGTTGTTGACGGTGCTGTAATCTCTTCTTTCACAGATGATGGTCTAGGAGTGACTGCATTTAGTGGTGTCTCCTCTTCTTGACGAGGGGAATCCTTGACAGTGGATTTTATTACGCTTTCTGATGGAGTGATGGGCGTAGTATTGCTTTGAACAGGCGAAGAGGTTGAACTTGGGGTTGGAGTGCTGGAGCTCTTTGGTGTGGTACAAGATGTAGGTGTGAGGGCAGTCTGTGATATGATTGTTGGCGAGTGGACTGACGTAACTGGTGGTAATCCTGATCTTGGAAATGATATGGGAAGCAGTGGCGTTTGCGTTATTTCATTTCCCATCATTTGATTAGGAAGGAAGGCAACAGAGTCAACTCCTGTATGCATGCGGATGTGTTGTTGAAGAACAAGGGAATTGGTAAATTGTTTGTGGCACACTGGACACTGGTGCAGTATACGAAGCGGTGGCTTGACTCGATGCACACCCATGTGAGTCTTTAAGTTTCCTTTTGTAGTGAAGGCTCGCCCACATATTTTACATTTAAAGGGTCTTTCCCCCGTGTGAGTACGATAATGCATCTGCAGAGCACTTTTGCAGCTTAAAACACGTTGACATATGACACATTGGTTGGGGTCACTAAGCTTGTGTTCGATATTGTCTACTAACTGTTGCAGTTTTGATGTTTCAGATGTTTTCGTAACTTCCATTAGGCTTTCCCAAGAATTATCATTACTGCCTGGTTTTGGAAGAAGATCCTGGTAGTAATTTGGATCAGTTGTCAGTGCTAATGGTTCTCCATTTTGATCGGTTTGAGAGATTGGAGTGGGAACAGCAGTTACTGGAGGAAAGCATAAAGGAGAGATCGGAACCGAAGAGAAGGAGGAATGATGGAAAAAGGAAGATGCAGAGGTACTGATGTAAGGTGGACATGAAGAAACAGGATGAATAGTACTCACAATTCGCATGTCTGATGGCTTCTGATCATCGGGGTTGCCATCCGGCTCTTTCATTTCTTCTGCAAAGTGAGAAAGATGAGGTGGCTTGGGAGAAGGAGAAAGACTGCTATCATCTACATCCATGTCGTCTTCGCATTTCGAGGGTTCGCCCTCTTTTTCGCAATTTTCTTCGAAAGATCCTTCTACTGATCCCTCAGTAGCGTCAGTAAGATTTGAGCCCTCATTGGGGAAGATACTACGTGGGAGAGGAGTTACTCCTACCGATTCGCTCGCCTTTGGATTGTGAGACTCTCGAGGTGAATCCGCAGTGAGATCAAGACCTTGATTAAGTAAAGAATGTGGCCTACTTGAATGAGATACATAAGATATTTCTCCTGGAGTGCTGGAAGTACTGCAGGTAGGCTGTGGAGATTCGGAAGTCCCTGGCTCAGGAGGTTCAAGGGGAGGATGGAGACTATCAAGATATTCCGGAATAGGTGTTGTGTTCATTTCTAAAGTGGGATATTTGGATTTGTGTCTCTGGAAGTGAACCTTCAAGTTACCTTTCGTAGAGAATCGGTTACCGCATACATTGCACTTGAAAGGTCTTTCTCCTGTGTGTGACCTGATGTGGATTTGCAGAGCACTGTCACTACCAAATACCTTTCCACAGAAACGACATCTATGTCTGAACAGCGTCTCATCAGATTTCACTTCATTTCCACTTATTGGACTTTTGCTTTTGCAAAACCTTAGCACTTCTGAGTTACCGCTGATTCCACTGAGCCCATTAATGAGGAACGATCCTCCAGACATCGTGTTTTGAAGAGCTTGCTCAGTATGTCTTTGTAATAGCTCCAGTGTGTTTGGTTCATGTAGTGGGGGTGGAGGAGGAGGTGGCAAAATATTTTGCTTGTGCATTAGTTGAGGAGAACTATTAGAGAAAGTGGTAGTTGATGTGGATGCAGGTTGTTTGCTTGTGGAAGAAGAGGAGTTTGGTATTCTAGAAGATCCGTCTGATGCCAGAGAAGTAGTAGTTAAAGCCAGAACGACTGTGTTGCTGTCACTGCTCTGTGGTGGTGTGAGAGCAGCTGTACCAGTAAGAGGTGGTGGGATAGATGCTGTGACTTGTGGTAAGCGGTTTGTAGAATTAGGTGCACCCACCAACTGAGCCTGCAGCTGCTGGATGGCCTGTAACTGAACCAGTTGCTGTTGTTGAAGAGCGTACAGAGCTGACTGAACAGAAGACAAATTGGGGACTTCATCACTGTTCGCACCATGCTGGGCTACAGCCACCCTCGTGTTCTGTAAAGCTTCGATGGTGACATGAGTGTCCGAGAGGGCATATGGAAAGTGAGGTAGGATGGTGGAAATAGATACGGCATTGGCGTCACCTGCATTGTTCTTCATCTTATACCCACAAGTGAGGTTCAGCACTGAGTCGGTGTTTCTGTAGACACTATTCATGTCGACAGGTTGGTCGTCAGTGTTCACAAAAGTTCGTGGTTTATCAGCCACAAGAACTGGAAAGTCCCCGCTGTGCGGCGACTCAGCTTTTTGGTACGATTGTCCGACGAACGAGTGATCGGCTTCCAGGCCATATTTCTGGATGCCATCGGGTTCATCGGTGAGTTCAAGTGAGGAGTTGCTTCGGAAGGCAGGGCTTTCCTTGCCCTCTGGTGTAAGGTCATCGCTGCTGTCATCGGCTACAACTAGAACAGGCCTCTTTCTAGTGCACGTTCGTTTGTGATGTACGAAATCTGAGAGTTCTGCAAACTCGGCCCGACATTTTCCACAAATATGCTCATCACCTCCGCTGTCATCACCTGAGTTGGCTGCTGGAAAGAGATAAAAAAAAAAAAAAAAAACATATTAAGGATAATGCAAGAAAAAATACCCACAGATGTCATTACGTGTAATAGAAAGCAATAATATTAAAACAGAACATAAGCATATATTCGGGAAAGGCGAAATTTAAGACGTTGCAGAATCACATAACATACACTTAAATGACAGAAAATTCAAACCATAAAATATCAACACCACAACAGATTCTTAAATTTATAATCCTCAACCTATTTAGTCGAAAACACGCTATGGCCATGAAGCTAATGAAATGCATTAACATATCATTGATAACCTAATTTTTGTAACTATCGTTTTTTTTTGTCCTTCTGAGCAAGTGTGTTTAGATGTAATTAACATTAAATGATGTACTGATTTAAAAAAGTACTAAATAATTCCATATTTCAACTTTTTTTCTTCAAGATATAAAAATGAAGGTGACCACACTTCTGTTTGCAACTTTGCCTGAAGATAGAATTCCATACGCTACTGTTCTTATTGTATATATGTATCTTTAAAAATCAATAATAAAACACAGATTTCGTAGTTCTAAAATATGCATATATTCGGATCATTTGAATTATCACTTTTTTTTTTTTTTTTTTTTTGAGAGAGAGCGAGAAGGGAAAAATTGCACTAAACCATTTTTGCAAGAACACCGGGAAATTCCACCCGTAAAACCGTAAGGTAATGTCAACCGGCGCATCAAGTTTTTTTTTTTTTTTTTTTTTGGAAATACATCATGCATTTATCCTTTTTTCCAAGTGCTTAAGCATTCTCCATATATGTCAGTCAGTTTCTATATGCAGTGTCCATTAACTTTTTCACTGATTTATTTGATCATTACGATCTTCGGCATATAAGGAATGGTCGTGCCATTGATGTGGGAAGAGGCGAGATGGGATTACTGTTGCTCTGACATGTTCGGGGAGGGGGGGGTCAAAATATTGCTCCTTTAAAAAAAAGAGGAGTGAGTCATTTCACAGAAGGTAGCTTCCTCCAACCCCCCCCCCCACACACACACACACACTGACGTACCCTAATGACGATTAGGGTAACCTCCTCGGGAAGTTGGAATAACCCACATTCTAGTAGGTGCCGGAAAGGGATGGGTACAAGCACCGTGGAACTATGTTACTGGGATTCTAGTGGCATGATGAACGGGGATGGACTATGTGGAGCCTCTAGACCTCTGTCTGGAGAGCAACTCCCTAGTCGGCGATCCATCAGAGAAATTGGGCCTCCGGAGACATTGTCGGCGGAGGCACGGGAAGTTCGCTCAGTCCCCGCTAACTGTCGGCAGGCCACCTCTTTTTATCGCGTATTTCGACTTAGCTTCAGCGTTCTGAACGACCTAGTCAATGTTTTAATAAGGTGAGCCAGCTTTTCCCCTCTGCCATACATCTTAGAAGTGGATGGTGGATGGCTTGACATGACTATGAGATCACTTTGAAAGCTACCCTTACAAGAGGGAGGAAAGAGAGAGAACTTATACATTTACTGCTCTAAGGGCGCATATTTTTTCTCCAGAATGCCATGAAAAATGTAGCGAGCTGAAGCAAATATGGAGAAATATTTTATTCTGTAATGGAAGAACTCAGAAGCAGGGCAACAGCTTTTTTCTCGCGAGTATGTTGTCTTACATTTCCATGGATAGTTTATGGAGGGTTTTTTTCAAGGAAGGATTTTTAAGGATTTATCTGCAAAAGCAATAACTAAATAGAATAACGTCTTATCCATACTTAATCTTCTTCCATTTTTCTTCTTTATTCTCCATGAAGAAGACATACCCTTTTTTTCCCCCACTCTCCGGCTAGAGCTGGTATATATTTTAACAGATATGTGTTAAGATTTATGTTGGTAGCTCAAAAGCACTGCAAATAAGGCAGCATCAAAAATATATACATACAGGAATACCACGAAAAACATTACTTTTGATCCTCCAGCTAGAGTAAAGTTCACAAATGGCTCTATTTCGTACTATAAGATAAACCTATCTGCTAAAAGCTAACCACGTGAAAATATTCTTGAAGGGATATAAGGTCTGTTTTACGAATAAAGAAATATATAGACTGTATAAAAATGACCCTTACACACAAGTTATTTAAAAAAAAAAACTAGTTAGATATTTTCAGCAGAAGATTTTATAAATTTTTTCCTTTTAATTTATATTCATTTTAGATCAAATTCTTCCATTCAGATTTCACTGTAAGACTTTTCACAAGAAAGTTGAAGATTATTAAACTATTATTTGCTTTCTTTGAGTTTTTCCCCTTCTGATATTGTATAAAACCAAGTCATATTTCCGGAAAGCTGATATTCATTCGAGCTACTGGTCAAAAGAGAAGTCTTATCTGAACAAAAGACTTCTTGTGTTCAGATAAGACGTGTTCCTATTAAAAATGTTACTTCTAAAATTAAAAGAAGCAATAGAAACTTATATTTCTCACATCCATTTTTTTCCGTCTTATAAAACACTATCCATTCCATTAAAAAAAAAGATATTTATATTCGCTCCAAGCTACAGTACGTTGACTGTTTCCGAAAAACTTCGGGTTTGCGGATTCGGTTGCATGCCCTTTTTCAGACTAGAAGTGCATTAGGAAATCACTCTAGCAGTTATAATGCACATATCCTCAAAAGAATCCCTCATCATGATTGACAAAAAAAAAAAAAAAAAGAGAAAACGTTTTCTATAAGTCTAAAAAAAGATATAGACGAAGATTGTGTTGGGAAAAAGAAAATTAATAGAACACCAGAGGTTTTTAAAGAAATAAGCCAACTATCTTGCAGATAATAAATACTTGAACATATACTATATGTTCGCAGTATTTGTAAACATGCAGTGAAAACGTATGAAAGGACGTAAGCACACTACCTTTATGTAGTCTACCGATTTCATTTTTCGGTATCGAAATGAGTCCAGCTTTAAAAATGTTTACTTTAGACCGCAGTTGTAATTCTCTGGCGATAAAAGAAAAACAATGTTTTAAGATTTACTTCATTCCTCTCTTATAATATCGGACTGCTCACAGTATGGATATTTCCCCTGGGAATTGTATTTTCCATATCGCTGATGTGTTCTGCGCAGAAGTCTATACCAAAGGGTAGAAATTGTCATCCCCCCCTCTATAACCAAATACCGAAGCATTATTGGAGTAGGACTTTCTCCTAAATTATATATCAACTCAGATTATCCTATTTTACATGCTTTATGATCATTCACGTGCATGAAAAAACGTCAATGATATTCCTCTGCTTTTTCCCACATGTCCTTACTTGCATTATTTACACGCCTCCGGTATTCCAAACATAATCCCAACCTTAATCGAACACACAGTCGATCAACCTCTGCGGATAATCGCGATAGATAGGAAGGATCGCTGGCACAGAGCCGTAACATAGTAGTTTACATGCATTTGTCTTAGATGAAGTTAAGTCGTGCATCTTTCACATAAAAGCGTGTTTCGCTATGTCTCCTAATAAAACTTCGCAAGGGGTGGAGACAGTTACTGCGAAACGCTTTCCTAGAGGGAGCAACTTGTCACTGAAAATGCCTGTTTGCCGAAGTGGCAATAAGATAGATTGCTGAAGCTACTATCTGCAGCTCCATGACAGCTGGTCGGAAAGAATGCTTGCGATTTTTTTTTTATTCTTCTAGATGCTTTTTTTTCTCCCCCCCCCCTTTTTTTTTTTGTTTGCAACATGGCACAGCTTTTGTTTTCATGGACTACCAGAAGAAGCATTATTATATACTAATAAACTGCGCATGAGATGGTATCTAAATGTTAGAAAAAAAAAAAAAAAACTAAATGCAAATTTCAAATCATAATATTACTCTGAAGGTAATTTTAGCGAATGATAGAGCTTATACATTCACCATACCATACCAGTGTTATGTGTGTAAACGATGTTCAGCGATAGTCCTTTTGTAACTATTGTCGTAATGGTAACTCGTAAGATAGATGCTACATTAAGACTAGCAATCAGTGCTTTTATAGTGCATTAAAAGTTTATACACATTTACCAGAGGCTGTCTTAGAAAAATATGAATTCACAAATGCCAGGATGTATTATGTAAGCATAAGTGATTTTTGGCAAATAGCAGTCGTATATGATGTCGAAGCGATTCAGTATCTCTAAGAATGTATATACTCCCCCCCAAATGAAACATGCAGTGAACAATGCAAGCTTAACTTCACTTGCGAGGCTCAATACCTCTAAAAATAATATATATTAATTAACAGATAATACACACACGCTTAAAACATGCAATTATTGTAAATAAATTGTAATGTAAACATAGAATTACTGTAGTTTATTTTAATGCAAGTTTCGAACTATGCATGCTAATGAAAATTTTGTTGGTGTTATAACATCCTTGGAGTTCAACATGATTGTTTAGAAGCGTCTTTGAATTCGTGAAGTGAGAGGACAAGCAAGCATTATTTACTCGAATTTATTTGAGTAAGTATATTGGATGCGTGGGACGAAAGCAGAGTTTAATTCTGCATATAACTTAATTTAGAATCAAAAGGGCATCGCTTATTATTTAAAACATGCCACAAAGTCAATGTAATTCAAGGCTCTTATTAAAAGTTCCATGAAAATTCATCGAAAAAACAGTTCACCGAAAATTTTAACTAAACTTTCATTAAATTGATCCAGCCTAAACGGAATTGCTAATATCATTTCGAAACTTTTTTTGAAAATGTTATGATAAAAGTGATCCATTTGGAACAAAAACTGAACCGTACAGACAGCTTCTTGTACCCACAACTTCTACTAATTCCGCTAAGTCAGAGAGTTATTGTAATACATAATTTGAACACATTATCTCTTTCTTGCCCCGAATATAGCTGAACGGAAAACTGAAACGGTTCGACATTTTCGTGTAAAAGTTTCAAATTGTTCATCCCATAATAATTGCTGTATTGAAGTCGCATATCACTACAAGTAATATGCGACTAGTAGTAACAATAATAATAACGGAGCCTGCGTAGGCTGGGCTTTTCCTCCCAGAAACAGGCAAATCAGTCTCATGAACAGACATGAATCTGTTATCGGACAAGGAAGACTATAAGAAACCATATTGCTCTCTCACTTTGCACGGTTCAGTATTTGTTCTAAATGGATCAATTTTATCATAACATTTTCGAAAAGTTAAAATTTTCAGTGAATTGTTTTTTCTATGAATTGCATTTTCGACGAATTATCGTTCGATGAATTGTTCATTAGATTAATTGCCTTTTCAAAGAACTCTCTGGATACCGTATTAAAACTGATATAAAGAAATGAAATATCTTTTTGATATTTTTTTATTCGCCCAGATATGATCGCACTGCACTCTATTAATAGTTTGGTAAAATAAGGAATATATAAACGAACGGGGAACGAACGCATTGTGCATGATTTACTTAAAAATAGTACTCAGTCAAAACAGCACATTTCTAATTCAGATCCTGGTATACTGACACACCATCGATTATCACAAGTACTGCCGACCTATTGTTACATCTCATTTTGTCCTCAGTCGGTAATAACGATGTTCTTTTGGATGGAAAGAACTGTTCAAGTCACACTCGGTCGCGAAGAATATTCACAGGGCTTTTCAACTGAAGATGGGTTAGCCGGTCTCATACAAAGGTTGAAGAGTTTTCTTCCAGAAAATCAGGCATATCGACAAGAACAGACATAATACACTGGTCTCATTACCTTAGTTGCTTCGGCCATAATACCAAACAACTCAACCTAAAATGCTATTAAAACTGTTCATTTGAATGACAAGATAAATCTTAATAATGATGCTATCAAATTTCATAAAGCCAGGCAAGAATAATAATATTATCGTTTCGATTTTTTGTTTTTTTAATAAAATCGTTCCAATTATAACGAAAAAGCATATGTTTATCGATCAGGTTTTGAACCTAGGACTGGTTAGTATTGCGCTGAAAAAGTACTAATTTCTTCTTATTGTTCTGGCTTATTAAACCAGTAAGATTCTTCGCTACAAGAAGCATCTCTTTTCACTCTTTACCGTCCTGAGCTCTTTCAGTCCAATTATGAAGGCTCATTCCACCAGGTATTCTAGAATTTGACTGAAATTATCTGAAATCGGACTAAGAGGAAAATATCAGAATTGGTCTGATGTTATTCTCATAGCTTCGCCACAGTCTTCCTCAGGCCTCAACATAAATGTTTGTTTAACCACTTTATTTTCAATTGTTCAAGCCATCTCAGCCTTTCAGTTCTAATTTCGTCAGTTGGTATAGTTTTTCATTGTACCTTCTCCACTCTGCCGTTGTGTTATCTCTAACAGGTCAAGTACTTTTGTAAGGATTTCATTTTAAGAAATGTATCCCCCCCCCCATCTATTAAGCTCACAAGGTTTCTGCATCACATAAACAATTAACTAAAAATATATAAAACAAAAAACTGCTTTCCATATTTGTATTTAATTTTGTTCGAGAGACTTTTAGATGATAATAAATGAAGCGAATGATAAGATTTAATGCTTCTATTTCTGTACTAATCTGAAATAATTAATGTTCCAAGAAATTAAGGACGCAACAGTTTTAAATTTCTACTTATCAATAGCAAACTGGTCATTTTCCTCTGGCCTGATATTTCTGCATACGTTTTTATATTCAATCTTATCCTGCTTGGTTTGTGACAGTAGTTTTTCAGCGGTAGCGTTTAGTTTTCTGGATATTATTCTAATATCTTCAGCAGTTTCTCCAGCTAGGTACGTATAACCTGCATATCCTAACACTATTGTTCTGCTTGAATTTTCTTTTTCAGTTTCTCTAAACCTAAATCAGATAGGATGCGGGAATAGGAATTTCCTTCGAATCCTGCCTTAATAATAAAAGGTTCAGATCTGATTACATTAGCCAGTAGTACACATTTGCTTTCAGCGCAAATTTTGATTAAATTTATTATCTCATTCCTCGTTCATTTAGTACTTCCAAAAGCCTTCTTTGTGAAGGCATTCATATATTTTTTTTTTTTAATCTGTAAATAGAAAAACTGTTGATTTTAGTTCCATTTTTTTCTTTAAAATTTCTCTAGTCCGCTGTGAACCAATTCGTTCGGAATTCTGCATGATATCCACCGGTAATTTTCTTCTGCAAATGATAAGTGACCTTTAAGATAATGTTACATGTGGATAGAAGAGATGTTACATGTGGATAGAAGAGATATCCCACTAATTTTCACATTCGCCTTTGTTTCCTTTTTTCCTCTATTATGAAGGTATTTTTTTCATTTTTCCATACTGAATTTATTTAACTATGTATATATATTTATAGTTAATCCAGCGCTTCTATATTTGATGAGTTCGACGACCATTCCATCAATACTTGGCGTGTTGTTTCTAAGCTGCTTTACACTCATTCATTTCCATCTAGCGATGAATTATATTTGCAGATTACAGGCATGATTACGCATCTGTTCAGAATCTTAGGGTTCATTCAGGAGTTGGTTAAGATATTCTCTAATAGCTGTTGTTCTAAATGCTACTCTCCACTGTTGTTGTTAGTTGTTTTATGCGTTGACCTGTTGGTACTGAATTATTGCAGTTTCGTTTTGCTAATAAAAACTATACAGAGCAGTTGCAGCGAAAAGAGGAATAAAGTATAATTTCAAATTGTTTGACAATAAAAAAAAATGATAAAGAAAAACGAAACTGTAACGGAAAAAAATCTTTCAACCGGTCTTAAGCTTAAGACTGGTTTAAAAACGAAAATTTACTGTAGAGCAACGTAGCAATGTAGAAAAAGACATTGCAGTGTAGCTCTTGTTTAATGCAGTGGAATTTAATAATCGTTCAGAGTTCAAGTTTTAAATTGTTGGAATTTCTGTTGTTTTCACGAGAACTATCGTGATATCTGCAACATAAAATTATTCGAAAGAACCTCTGTTAATTGGTAGTTGTTTTGCAAAAATCCAATGAACGTATCGAGAGCAGTAAGAGTTGTATTAAACCCATTTTTGATTTACGTCGGCATGTCTTGACATTTCTCTAGGCATTTATTACTACAAATGGTCTAAAACCAAAATTGAAATCATCCCATAAATCTTATTTGATCTATATCCTTAAATACCAAATTTCATTAAATTCCAATCCAACTAATGCAGTATTAATAATTCAAATCGTTTTGAACTGCTCCGATTGAAATCAAAACTGATCCACGTGATCATCTAGTGTTCGTTCTAAAATGTCTAGTTTTATTATATTCCATCCTTATAGTGGAGCTATTGCAATACATAATTGCTACACGTTTTACACAATTTGAAATCTTGTAAATGGTCTGATGGGAAACACAAAATGAAATGCCCAACAAATCTTTGCAAGCATTCCAAACAAGAAATTTGAATAAAAATCCATCCAACTCCGAATAACTTTCGTACAAATGGACAGAAACAAATCATTAGATGCTTATTCAATTTGCGAAACATATCGAGATATCACAGTTTTTTTCCTTCTTGAAAAACTCGGTTTTCATCCATCAAAAACAGGCAAACAAGATAAAGAACACACGCAATTTAAGGATATGTTACAGACATCAATATTAGCTACCTCAACCGTAATTCTAAACAGCTAATCCATTTAAAAATGACTTGGTTCGTTTGTTGTTGTCACAACAAACGAACCAAGTCATTAATGCCATGCACACAGTATAAAGTGACAAACATTGTGCCCTTTTATATCTCTTCTTTAGTGATTATGCTAAGACTTTCGACTCTCAGATGGGACACAAATTTAATTTTTTGCATTCCAACTTAGAATTCTGAAACACTTTCAAATAATTAAAACGATGTATTTCAACAACTCTATTGAGTAGTTGTTCCGCGTAGTTTTTTTTTTTTTTTTTTTTTTTATCTTCGTGAAGAAATCAGTATGAGGAAAGCATTTGAAGCTGGAAACGCGATTTAATATTGGAGGTATGAAAATTCTGTTATGTAAGGAATGTAGAAGCTGCAGTGCTCACTAGTGGTCAATAAAAACGAAAATTTTTGATTGAAAAGAACATGAGATATGGACTTAAATAACAAGAAAACCAAATATATAAAAATTGATTACAGCGGAGACTTCAGTACATAATGAGGACTGGCTGAAGTAGATTGTTCCATGCAGCTGAAAGCAAAACTCATTAAGAAAGAAAGACACAAACATTAAAGAATTTTACAAGGAAAACGGCAACAACAGATGTACAGAAAATCTAGAAAGATTGAAATATCTCACAGTATATGAAAATTAGATTTGTTTATGTTCATTCTTTTTTTGTTGTTGTTCTATGGAACATAATCTTGGACTCTCACAAAAAACAGGAAATGTATAAAGAGCTTTGAACTATGATGACATTAGCGAAGAATTTCCTGAACAGGAAAAAAAATAATGAAAGAATTAATAATCAGTTAAGATAAAAACCAGACAGTGAAGACTATAGACTATGATTAAAGAGAGATAAATAGAGAATTGTGAATAATATAGAAATGTATCATTTTGACACTAAAACAGAATTATAAAGATTTTCGTGAACCAAAGATTAAGTTTAACAACGAAAATTACTTTCTCGTATCTACGGCACATATCAGCGTTGGGGTTTACATCTTATAAGTTATAAAAGGAATATAAAAGTTATATATATAAGCATATATATGAAACATCTATTTTAGATTTTAGTAGCAGCTAGAGACTTTAAAATCACCTTGATATTGTTAAGGTCCTTAAAAACTAATTTTTTTCTTTCATTTAAAAATAAACAGTTGCTCACTTTATTTTTCAAATTACACGTATCAAATTATTTTTAAAGGAATATTTCCATTTCAGCTTAATTTTGAGTTTCTTTTTCTGCCAGTTTCAGATCGTATTCTAAAAAATGCATACTTTCTTTTAAAAAATAATGGAAAACAGAAGAAAAGGACTACAATAAGCTACTTTTTTAAAAAATTTCAAGTTAGCTTTTTTGACTAGTTTATCCCTCTCTTATAACCAGTTTAATTGTAAATTGGTAACAATTTTTTTATTCAATGATTTATATAACTATATAATTACATCTCTCTCTCTCTCTCTCTCTCTCTCTCTCACACACACACACACACACACACTTTGCTAAGTCCCGGCTGAAAGATTAAAATATTATTTATTTCCCTTGGGCTTCCTAGCTTCCTTTTTTGTCCGTACTAGATTGTAAAATTTATTTTAATCCAAAGCTTCTCCAACAGGAATGGCTACTATAGGGATATGCCGAAAAAGGGCATATCCCCTAGTTAATATAGCGGTATGGCTTTATACAGATTTTAACCGATTTCCATTTAGCATAAAATAAATACAATATCTGGTATACGAGATTTGTGTGGTAGGGATATGAGAGCGGAAAACCTACTCCGTGAGAAAGCTTTCAAGTGCAAAACGTTTTGGACCATGTGAAGGTGGGTTGGTATAAGGAGGAGCACTGGTCCCATTGCTTACCGTCATGCAGACCATATTCTAGATATTGCCTTTTTCTTTACATCACATCTCAGATAATTTATCCCCTTCCAAATCCAGATCTTACTTAAAGATTCTCTTGATTCATGTCATTATCCTATAGGCTATCCTTAAACTAGTACCCAACACTTAAGTCTTTTACAGCCGTAGCATAACGATATTCTTGATTGAATTCCGCTATGCTTGTGGGGTGACAAACAAATTATTAGAGATGGAAACGAAATTGCTTCTACTTCTGTATGAGACTGGCTAACATACCTTTATTTGAGAAAAAAATAAAATAAAATAACGCTTAGAAAAGTTTCATGTCATGACGAAAATCGAATCAAGGGCTTTGCTCCAAAGGACGTCATGTTATTCTTCCAAGTGCACCAGAGAAGTGCAATATAAAAAACACGATCATACTAAAATTTATTGAGGAAACGTCGAGTTGTTGAAATTTTTAATTTTTAAAGCGGATAAGCAAATCGATGTCGACTTTTATAATATAATATATTATTTTGAATATCATCTCCACTCTGTGGATTCCATTCCCACCATGCGTATAGATGCTCGTGGATGGCTTTAGAGTAGTAGATGAATTTTCATCATCCATATGAGAAGAAATTGATTTACACATTCTCCTAAAGGCCAAACACGGAGCTTTTTTTTAAAAAAAGTTCCATGTTTGATCTAAAGCAGTTTTTTATTTTTTTATCGAGGGGAAGCCGCTCATTAACCAAATATCAGCCTTAGCATCCAGCGAGGCAGGCTGTACTGGTGTAAAGAACTATCATTAGCAAGTTGGAATTCACGATATGGAGTGACCGATGTCTGGAAAACACATTTTGCTAGAACTAAATTCATTTCTTCAACTATGAAGTTCAGCGCTTGTCTGGAGTTTCCCTTTCCCCCTGTATGGATTTAAGGCTTTGCTGTAGTGCATGGAGGAATCATCATCGAATATGCAACACTTCTGAATAACGCTCCTTACATTTTGGCAGTACGATAGCGCACTATGGAAAACCACAGATGCTATTGGGACCTAGCTGGAGGAATATTATGTTGAAAAACTGGACTTCCCTGCATGGAATCCCGATCCCAAACAAACAGGGTTTAGGCCAGGCCAGTGCTTCCAACAATCATAGTGTGCGTAATTATGTTGAAAGGAGAACGGCCCAAAATACTAGACATTATCATGAACTGGGAGCTATGATTAACAAAGAGTCCACATGCTATCGAGGTGCATGTTCAGTTATGTAAGCAGTTTCTGCTTCATGCATATGAGATGAACGTTGGGCGACTTAGTGAGAAACAGGTCATTAATTTGATTCATTACTCTCGTTTATACTTAGTCGAGAATTTTTAAGTAGCTGTTAAAAGATAACACTCGAATATGAGAATCATATTCAATGAATCAGACTTGTTTGCAAATGGACTTTGAGAGGGAGGGGGGAAGTGAAACCTGGATTCAAGTCTCGTCTGTAACAGGAAAAATCATCTAAATTATCCCTCTAAAGTGGCAGTCTGCGTTTGCACACAGATCATTTCATGAATATACGCATTCAGCAGACAATAACATATTCTGAACATTAGGCTTGGAATGACTAAATGTTAGCCTTTGCTCAATCACTTCGTTGTTTCTTTCTAAAACTCTGGTATCGCTAATAATCTACTGATTTTCAAGGTAATTTCTTTGAATCGGTTAAATCAAAATGGGTACTTCAAATAGCAATAAATTTTTTTAAACATGCAGTTCTAAATATTTTTTCACGCAACACAGCGAAATTCGGAAAAGCTCCATGCTTTTGAACACAGTTGTATAGAAGGCAGATTGTACTGGTTCTATTAATACTGCTTTTGACACTTGTGATATTTATTTTTTAAATTTTGCAACGGGAGTTTTCTTGCTAGTTTTCGTTCTCAATTTCCAGTTAGGAACTCTCCAGCGATTTCCTTTTCTGGCAGAAGTCACATGAATGGCTTCTTGCATTACTGAAAAGATGGTTTGATATCCTTTTGAGACCTTCGTGTCAATTTTAAGTTGTAAGAAATTTCCACATCGAAAAGGAGGTGATTTTATCTATGAAAAGACGAATTCATACTACTAAATTCATACTTCGAATGCTACGATTTTCAACTCATACGAGGTTGATATAGCTAATTGACTGACAACAGCTATCAACATCATAATAAAGATATAGTTTATAAGATTATATTTAATTTTTATTCTTTTGAAGATGAAATAAGAAGTACGTTGGTATGTTGTATTCAATAAGATGTTTTCCCTATATCAACATCTTTCATTTGATGAAAAATAATACATTTTTCTCTCCATTTCTAACATCTTGAATAAGTTACTAGTTAGATGGTTGGGCCATTCTTCCTCTTCCCCCTTTCCTGTAAGAAAGGAACTTGCATCGACTACTACTCGAGTTAGGTCATGTGAACGCAACTCGATAAACGGACAAAAGAATATCTACCAAGAGTTCCCCTGGGAAGCAGGCAGAGAAGTCGCGTTTGTTTTCTATACATCTAATGAAATCTGGAATAGAGCTCCATAATCTACTTAACTGTTCTCTTGTTGGCTGAATTTCCAGAAAAACCTTAGGAAAACGGTAGTTGGGATGGAGATGGGAGTGCTTTATTGACTTTAGCTAAATCTCCTTGGCAAAGGATGATAACCAATTGAGTAGAAAGTACTGTTGTTAGGCTTGAAAAAAATTCAAACCTAACAACGGTATTCAACCATTTATCCAACGTTTCTTTAAAAAATATTTTATTAAAATTGTTGACGTTCTTCTCCATCTGTCGGTGATACGAACAATTAGCAATTTGGTTTTTGCAAATTCATGACATTTTTAATTGTAAAGCTAGTATTATCACCCCCTTAAAAAAAAAAAAAACAGTAAGGTTTTAGTAGCTTTAAGGGAGGGGGGAAAGAAAGTACGATTTCTTTCCCGTCAGCATCATACATGCAAAAAAGAAATAAATAAAATTCCTGTACAACACATACACGAAAGAAGTACAGAATGCCAAAAGATTAATGAAATTAGATGTATTTTGAATTCATTTATGATCTTGTTTTTTTTTTCTTTTTATAATACAAGATTGCATCGTTAATTCCTAAACTATGTTAATTAGTACTAAGCTTTTCTTTAAGTTAATTAGCAAAATGCAAATACTTGAGCAACTTTTTTTAGCGATGTATCTTTATAGGATTTTTCCCTTTGTATGAATTTTTGTTAATCGTAGTAGAAAAACTGTCGAAAAAATACTGTTAAGAAAGAGTGAAGGGGGAAGTTTGAACCCTGTTCGACATTGCTTTTAAGAATTATGTTAGTATAAGAATTTCGACATAGTAATTCTGGTAATGACAATCGTATATTCCGGACTGTTGACTGAGGAAATTAATTGATTAAATGCGTTTTTTGTTCAATTTTGTTAAACTCAAAAGAAAAGTTAACATATTTCTAGGCAACCCTTATTAACCTGTTAGCTATTATTATCTGCATCTTTTATTTCCCCTCCGTGATCACATTTGTTTTAAACCACTTAGTTTCATTGCATTTCTTGTTCATTCTTCAGTAAATTACTATCCATCTTAACCAACTCTTTCTTTGTGTTTTCCTCAATCTTCTTTCCTGTATATTTATTTTTATGTTCTTTTCTTCTTCATTTCTATTCTTTGTACGCTCCATAAACTTATGTAATATATCGTCTAATTACCTTTGTGTTACTGATGCTAATACACGCGAAGCCGACAAATCTGTATGTGCCGTGCACATATTAAAAACAGACGAGCTATGTCTAAACCAGATTAAATTGAAATTTACCAAATTTCATAATAGTATGATTACTGGCTACAAAGTGTTGTGGATTTTTATACAATATAGGCCATTAGGGTTGCTAAATTTCCTGTGTGGCAAATTTAAGAGCTCCGTAGCTCAGTCGGTATAGAAAGCCCTGGGTTCGATTCCCGTCAGGAACCTTTATATGGTTCTCTTTCGACGAAAGGTGAGTTAGCCGGTCTCATACGGAGGTAGGTTTTTTCACCCGGAAACTCGGGTTTTTCTTCCCCCAGAACATGCAAACCGGCCGCTTGAACACACGCATCTACAGACATAGGACACACCTGGAGGCATAGGGCTAACCACCTTATCCTCGAGATGGGTATGGTTTGGAAGGGCTAAGGACACCTCCGTAACAGGCCTAATACATAAAAAGGAAGAAGAAGAAGACAAACTTGCTGCATGTTCTTTAACGCATATGGTTAGTAGAAGCAAAGTTGGACTTACGAACTACGAGGGTAAAACAATAACCGGGGAATATTATTCCAATCATTTAACCAGATTAGACGAAAAAATTCGTGAGAAAAGACCCGGTTTGCAGAAGAAAAAAATCATCTTTCATCAGGACAATGCACCTGCCCACAAAGGTGTTTTGGCAATGGGAAAATTAAGGGATCTGCACTATGAATTGTGGGAACATCCTCCCTATTCCCCAGATTTGGTTCCCTCTCTTCCCAAAACTAAAACTCTTCCTCGCTAGTCAGCATTTTTCTTCGAATCAAGAAGTGATTGCAGCTGCAGAGGGGTATTTTGCAGATCTTACTGAGAACCACTACAGGGATGGGATAATGGTGCTGGAGCATCACTGGAATAAATGAATTAGTCTTAAAGGAGATTATGTTGGAAAATAAAAATCATTTTGCAATTATAAATTCGTTTTTTCATTGTTAGGCCGAGAACTTTTCAGACCACCCTCGTAAAACAACAGTATATTTATGTCTGTTACTATTGCTTGTGTTCTCCAACCAAATTTGCATGTTTTGAGGGATGAAAGAACCGAGTTTCCAGAAGGGAAAGTCCACATCTCCTTACTAAATCGGATAACTCATCTTGATTTGATAAACATTATGAAGATTTTTAACATTCAGAGAGCAAAATGAGCAGTAATGTAATTAGTCACGTTGCCAATACGTGAACGTTTTGAATTCTCTTAGCATTTTTTTTTTCATGGGCTTCTATTGGATTTGTGATCTGTTCCTTAAGTTTATGCAAATGAAGCAACAGCACATATCCAAAAACCAATAGAAGCTCGGGAGAAAAAAAAAAAAACTTTTAGCGTTCATTTTGATTAGCAGGTTGAGGATTTACATAGTTCACGAGTTTCATAAGCGGAATCCAGCTTCCTGATAAATCTGAGGCAGCTTAAAAATATCATGATTGGTCTATAGAGCAAGAGCAGCGTTCCCAGATTATCTAATCCTCCTTATAGATAGGATTATCATGAAAACATACAGATAGCCCTAATGCATTACCGAGTGTACTTATTCTACAAAAAATCGAACAATTAAAAAAATCTGGAGTATGTACACTTCCGTCGACGTTTTTTTTTTTTTTTTTTTTTTTTCATGCTCTAACTCCTGACGCTAAGACGTTAACAATGTGGAGCGTCTGTACGTCATCAAAAAGTCGTCTAGCAAGTAACATTATTGTCAGTAAGGTAGAACTCGAGAAACTTCCCAAATAAAAGAAAACCGTAATTCAATCTGTTTCTAAATCACAGGCTCGCTATTGATGGGAGCGCGTGCCGATGTTCATTTCATCCTGCACGGACCTCCAAAAGACTAATGGAACAGGGAAGTCACGTGGTTGTTGGTTAACAGCGCGAGCCGCATTAGCGCGGAATGAGTGGGGGCGAAGTGATGCAACAATTAAGAGCACACTTCTGAAACACTACTTCTGGCACGTCGCTACGATTTTAGTGAAAGTGACGCCATCCGATTGCGAAGCATTATCTGTATGAAGTCTCCAAGAAGCAAAAAAAAAAAAAAAAAAAAAGTATGGCTTGATGTTGTTTCCCCCCCCCCCTTCTGACTTCTTCCCTTCCTTTCGACCAATGCCTGTTAGATGTGACAACATAATCAGCATCTCATCTCTTCCCCTCCCCTCAAGAACGAAAGTTGTGATAAAAGTTCTTCAACTATCACCGTCTTCTAGGTCTGTCAAAGATTTATGTTTCTTCTCGATGCCCTTATCCAAGGAAAATCCTCTTTGCTGAGGATGTTCAATTTGCCCCCTCGAACAATTTTTCTCGGTCATTTCTTCGATCTCCCGCGATTAACTTTAATTCTAGTAAGCGACCTGCCACATTGTGTTGGCTACGAACTTGCACTAACAGACCTATATATTAATCAGAGACGTTATCAGCAAAAATAATGCTGTCATTTTTCTCATTTTTTTTCTTTCTCTACCGCGTAACGGTGAAGAAAGAAAAACCAATCTGCCATAGGCCACCATTTAACTCAATCTCTACCCGGTGTCACTTTGCCTATTTGTTATGTCGCTTAACTCCGTACACTGGATAAAAATAGGTGGAAAGAGCATTAGAATTGCGCGTGGTTGTCTGAATTTCGATTGTTGTCAAAGAAATTGCGGCTTATGGTGAAAGATAATGTTAGAAAATATTAAGCATCCTTTTCAACACTATCACATTTGATTGCTCTAACCCACTCATCTATATAATGTGACGGATATAAAAATCTAAAGTTCTCAGGGATCAATCCAGAAACAAAAACGGTTACTTAGAATTATTACTTTCTCATTGCGACATCTACTGGTAACATACGCAACTAAATGTTCACCAGAAAGTCTGAGTAAGAGAACTGAAATAGTTTACATCTATGCACGACCGCCAAAGCTTATGAGATGTGGTGCAACACTAATAATTAATAGATTTTTCTCTTAATCGATTTTGATATTATGGTTCGTTGGTTATTTAAATTACGCCAAACAAATTAAAGGTCTTGCAGCGATGTGTCATATCTGTAAAGTGCATAATCTCAAGCCAGTTTGTGTTCTAGGGTGTAAAACAGTAATGTACTAGACTGGCTGGTAGCAAGTCTAGTACATTACTTTGTAACTTTCAGCCAAGTTCTTATAAAAGTGCCTCGCGTTCTTAGAGATTCGAACCCGTGCTGTTTCTCCCAATGGGCATCATTATCTCTCCCTCTTTGTCCTTTCTCACCAAAGCCAGCCAATAACGTGTTTGCCGATGACCGTGGTTATCGGCAGGTTTTATTTATTCGTGTGGGGGTTCCCCTATTCCTCCACCGTCCCTTAGGACCGGTTGAGCCCTCTCAATGTAGTATGTATTTTATGACTGTAGATCCGCGTGTGTTCACGGGGCCGGTTTGCCTGTTCTGAGGGACGAAAAACTCAAGTTTCCGGGTAATCAACCTTTAGTAGAAAGAGACCAAATAAAGGTTCCTTACGTCATGGACAGGAATCGAACCCAGACCAAAGGACTTCGTCTATACCGACTGAGTTACGAGGCTCTTCGACTGAAGTTGCCCATTAGCCAATATATTCATAGGAGTCAGGTTTATTTTTTTTTATAACATGCATAGACAAACCGGCGTCAGAACAGGCGCAATTTACTAATATTATACAAAATGTTGATTGTGTTAGCTCTCTCTCTCTCTCTCTCTCTCTCTCTCTAACAACTTATCGAAAGGTGTGTTCTTTATACTGTTCATTGTGCAGGATTGACTAGAATATATATTCGGAGCACTTTTCCCAAACTTCCGCTTATGATAAAAGAGTTTATTATATTTGTTGAATAGAATAAGAATATTAATATTTGATTGCGAGGGGACAAATTTATATGTGTAACATGGAGTTATGATTGTCAAAATTGGAGGTGTACAGTATTTGGACATATTTTTGCTGTTATGCATTTTTATTCAGATTTTAAATCAGATGGATATTCCTAAGCCGAAACATATTCCTAGCCAGAGTTTTATATTTTGATATGCATAATTTTAAAATGAACCATAAAGTAAGTGAAAAATGGCCAACGAATACATAATAGCGATAAATATTAAAACAGCGTGATTTTTTATATATATATATATTTTTTTTTTTCTCAGTTGACAAAAATTCGCATTCGGCTAAGTAGTTACATTTTTAAAGTCAATTTTTAACACCAAACCGAATTAACTTCGGATTTTTTTTCCCGTTATGAATAATAAAAAAAGTGAAGCTGATAATCCTCAACTGTTCCTGTTTCAATTTGACTGCAGTTGGGAGACGAATTTCTGTTGTAAATGTATTCAAATATATTTAAAGTCGCAGAAGCTAAGCTTCAAGAGCTCTTGTTTTCTGTGATAAAAACCAAAAAAAAAAAAAGAATTCCGATCAAAAACGGCTGGTACTACGACTTACACACACACACACAAATACAGACAATGAAAAGTGACGTCTCAAAACTACGTTCGTCCTTCGAGTAACACTCGACAAAGACACGCCCGTGTTAAATTCGTTTACGATTCCGGATAAACATTGTCGCCTGTAAAGTAGCAGAATACATGCACACGCTAATTCAAGTTGCAAGTAGAGAGACAGCAAATTTGTCCACCGCCAGAGGTCATTACAACTGTGTGTCAGCATTAAGTTATAAAGGAGCGAACGTTATCTATTTACCAAGATTACACAACATCCGCTAGAAAAATCCTCAACAGGGAAGAAGAAAAATCAGCCAACAACGTTGTCAAAACAGTAATGATATGTTTCTCTTGGGTACTTAGCAGAGGAAATTAGAAGAAGCAAGAAATCGTGCCATCTGCGAAATGTATAGCAGCAATCTAAATTCTCCGAGATAAAAGAGAGGAAGATGTATATTGCAGAAAAATTAACTCTTCGCTATGAAAGCTGAAGATTTTTGCTTAATCCAAGACTGACACACACTCTTTCTCTCTCCGGTATCTCCCCCATGCTTCCTTCTTAAATATTTCCGTTTCTCTCAATAGTTATTAACTTTTCTTGAAGGCAAAAATGTTGACAAATACTGACTAAAATTGGTTTCTAATTCTCTCTCTCACATACAGATGTAGGATAATGTTTCCTGAAGCAATAGCACTTGAGACACGCAATCAATAAAAGTAGGGGGAGGGGAGGTAAAAGGAATGTAACGCATCTAATTTGTAAATTCAGAGTTTGTACACAATATCTGAGAATTGTGACATCCTTGTGAGCTGAGAGAATAATTTATGAGATTCCACACGAAAGATAAACAGAAATGAAGGTCTATTTAAATCGATTAAATACTTTAATTTAAATGCAAGTTATTCACAGGAAGTTACAGATAAAATAATGGTAGTCGACATACTGTTTATATAAACAGTAATAAAAAAAAAACTGCGGTATTTTTTTATATTTTTTTCCCAGCGTCTTTCTCAACTGCATGAGAACTACACTAAAAGCGGATTTAAGTCTTGCAAAGGTAAGATATATCTCAGAGTTTGCTGGAACACACCGAGGATGGCTGTCATCCCATGATGAGTTTGCATCCAAGTTACTAGAGATTGTTACTAAACATTTTTACGTTACGTAGCTCGCTACGTGAAAAAAAAAAAAAAAATTCTGTGTCAAAAGTTAAAGTGGAAATATGATTGTATTCCTGATAAACTGATAGAATACTATGGAATAAAACGCCACCTGGAGACAAGTAATATTCCGAGAATTTGCTTTACAGTTATCGAATCATAATTCTTTGATATCTGTTGATTCACCTGTTTTGCCAGTAATGATTTACACCATCACCCTTTTGAATGAATGCTTACAAATAAACTGCCCTAGTGTTATTCAGCACGCACAAATGTTGGAGAAGGACTCTCCGATAAGGGCACATCAGGTTTTTCAGGAAATAGATCATAACGACTATGAGTCATACTAATGACTGGGTATGGGACGGTGAGCTACAAATGGAGTGGCAGAGTGCCAAGAGCGCGCGCTAGCTGACAACCCCAGTCGAAAGAAATTGACGTAGCCTCCGCCCAGTTCATGTTTAGGGAGACTGCTCAGTTACAGATAAACACACTCCGTTATCAGCAACTATGAAAAAAAAAAATAAAAAAAATAAAAAATACAGACATCCGGATGTATAGGAATAAAAGCAAAAGGGGGAAAAATAAACAAATACATTGCTCTCTGTCATTTCAAATACATTTTGGAAGACGCCTGGATGGTGGATCTTACTGTACTACAGAAGCAAAACAAAGATCTAGGAGGAAGCAGCATTTTAAGTACTTGTTTAGGAAGAAAGGTAAAAAATTGTAATTGCTGGGATTTGGGAAAGTTGAGGACTCGGTCATTATATTTATGGGCACCGGAGATCACCTAGTTAAGTGGATTAGGGAACAAAATTAGTGGCGACGACGGTTATCTCAATTTTCTTCTTTTTTAGAAAAAAAAAAAAAAAATCGACCTTTGAAAGCGTATGAGATCTCCAACAGATGGCTACACCATAAACGAAGTTTGGAAAGAAATAAGTTCTTTTTTTCTGTATGATTGATCTAACGGTTTCAAAATTGGACGCATGTCCTCTATCAGGCTTCTACTTGGCACACTTGACAGAAGATGACAGGTCCCTAATCTTATTAGGCATGCGTATTTCAAGTACCGCAACTATGATAACAAAAGATAACCCATTGTTGTTTGTTACACAAGAGAACATACGCAGACCTTAGTAGCCTGACTGGGGATGGGGGGTTCCAATCCCCCCCCCCCCCAAGTGCACGTGCAAAAGATGTAAGCGTAAAAGTACTTCGTGTCAATTTCACAGCGTTGTAAAAGCGCGAAAAATCGCAAAGAAGCCAATAGCGCATGGCACGTGCACGCAACACCGGAAGCAATAGACACACCAGCTACTTCATTCCAAGCAGCACGTGGGCACCAGCAGGGCAACAGTGTGAATGGCATTTCACCAACAGGAGCATTGTTGCTTAAAATACCAAGTATCGCACAGTATTAGCCATCTGGTTGCATACGCGAAGGCATAGAAGTCTCCTTTATTATTGCTCCGATAAACCCAGTTAAACGACAAAAGTTAGGGGGCGTGATAGCAGAACAACTAAACAAAGTTCTCCAAAGAAATGTATCAACTAAAGCAGCTTATTAAAGTTGAGAAATAATGGTAGGAGAATTTTCACGAAATAGTTCCAGAGTAGTGCGATCCCCCCCCCCCCTCGTTACCCTCCAAAAGGGTTACAATAATCGATCATCATGGCACGACATTGTTTCTATTAAAACTTCACCCTCCCCTCTTCCATCAAAACAAGTGACATTGGTAGCTATGGACTGTTCCGGCTAATGAAATCGTGCCTTTGATAGTTCTCTTCTTTTTCTTAGAAAAATGTTCGTGTAATTTTTCTGATTGCGATTCCATTTTGATAATCCCTTCCTGTACTTGCTTTTGCAGTTTCATTTTATTTGAATACCTCTTCTACTGAAGTGTTCTTAGTACAGCATCCTTGGATGCTAGCAGGAACTAGGTTTGGTTAGATGGGTGGCTTTCTTTTCTTTCTTTTTTTTTTTTAACCCTCTTTATAGAGTGATCGTCATGTTTGTTTAGTGAACATCTGTGTCGTTATGTAAATATTCAGAGAAAAATTGTCATCGCTGTTAAGTAGCATTAAAGAGCTCTGTTGGTCTCTTAAAATTACACACTCCCTTTCTCTAAACTGTACATAGCGAGACAGATGGAAGAATATAATATGTGCATTGACTTCCTCCACCTCTTAGAGGTTTGAAGATGCAATTCTTATTTAGAAGAACTAAGAAAGATTAATGAGAATCTTATGGAGGTTGAAACTCAAACTCAAGGAGATAGGATGCTCTTAAAACAAGTACTTTCATTTCATTCAAATTAGTACTTTTTTTTTTTTCATCCTAAAGAGTTCAACATCCAATTTTGCATTACGAAAATTTTGTTTTTCTCCCCAGTTGCTGTCACTGTGCGTGGAATAAGTAGAATATATTTTCTTCGGAAATAAAGGATTGATTATAACGAAATATGTTAATTTACCAAAACTAATTTGAAAAAAAAAAAGTGTTATTCCCCCCCCCCAATTCTTCTTCCTCTTAATGATGAAGTTCTGTCATTATTGAGATTGACACCGATCATGATGACTCCTTGGTCCTCTGGTCAATGCTCACCTCCAAGATGGCGGTTGTTCACTTGTCAGGAAACGAATATTTTAAACAATCCGTTGTTTCTGGCTGAGCGCGAGGCTATAGAGGACCCTAGATTAGAAGCATGTGAACCGTAAGGTCATATCATTGCACATCGATAGTTTAAGTGAAGGCTTCACTTTATCACGACACGAGAGCGCGCGCGCTCTCTTGCTCTTCCTCCCCCCCCTCCGCCCATTTCCCCCCATTCTCGTTCACAAGCAGTGCACGGTATGGTAGACGAGTGCCAGACGACACGTTTTCCCGCCATTTGCTCGCTGACAGACTTTCCCCCCCTTCAAGTTGCCAATGACAAATTCTGGCACACACTTGATACATTCTTGGAATAGTGGACGGTGACCTTCCCCAGGCATGGTCGGTTGAGTGCTGACGATGGGGAGAAGCAACGGCGCGTGTTGCTGAGTCTTTGCCGCTGGTCGTCGTCTTTGAATTTCAGTTTTCCTCGGATATCCACCACCGAAAAACGATATAGTAGAAATATTGAAAGGAAATATCAGAAGAGGATTGATCTTGAGTGCTTTTTTTTTTTTTTTTATTCCTTCTCACTCTCTGAATTGCCTTCTTCTCTGAGCACGTTCAATATTTCTTGGGCAACTCTTAGAAAGTACACATTTTCGAGATCATCAAACTTGGCTAGCGATATAATATTTGGGAAAAGAAGCCTTCGAGAGTCATAAAAAAGATTTAATATATCAATGAAACATTTCTTATGTCAAGAGGAATGATTTTGCTATTCGCAGAACATTGACTGATCTACTAATACGAACACTGATTTTATTAAAGGGTTATACAAAGCAGTTAAAAAAAAAAACACTTCCCTTTTGGTACTAATTATATAACCATGCAACTTGTGCACGTGTAGCATAACGGTCTTCTCACCACTAATTGTATACTTGCTCCGTGTTTATCTTGTTTCACATCAAGAGTTTATTGCCCATTTAGCTTCAGTTCCAGCAAGGTTTCTATTGTCATTTTTGTACTGACAAACGAATCTTTATTCATATTTATTTCCTAAATGGCGCTAATAGGTTATAAGTTTTTATAACCCATATGACATCGATATAAAAATATAGCACGTGTGGCTAAATGTAAATTTCATTTAGTCTAATACAAAATAGGATTATTTTTGGATAGGTGGCGCCCCATGTGGAGATGAGAACATTAAAACCCTAAACACAATTCCCATTTAGACATTTTCTGCTGTTACAATAATCTTAGAAGACGAGGAAAAGATGTAAATCTTGTTTTGTTCCTAGTTTCTATGAACCTAAAGGGTAATTGCTACTAAAGTTCAAATATATGTGGGACAAATTACGGTCTGAGGTCATTGAAATATGTCGAGTTTAATGAAATTGGGAACTTGTAAACGAATAAATTATGCTATTAGTCATATGCTTTTATCGTTAGAGTGACATGCAGGTAATGTACAGTATGAATAAAAAATTATTTGTTGGAGACATGGAATTTATCCTTATGGGATTTGAAAGAAACAATATTAGGTGTTAACCCCAATACTTTAATTTTTGTTGTTGTTGTTATTGACATATGATTTCGAAACTAGTTTTTGAGAGACAGTCTTTTAAACACTTTACTTAACCTGATCTAACCTCAGATTAATTTCATAGAAATGATATTTTATTATCAATTACAGATCGCTGGGAAGATACTCCACGAATTATCTTCTGTCAAATTTTATTGATCTCGATCGTTCAACTTTTCAGATATGTCGCCAGACAGACTGACTGCACAAAATAAGAGAAAAAAATGAAAGGGGAAAGTCATCGCAAATAATCCAAACCTGACAGATTTCAGAATTTTTATAGCCGCTATCTGGATACCTCAATTGTTGCCCTTTCAGCTAAATTGCTGCAAAGTATCATTGTTAGCTCTGTTACCTTTCGTTTTACAACATTTGTACAAGTAGCGACACCTATCTGCGGTTTATGGAATATAGTAAACAAAGAAAATTCTGTTATGCAGTGTGCAGGTTGCGCTTAAAGTTTCATGTGGGGGGAAAGTCGGAGAAGTCGAGAGGGGAACCTGAAAATCCTCGTAACGTATGGTTCCTGTCACTGTCTATGCACACATCTGTCCAGCAGTTACAACGTCCGGTGTTTACATGGGTAGTTCGTCTCCGTAAACATTTCTGATGACATACAAAATGTGAACTTCGTGTTGTGTCATATTCGGGACGCTTACGCGAATCGTAACTGCCGTTACATACACCAGTGTACGAGGGTAGTAACCAGCTGATTACCATCTGAAGTATGTTATGGTTAAGTGTGTGTGTGTGCGTCTATATGACAAAAATCGGAGTTAACGACGAATAGTGAAAAAAGAAAATTAATATATTAGCTTTTAGCTGAGTTTTTACAAGAGAAAACTCGCAAAAAATTGCTAATATTATGAATTATGTGTCATCATATGAAAATATCAAAACAGGCTGGTTTTAACTCCCTCGCCAGGGAGATTTTGCAGTTGTGGGTGACAAGGGACAGATGCCACTTATCGTAAAAATGATCTTCCCCTTTTCTTCCCTTAACTAGCGGAAAGACAAGAAGTTGCATGCCAAATAAATAGTGTCTGCATCTGTAGGGGTATCCAGCAGTATTTGAGGAGGGGGGGGGGATCGTCGCCTAACTGGCTGCAGTAATCCGGGATGTCTAGCAACCCAAGGGACGCTACTGTTGAGTGACTGAATCTTCTATTCAATGTTTCATGGTCATTTGAGCCAATACAGCAATGTCTGAGGGCGTCTCCTGAAATATTTCCTCCGCTGCGGAGCCCCTACGTGCCCATTTATAACTTCATCTTCCCAATGGCTCCGGGTGAGAAATGGTTATGGGATGTTGGGAAGACGGGTAAAGAGAAAAAGGCGGAAGACCGGATGAGAGAGGGGAGGAACTGAGGATTCAGTGGGTGGGCTGGATGAACTCCCATTCTCCTAGAAACTGGCGGCACAGTGCTAGGAAAACGCACGAGCTGTTTGACAGGCGGCGGAAAACAATCGCCAGTCTCCCTCACACCTATTACTACGCCTACAACTACGTAAAGATGGTGGCGGTACTTGCTTCTTGCATCCCGTTACCAAGGTTACGGCCAGCTAACTATAGCGACAGTTATCCGTTTCCCAAGTAAGGTTGACCAGTCGCACAGGGTTTGCAGCTGGTAGTGTTTGCTTCGGGAGGGTGTCGTTCAGATGCAGGTAGCAGGTTGATGACAGAAGTGTGAACGTATTCAAAGGAAAGTCCCAACTTACATGCGTCAATATTTAAATATATGAACAATAACAGGATTATAATTGAAATATCTTTATAATCCTAAACTTTCCTGTCATCACTTATTTCTTTTCTAAACTGCCTTGGAATTACTGACTGAAATAGCTCTCCAACATGTATTTAGCAGTAAAAAGCTTTATAGAAAATCTAGCGAATTAAAATCCCAATGAACATAAAGCATTTCACCATAAGAATTTTAATTTAACTACTAATTATATATTATGAATAATGTTATTTCGTTGTTAATTATAGTGGTTTGTAGAGCTCCCGTATCACAGTCGATATCGACCACGTCCATTGGTTGCAAAGACTTGGGTTCGAATCCCGTCTAGGAGAGAAGAACCTTGATAAGGGCTTTAACCGACGAATTACTAATATTTAGAACAAGAATAAATAATTCTTGTTCTGAATTACTTCGTCAGTAATTCAGAACAAGAACATCTCAATCGGCCTGGTTGCCCGAGTGGTTACATCCATCTGACCATGTCCAACCATCTGACTGTGGGTTCGAATCCGGTCATTGATGCTTGTGATTGTCTATAGGTGGGAGATGAATTTCATCGTTCGGTGTGAGACCAATGCTCTACTTATCGAAAAAGTTCGGTAGGCGTTAAGAGCAAGGTTTCCAGATTATATTAAAAAACAGAAAAAATCCTTATCTCACCTCACCCACAGTTCTAATGTATCATTAAAACATTTCCTACCGAAGCTACTGGTTTCATATGGACGTACTCCCAATAGGAAATCATTTCTCTCCTTAAAAAAGGCCGGAGAATGTATGAAATGAAGAGATATTCCATTTACCTTATTATTTGACCTTAGTTGCAAGACATAATATTAACACCAGTCGATAAAAACTGCAGAGTTTCTACCTAACCTTTCAGTTTTTACATATCTCAATACCACTGTGTGATGAGAGGAGACATTCACGAATGCTTCCATTTATGTCCAACGTCCCCCCTCTTATTAAATAGAGATTGAAAAACACTTAATACACAGTGTTTGTAGTATCTGTAGCTCAATCATGAGGTCCTTGTCTCGATATTTCCATTTCTGTTTTAAACATAAGGGTAAAGCACTGTCCACGACGCGAAAAATCTTTATATTAGTAAAGTTATAAACTCCTAATCAGAGGATTATCCTTACTAAAGTGGAAGAATGAGAAGAGTTGCAGCGTTTATCATGTCATGCGGGTCAACTGAATAGGACTTTCCTTTATCCCCAAACGATCGGCAAATTTGTTTCTTTCTTAAGGGCGAAAATAACTTTCGGATGAGATAGTTTTAGAAATGTTTATACGAACAGCCAGAGTTTAATCCCTTGAACACCACAGGTTACAACCCCAAGTTAACGCCATTGTTCAATGGCATGTAAATACTTTGCCTATCAACAGTTAGTAACTTCGGCTAAAGAGAAATGAGAAAGAAAAATTAGTGTAGCAAAGAAACAAAGTCAGAAGTATTCGATGGCAGAGTAAAGTCCTGAAGAAAACTGTAAAATGGAATGCAACAAATAAAACCGACACTGGCGAAATGGCTCCAAGCTTAATGACAAGGGCTACACAATCTGTCTTCTCTAACAATGCTCTCTTCGCCTATTGTCACGGTAGCATTCGTGGGGGAAGTTGGGGGGAAGAGAGAAAGGAGGAAGGAGTAGGAGGAGAGGATGGAATGGTGATTGTTTTTTATCTAGACACATTCGGGCGAGCATTTGGTACGGAATGGTGTTGGTCATTTTGCCGTTACTTGGGCGACTGTGACCAGTATAGGGGGGCTGCAATATAACTGTCAGTCGGACGTTCATGTCACAGGAACGCTGAGCCATTATTCGGAGCTGCTCGATCGCTAGCAATTGTCGTCCCAGAGACGACATGTCTTTCGTTTTATTGGTAATGGGTCAGGCACGATACCTGGCAAGAACACTGATGAAATGATCCAGCCTCTGTTGATGGAGGCAGCGATGTGAAGGGGGGTGGCACCACGAAGGGGAGTCCAACGGTCAACTTACTACTCAACTGTTCTTGTTCATAGCTAAAACTAACCAATAACATTGGGTGTTATTGGTAACACAAGAAAGCAGTAAATACCATTACTGCTAACCACGCGTCTTTGAAAACACAATAATGAAAAACTTTCATAAAACAGCGAACATTTAATGTTAAAGAACATACTTTGCTCTTCAGTTCAAATTAAATACTTTGTAGACGAAAAAAAAAAAAAAAAACTGTCACAGACAACTGATACTTTTAATATATCCACTCGATTGAACTAGAATTGAATTTGATAAGTTCTTTAAAATTAAACTACGGAGGGAGAGAGAAATGTATATTGATAAAATGCAGGGGTTCCCAGAACAAAACACAAAGCGTTTCATTAGGAGATTCGCAAATTTTAGTGATCACAATAACCTCCGAATAAACTCGGAAGTGCTAAAATGTCCACCGAATCTCCTGACCGATCCATAACACCCATCACCCGACACCATCACCATATACGCGTAAATAATGCACACTGTGCGGTCACAACACATTACCTACTTTCGGATATGTGTAGTCTCCCTCTCTGACCCCCAAGAGACAAATAAGGGGAAGCTGGGGAGATCTCATTCACGAGATTCATATCCTTTCTAACATATGACCGCTGCCTCTTGGCCATACCGGCGTTCTTCTGTAAATCCTCGCTTCTGAGTTGACAACTTGCTACTCATAGAACAGTTGGTGCGCGCGCGGATTAATATGGCTTACGGTGGCGTCCCTGTTGTGTACACAAGGGTAGATCCGTCGCCAATAACTGCCGGTCGCAGGAGGACGGTCGAGCGATCCGAGCTTAGTGTTCATAATCGACACCCATCCCCTCCCTCTTTTAAAAGAATGTGCATCCGTTTTTGAGGGAGCTTCTTTATCTCAATCTGCTATTTCCATCCCTCCCTCCCTCTTTTTTTTTTTCTTTTCTTCGGAAACCGAGAGTTCAAAGGTCTTGTGGTATAATTACCGACAGTAATACAAAGAAGACTAACCCCAAACAACCCCTCCGTAGACCAATTTGACCTAACAATGGCCGATCGGTAGGTTTCCACAGGGATAATCTGCGAGGGCAAATTTCATGCCATCTTGCAGATGAATCTAATTCTTCAGCAAGGATGATTTTGAAAACGTCGGAGCGACATTTTTGCCACACGCGGCGCGGGAAAACAGATGTTTCCGAGTGAGATTCCGACAACTCGAGGCGTCTCTACCACACCTGGTAGCTGTGTGCTCCCGCGCCTCGAAAACTTATCAAAAAAAAAAAAAAACTACGGCGTTCAACTCCCGCCTGACGGATGAGGCTTAAAGTTGAGGGATTAACTTTAGCGGGGATTTGTTGCCCTTGTTGGTAGCTGTGGAACATATGGAGTCTCTTACACCAAGCCAGGACTTGTATATGGTCTTTGTGCTGTGGTGAATAGTCCTTTGCTGTCCCTTGCTGTGGGTTTATAATATGGCTAGTAGTTGCCAGGCGAAGTGAAAAAAAAGGGGAGAAAAAACAACTCGAGCGATATAAGTAGACGTTGAGAGGGTCGCGATCCCTGTAGGTAGAAGCGTGGAGAGGGTACTATTGGTCGGAAAAGAGCTTTACATCTGAGGGGGGTAAAGATCACTTGAAATTTATCACCGATCCCTCCTTCGGGACTGACAGAAAGTGAAATATGGAATTAGAATGGGTGGGGGGGGGATGGGAGTCGTTTACTTATTTTTGAATGTGTGTATATCATGGAAAACTATTACTTTATTCATTCAAAATGCCTCTTCGTCTTTTATAAATGCATCGCTTTACTGATAAAAATATTGTCGTTTCATCAACAATTGTTTCTCGAAATAATTAAAAATATACAGTCTTTTTCATCTGGGAAAAAATGTCAAGCACACAATTTTTTCTTTCTTTCTCTCCGAGTTGGGTTTGCAACTTAAGTGAAGATAGCAATTCTTATATCATCCTATTGGTCACGCATGTACGGTGTGCAGAAATTTTGCAATGAATACACCACTGCAATGAGAATATTAAAATCGAATGAATGAAATAGTTTAAAAATTGATCAGTACAACCTAGAAATGATTCCGTTCAAATCACGTGCAGTATATGATAATTGCTATAAAGTGACTTAAAAATACAAGCATGGAATTGAAGGTGTACTTTGCAGTGGCATTATCATAGCAATTGACCATAAGTCTCTCTTTTGGACTTTATTGTAGATTTTATCATTTCATACAATTTTGCCATTGATGGTCGGATTGAAACGAAATTTCTCTAAAACTTTCTGCCTGCAGTCCCAAATACAAAGTTTCCTTAAATTACGTCTACCCAGAACAGAACTTTCCAACCAAAGCGCATCATCGATATCCTTTAATTGGTAAGACCCAAGTTCGAATCCTGCTTATGACGCGAACTTCTTCCTGGGAACTAGTTTTTAAACTGCAAGGACTAGTAACTGGGTTGGAAAATACATGCAATTAACATACAAATCAATAGCTATCAAAACATATTTCAAATTATTACAATCATTTGTTTTTGTAATAGCTTGAATACTTCAAATTTCTATTTCATAATATGTATTGCTACAGCTAAAATCATTTTAGATCCTAAATGATTTTTTTTTATTTGACTAATTCATTGAAATACGAAAACAGAACAGTTAAAATATATCTTTTTCCCCTGCTCAATGGCGTACTCATGATTTTAAGGGATTCTGTACATCCTTAAAAAACAGGGTATAATCTTTGAAAGATCATTATACCAAATTAACGATTTACCATGGTTATGTCCACATTTCTCATTGAAGTTTTGGTATACACAGTTGATTCCGTATATAAAAATTTAAAAGGAAAAAAATAAACTGACACTGATTCAGTAACTTTAACATGTTGTTAAAACAACAGATCGTTGCATTTTTTTGTATCTAAATATTATCTATTCCTAATGAAACTAATTATTAGGCGAACTATTATTAAGTGAATACATAGGATTGAACTATTCTTAGTTTATTTCATAATGCCATGTGGACAGAAGCAATCTGTTGGCCAAACTCTTTGTCTTAACATCTTACGGAGGAAGAGAGTACGAACGAAAAGCGAGAAAAGTGACAAATGGGTAGATGGAACGATTTTGAAAAATGGTGTCCAAATTTTCCTGAAAACTTTCACCCGTACTAGATTCTTTTTGCCGTCTCCTTTTCCCCCCCCCCCTCTACAGTTCTTACAGGAAACTAAAATCGATCTGCGAATTGCTGTAAAATGTTGAGATGTACTAGGAAAGTTGGTTTATTGATTATTGGCTTCTCCTGTTTGTTGTTTCTTGTATTCAGCTTTAAAGAATAAACGGGAAGTCTGAGGGCTTTTCTGGTAAAGAGAAGTAGCGGAGGGAAGCAAACACAGTTTCATTGTATGAGTACGTGTGGGAGAAAATGCCACTGGGGAGGGGAGAAAAGCAATAAGCAAGTGACAAGAAAGTGGTAGCAATTGTTAAAACAAATACCGTATTAGTGTTTTTCTATTCAAATCGAGCCACAGATGGCTAACAGTTGAAATATATTCAACAGTTCCCGATTTTACCAGAAGAATTGCATTCAATTTTAATAACAATGAAAAGTGTGCGTGTGTGTGTGCAATCGTATCAATAGCTTTCTTCAAGCATCTACTTACACTAAGACAACAGTGGGTCATCGTTGGATGCTTAGGATACCAGAATTTCAGATTTACGTCGCATAGCTAGCTGCTCACAGATCACGGAAATTCATATTTAAAATGTAACTTGGAAAATTGTGGAGTATCGACGGAATATATATCTGATAATATGTACAATCAGCAATTTATCAGTGGTAAGGCTAGAAAAAATAATAAGTTTGAGGGCTTTTCTGGTGAGTTGTAGTGAAGGAAAACAGTTCCGTTGTATTTGTTCCCTCCCCTCATTCATGGTTTCGATATATAGTGTTCATATTACTTATAAAACAAACTAGTTGAAAACGAATCAAAAGTAATACGATTTTATATTTGTCAGTAACTATGGAAACGAATCTCGAATTCATGAAAGTGTGGATATTGAACAATGTAATCATTCATAGTTGCTGCTCCAAGTGACTCCTGATCAACAGTTAGTGCAATGTGGTTCTTTAGCGATCTTATGCAACATTATGTTATATACTCCTAAAATACAGATGACGTATACATGTATATACTGCATACGTACATTTATTTTTTTCATTTTAAAATAAAAAGCTTATGCTACATCAAATCGCGCATCTTGACGTCATTGTTTCCGTATTCGGTCTCTCTGTAGAGAGATCCTGAGGGAACAAAAATTTGTCCTCCATTTTTTTTTTTTTTTCGTGCCGATTCCAAAAATGTTTTACATATGCGTAAGTCATTCTGTATACTTCGCTTGCGCAAAAGTACGGATTCACCCCTACTTAAAAAAATGCTCACTAAATTGCCTAATTGCTTGCAAAATGGAAAAAAAGTTTTGAGGACAGCAAACAAGACCTTTTTTACCATGGTTATTTTGAACACATTTCTCATTGAAGTTTTTGGTATAAACAGTTGATTCCGTACATATGAAATCAGCTAATTCATTTTAGTAGCAAAATTAATTAAACAAGCCAAAATCATAATTAGAACTGTAAAAATGATTTCTTTAATAATCGTCACATTTATAGTATAGCTCATACGTTCTCATCGTTGAATCTTCGTTTTGTTATTGTGTTTGTTTAATTTGAATTTTAAACAAATTTCAATTTCTACGAAGCCAAATTACTTGGTCGTGACAGGCCATTGCTTTCACTAAGATGATGAGAGTGACAGTTCGTCATATTGTGAATTTTCGCAGAACTGAAAGTACCTATAGTATGCAACATTATTTGATATCAGTTTATCGTTAAAGCGACGAGAAAATGATCCTTTCATTTTCTGTCCCAAAAACACTTAGCAGAAAGTCAAATATTCCGTTGTTTATAATAACAGCAGTGACCATTCTTAGGCACGCACAGGAACAAAATAGTTTAAATACGTTGCATATTGGCTCAGGACAAGTACTGTGATGAAAGAAAAGCATCGTGATAATAGATTGTAAAACCAAATGAGGCAAGAGAAGCAATGATCTGCTTACCACGTGATCATGGTTTATAAATATGGACTTTTTAATCCTTCTCTTCTAAAATATTTAAATAGTGGTTAGGTGCAGCCTTTCTAGGTTCTTTCCAATAATGTATTTAATTTCTAACTGATTGCGAACGTACAAGATGCTTATTTTAGACATTCCAGTCTTCTAGTTGGCCTCTGACGAGCTCAAACAAATTTGAAACCGACAGTTAAATATATTAATATAAGTTATGCTCAGTCAATACGAAGCCTATTACCTCAAACTAAAATATCTGCCAACTATAATCCTCTGAACATCACCACTGGTGGTACAGAAACACGTCATCAAAACGAACTCTGTTCAAAGTTTCAGTAAGGGATTTCAGGCGTTACCTTTTTTGTTTATGTTTTTGCATAAAGGATGGTATAAAACAGCCTATAAATAGTTACCAAAGACGAAACTTTTCTCAAAGATTCGTTACCTGGAATATTTGTTAGGCATAGTTCCTTTCTTCTTCTATGGCTTTTCTTTGAAGCAATACCACTAAAACAATGGCTGGATTCGATGAATATCTATCTCTTAGATACCTTATGGTATCTCTTGATAACATTTCTTGGACAGACGTGATGTCGTGATGATGTGTATGAAGGTTTCGGAAGACAAGATAGCTTTCTGAACACCATAGTAACCAATGCGAGAACCAATATTACAGTACTGTGGTCGAACTATGGACGCAAAATGTTTTCCAACACCCAGGCAACGGATGACAATACAAGTTCCAGCAGAACCATTGCTGCTGGAAATCGGGTACAGTTGGTTCTTAAAAGTTTCGTGTAAAACAGGTTAAAAATAAAACGCAAATAAAACTGATACAAACCACTTATCTTTAGCATCCAAATTGATATTAAAATATTATATGTTAAAAAAAAAAAAAATCAGACTCCTATGAATGTAGAAACATGCGAAAGAAAATTTCAAGTGTATTTTGTTTTCTTTTCTTCCAAGACAAGAGATGGCGCTAGTTGTGCGCACATTGCTAATCTTATTTGTTAGTAACGGTGTTGTCGGATATATTGTGGAGGGTAGGAAAAAAAAAAAAATAGAACAGTTTAAAATACGCACACATTTTTGGTGTAGAAATGAATCATGGGTATAGTCTCCGCTCCGCGAAGCGATTTATAGAAACAGCAAGCGAGGTAAATATAAACTTACAGTTTTCGTAGAACACAAAGCAGGCTTTCTTGATTGTTTACGCTAAGCATAACCCTAGTACTCAAAGTTTACATTATGGAAAGCCAACTCCTTTCTCTCTCTCTGCCCTATTCTGGTATTACTTAAAAGAAGCATTACCAGTTCTGGAGAATTATTGCTTACCGTCTGTATGCGAACTGTTTCGGCTGTATACGTACCTCACCACTGGCATCCCGATATTCTCATAAAATGATAGCACTTTTCTTTTACCGTGCTCCAAAACCCTCTTCCATTCCCTGTCTTAAGTAACGAAATGTATCCAGGCGATGGAAATAAGACAGAAACTTAAAAATTAAAGCGTCTTGAGGCCCTCAAGACTCGGACTTTATTGTAAATAAAACTTGGTCAGTAGTAGGCTTAATGTCCATAGTGGCATGTCTTGTACGTCAGTTTAGGAATTAAGATTGCTTTGTTTGATGTACCTCTCCTCAATGTTCCTTCTTTTGATTGCTATTTTGAGGATGATAACCCTGGCAGAATTCTAAAACTAACATCTTCACTATAAGCTTTCTGAAAGAGTGATGGAAAAAAAAAAAAAAACTAGAGGCGGCTTATACCGGGTGGGTGGATGTTTCGTTTCCTTAAAACATTTGTTTGATCCCGAGAGGGGAGAGGTGAATAGGTTAATTTATGTTCCACTGTGAATAGAACGAAAAGAATATCTGCGTGATTATTTTTTGAATATTCCTTTTTCAATAACAGTTCTTTTTTTTTTTCGATGATAATCGTAAATACTGTAATGAAACTTGAGTTGCAATTCATATAGTAGGCAAAAGTTTACGCATTTTCTATCGAATTGTATAATTATGTATGTGTTACATGCATGCGTAATTGCACTGTAAGCCTATATAAATTGTGAATGAAATTATACACAGTTTTATATGAGGGAATTCTGGTAGTTGTTTCTGATACAGAAAGTAAATATCAGAACAGGATAATATCTTATTTGTAATGTTCGCAACCCTTGATTTTCTTAAAATCTTAGAACCTAAACGTTTCCGGTTTCTCCTCTTTTCTGGGAATATTAAAAGTGCTCGTTTCCAATCCTTTCCCTCCTTCCTTAATACACGTATTTGGTTCATTTGGTCAAGTTGGTGTATATTAAGAACCTGCTGAGCAATGCAGCATGCAGTTGTCGCAATCATCGATTAGCTGAGGGAGGAGAGTTCTATTTCACATTTTTTACAATTTTAATTAAAATACACCAAGTTAAATAGTTAAAGTTTTAAAGCTGTGATTAGTTGATAAATACAGTCAAATTAGTTTATATTTATTTACAAACCCTGGGCAATTTGCCGGTGTGTCTTATAAATTTAAGAAGTACATCTTTAAGCGCATTGCAAATGATTTAAATACTTTTAAGTTTTGGTAAAGTAATTTTTATATAAGAGTTTAGCTTGATTTTATGACTCTTGATATAAATCTTCTGAGCATTTTTTTTTGAAAATGAAAAGAATGTTGCTGTTCAATTTCTTAATGAACAGTCTCAGGCAAGTGGTAAAAAAAAAACGATATACAAAACCCCTAGTGCCTTTCAGAGTCACCTAAATATTGGCGGATGTGGGTGATCGGCAGCAGTTTAGAGTCAATGATATGTACCTATAATAATTGCAAGCATAATTATACTCAAATATGGTCTGCTGGTGATCAGAGGTGACGCATATACAGAAGAGGGTCAAAAGAGAATTTTAAAAACGATAGTGATGCCGGGAATGTGGAAAGTTAGAATTTGTGAACTGCAGACACTTGCAAACAGGAAAAAGATGATATGATAGACCTTCAAACTTTTGAAAGGATCATACAGGATACTAGTCGATGGAATGTTTCACTTTATGGGAGGTGGGGAGAGGACATCCTTAGAAGTTGAGACTGAATTCGGGCTAGATTTTTCCCTCATAGAGTTGTGCGTGATTGGAATAGCTTCCGTTCGAAGGTCGTGTGCGCAAGTAGTGTGAATGAATTCTAGAAAAAACATGACAGCTAGTTTGGATTATATGTATCCTCTTTTGATGAGTTCCTGACTTCCTGGAGGCCTCTGATAATAGTAACAATAATGAACAAGAAGTCAAGAAGGAAGAAAATGAGTAAAAGCCAAACATATAATTAAGAATTAATAACAGGAGAAATTACTCAAGAGCAACTGATGAAGATAGTTCATGTTCCGATTCATTGCTATTGATTTTTAGTAGAGGAAAAAAAAAGTTTACTCTGAATAAAGAATTAATTCAGTTAGTAAATGATTAAAGACGATGTATATAATAGACTTCATCGTGAAGTGCGAGTCTATCACAGTTTATTGTAAGCTTGAAGTGGTTTGTTACATGCTCGATGTGTAGAGTATTTTCGGGTTATCGTCCCTTAGCTAAACAGGTACCACAGGTTTCCAACTTTCGTGGATGAGATAAACAAAAAGATAAAGTAAGATAAACGAAAATAATTATTGAAATGGATCGGTATGACTGTTGGACATATGTTTCGTAACACAATTAATGTTTATATTACAATCTGAAGTCATTTGCATTAATTCTAGTGTTTATAATTCCAGCGTGTCAGCAAAACTTGAACTCGATCGGTTCCGACATCTGCTCATTAATTCCCCCCCCGTCCCGACGAAAAATTTCAACCACTGTGTAGCACTGTCGACGAACATAAAAATTAAGATCAATATTTGCGGTGTCTTATAGTAATAATAATAATATACATTATGGATTCAAAGGATTTTTGAACACGCACACTAAACAGATGAACTAACAAACATATCGGATCAATCCAAACAACGTAAATATTTGTAGTCTTGTTCGAAAATATGTTGATTTTGGAGTGAAACGCAACTTAATAAATCACACGCACTACACAAAAAGCACGGGATCATCGACTCAAAGAAAATAACAAAAATGCAGTTACTTCAGGACAATTAATATTAGAACAAGTCAGGAGAAGTCAGCTAACAAACTGTTTATAGAATCGATAGTATTTGCTAAATAGACCATACAGATTAAATAGACCAGACAATAGAGTGTCCTAATCTTTCTTTTGTCTACAAGAATACGTTCTACAGCAGATATCAAATTCGCGCATACAGTATTAAGTTCGAGAGTATATTTAGATGATAAAAAGATAGAAGCAGATTCTTTTTTTAATGCTTTGAATATTTCTTCTGTGAAAGAAATAATAACACGATTCTGTATGTTTTAGCGGATATATACTCTTACACTCAGCAGGAAGTAAACTGCATTATCAGCTGAATAGCCAGAGAAGCACTCGATACGTACAGCAACTAATATATATTTTTATGTGACTCTCACACACGAAAGTATTTTATATATTTTTCTTTCTTTACGTAATCCGAAAACCCTGCTCTAAAGGCTAAACATGGAACGTTTTTCAAGCTACTTCAGTACTCCAATAAACGGGATGGTGATCTCAAACCGGACAATGATATTCATCTCCTATCTAAAGACCATCACAAACACCCATGCCCACTGCGGAATTCTCAGCCTATCGATCTACCAAAATAAATACTCTTAATTAGAATAATATCAAAACGTTAGAAGTTTTTTTTTTCTCCACTTGGTTAGACTATAATAAATTTTAGTTTAATCCTGTATCATAATTTATAATATCAAAACGATCGCATTTTTGAACTTGTGCAGTAGCAAACCAATAATGTTGGTATTATATTATCTGTCTTATTAGCAGGAATTCTCTCCACCTTCCAAGTGCTACGAATGAAACCAACCTAGGTACTCAAGTAACGCCTGACAATGAGCAATATGTAAATCATAGCTCACGAATGTGTAAAATCAAACCACAAAACTATTTGTATTATTTTTCTCTTAACAACGCACTGATGTATGATTTAGCATCGCTTTGAGTCAAAATAAACAAACACATCAGTCCATACAATTTTATCATCAAAGCATTGACCATAACTTTATGACCATTGACCCAAAATTCCTGTATCTATCTGATATTTAGTAAAGCACTCTGTTCGGGATTTCATCAAATTCTGTTCATTTTATTTGCATGTTGGGCTACATGTACAGATTAGGAAAACGTCTCAAAACAGATTTTTCCATTTGCTTTGAACGATTTATTTGTATTTATTAAAAAACTAATTTCTTTGAAACCTTCAATGTCTTATAATTTTCGTGTCCAGAACGAATAAAACAACTAAAGACTCAAATTAGTCGTTGAAAATAAATTTGCATTTCCTGCACAATGCATTTTCACCCCCTTCTGTTTCTCTCCCTCCCCCTTAGGAATATTACAATCATTTCTTGCGAAGACACCACAAGCGAACTGTCTATGAGCCGAAATAAAACTAAAGACGGTAGTCTAAAGCAAGGCCAGCGAATATTTCATACTGGAAGCGCTCTTCTCTCTAATTACATGCCTCTTTGTCTTGCCTTAATCAACGTCAGAAGTTTGGCCGATACTTGTGCGTGCGCGCGCGCAAGGCGGGTGGCTGGCCTGCACGCGCGGGCGTCAATTTCTCATTCGCGAATTAAATATGTTTAGAAATTGCAGTTGCTAGAGTACTTGACTCACTCCCATATTGTTATTAGTTGAACCTATAAACTGGTATGAATCCCAAGACAACAGCTACCCGCGTAGCTCACACGTAATGGGTCCAGTTTAACCGAGTCGATCTCGTTAACAGTCAATATTTCACAGGAACGAGCAACAATGGTCCGTCTCCTGGCAACTAAAGCGCGCGTGGATCGTGTCGATATGATGTATGCTACCCATCTCCGACACATTATATAAAATTAAACGATGTCATTAAGGCGAGAAATGCAATATAGTGGGGCTGAGCCGCAATCGTGGCAGATGTGCCGCTCTTCTAGGGATGCTATTGGCTGCTTGGGGCCGGTCGACCACGGGGATATTGAAATTATTTTTGTAAACGCTGTTAATCTAACGTGTTCGGACAATCGCACAATAAATCTCTGTTGAACTGCGTAGAAATGATATTTAATTTTCGTACCCTTCGCAGACTTAATGACTAAACACTTCCATATGCGACGAATTCGTTACAGCCATGCACATTTATTATTCTCCATGTTTTGTCCAACAATAATTAAAAGGCGCTGAGAAAGAGAACTTCTCGTTTGAAGCCAACAGGGATACGGTGTTGTTGATAACATTGGTTTAGTTTGTGAGAAAAGAAAAAAAAAATATTGAATGAGCCAAACCATTTGAAGATTTATTATGAACATTTCTTAAAAATAATCTGTAAAGTTCTTTTAAAGGATTAGACATCATGAGGGGGGGGACGAAAGAAAAAAGGATTCGTCCATAAAAAAGAAGAAAAAAATCCAAAGCTAAATATCAACCTTTCCCAGTGTTGCTATCTGAATTTAGTTTCCAAGATTCACTTAAGATAAGTGTTTACGGTGCATACAGGTGTTGTTGAATATGTTTTTAAAGAATGATACGACTTCTCTTGTGAGTGATAGATTATCGTGTAGTTTTAGATCCTATAACCGTTGTGGTTTTTCTAATCATTCCAGTAAAATCTAAATCGAGGCTAATAATGGTTTTGGTGTTCATTTTAGCAAAGTAGCTCTCAGATCTTCCATCGAAAGATTTTTTTTTTTTTTTTTTGTATACATATGCTAGCTAATAAGAAAGAAATTCAATGCATAAAAACCTGTTCTAACCCTCGTCATTGCTAATTTTGGGAGATTTTATGTAAAGATGTCCAGATCAGTCTTAATAAGAAACCCCAGCTCATTATTATCTAAAAAGAGCTTAAATAACATCGGACTCTTTCTTGGATCTTGAGGATTTCAGGTGGGTTCTGAGAATGTTCACAAAAAAAATAAATAAATAAATAACATAAAAGTAATAATCATAATAAATTTGACCGGTTTTAAGAACTCTACTAGGTAGATCGTTAAAATTTTTATTTGCGTATGGTTGACTGTGTCAAAAACATTGACAAACTCTTTTGGATTCCTAAATTTTAAATGAAAATTTTAGCAGTGACAACTTCCCCATTTTACTCATTCTTCGCAATGTTAATGTTGGGTTCGTTCAACTTCATATATTATATATATTATTATTTTTCGTGGAAGAAATGAAGCATGAAAAACCTAAATGTAGAAATGTCAAATATTACGTATATTTTTTTAAGACAAAATTCGCTATTAGCAAAGGAAAGTAGAGTTTCTATTAATAAAAGATGCATCATTCCTTATATTCACGAAGATTGAAATCATTTCAGGATCCTGTAATTTTTCTCGAAGCTATTGTTTCAGATTTCACATAGAAGACGTGTCGACCAATTTATTTTCGAAAATATTTACCAGGTTTTTATCTCGTCTCGAGAAGTGCAATCTTTTAAATTGGTGTCAAATCATTAGAACATTCTTAAATTAAGACTGATAAAATCTCTGTTTAAGAGCGGCTCCTTTCAGTCATGCTTAAATACCGAAACAATCGTTGAGATAAGTCAGGATATTATGTTCTTTTTTTTTTTTTTTTTTTTTAGAAATACAGCTTCCGCTATGAAAAGATTGCTTTTTTGATCAGAAAACGAGGATTTCTATTCAGCTTAGTCAAGTACTTGCATTAAGAAGTTGAAAACTAACGTAATGACACAGTGTAACCTCATGCAGAAGTATTGACTTGATAAAGAAAATAAAAAGTAGCGAACGTCAAATTAGAAGACAATTTTCTGAAGAACACACACATAATAGAAAATAAGACCGCTCAAAAGATCTGTGGGTAGCTGAAGGAAAGATTCAGAAATATTCCCTGTAAAGAAAGTCGCAGTTACTTATGGAGTTTTCTTCACAATAATATTATTTGCCTTTGTTTTTTTATGGCAAAGATGGTTCTGATAATAGTCAGGATTCATTACGATAAAGGAAGATATGAATTTATTTTTTAATTATTAAACTCGACTGACGCTATATTTATTGTCAAGGTGTTGTTTTAACTGAAGATGAGTACGATTTTTCCTTTCGGAAACTCCGGTTTTAAGACCAGTAGAATGCCATAGTCAGAACACCCGTAATTTACTACATATGCCTAAATAGCCTTAAGTTGGGCAGGCGAAATCTAAACACCTAGCTATTGTAAGAAGAGTTATATTGCTTTACAAACTTTGAACAATGTCAATTTTAACTTCGCATTCTGTGATAGATTTTTATTTTCTTTATTTAAAAAGATACAAAATTGTGCTTTTCTAAACGTACCTGCTAAACATTCAAAGGACGACTGAGAAAAGAAAATAAATCTCATGTAATATTGATAGATTAATTAGAGTCAGAATTGCTGAAAGAAGATAGTTTTGCTAAAGACACCATTTTCATCAAGATCGTTTGGATAATTTCCTTGCAGAAATAGACTAGAAATTGCTTATTTTATCTTAGTGATTATTTATTTATTTTTTTATTTTTTTTTTGTATCGGCTAAAATGTTGAAAGAGTCAAAGCACTTGTGGATATCGCTCGCAAAATTAGGCTGAAAACTACACTTTCAGAACTGGAATTGACTAACTATTCAATGTCATATAAGCAATTACTAAATGCGATATGCAATGAAAATAATTCTTATGAACACTCAGGTACTATCTGATACTAAACCAGTATGTGAAGCACTTAAATGAACATGGAAAGCACGTGGATTTAAGTTTTGAAGGCACTGGACACAGAAGCCTCCTATGTATTGGTTTGGCACAACACGAAGAGTGTTTTTTTTTTTTTTTTGAACATTCCATATTAGGAATGTTTTCTGTTACGATACACACACCCTTTCTCCCCCTCTCCTTCCCTCCCCAGTACTCTCCCTTCGATGGCGGCAACAAGGTGATTGGTGGTGTAGCGCATTGCGTTTATGAGTGACGGCGTCCAAAGATGCCCAGCTAGGCAATCATCCAGCGAGGGTCGGAACATCTCACACCCTGGGGAAGACGAACGCCGGTCCATTTATCAAAATGTATGGTCGGATGAAAACTGCGCGTGTCAGGCCGCCACTTGTGGCCCTTCGTACGGGAGAAGGCACGGCCCAGTCGACCATGAGGCAGCGAGGAGCCTCGAAGGAGGATTTAGCCGCGTCATGAAGCAATCGCTTCTCTCCGGTTCGTTCTCTCTCTCTCTCTTTTCTCCCTTCCCGTCATTGTAAGATAACCGTCGGCCATCTTAGCCTCAAGGGTTTAGGCAACGGAGAAGTAGATCATCTAAGACAACAGACGGGAGAGAACGCATGTGTTCGCGTTTCTTGTGAAACGTCTTCACTGCGGCATCGTTTTGTCCAGCTAACTAAAGCTGTTTTACGATGCAAGTGAAATAAAAACCTCTCGAGATATTTATGGATTCGTTCGCTAAAAAAAAAAAAAAGAAAAAAAAGAAAGAAACCAACGCTCTTAAGAACATATTTCTGATAGCGATTTATTTATTTTCATTGGTACACCTGGCGGAAATGTTAAGTACTAGATTCTACTGAATTGAGTTCAGCTTTTGGTAAATTGCCTACCGAAAATGTGATGTTTGCACCAATTTAGATTGCGATGCTTCACAGACAGCGATTTTCCAAATGCAACGGTTACGTTCTCATTGAATACAATATTTTTTTGGATTTGGTTTTCACAACAGCCAGACATATTTGCTGTCTTGAAAGTTTCGTTGAATTCTCGAAAGATCATACTTTGTAAAGTTATCCATCTAGAATTAAGTCCAGAGAATTTCTCGGTGCTGTTTGTGAATAACTTTCAAAAGAGCAGCCTATTCTTTGATTTTAAATGAGCCCATTTTCAGTGGATTTTTTTTTTTTTTTTTACACTTAACACAACTTATTATAAATAAAAGCAGCCCGTATAGATTTCAGAAATCGCTGTCTTTGAGATATTTAATATCACTGAAGTTCATAGAATTCAAATATAGCTCCGTCTCACAACGAAGCAGCAGTTTTAAATACTAAAATCAGTTTTCTCTTATGAACCAGACTTCTGAAGTAGACGGTTTAGAATGTTTACCTCCTTCCTTCGCTTATCTAGACTAGAGTAAACTGAAAATGCATTTTATAGAACTGTACGTATATGTGCGCGCACACACACAGGTGATGTTGTCCACTACGGAACAGGGTTAGATCTAGCCTTTAGTTTTGTGACGTAACTGACAATTTTTTTTTAACATTTACTGATATAATTTGCTTCAGGTTTTCATCAATAACATTTAAAAAATCATACTTAAATCAGGTTGAATAGGAGTTAATTATAAATTCACGTAGTCATGATTATTTGCATAAACTCAGGAATAAAATTAGGAAAACGTATGGCGTAGAAAAAAAACAAAAAAAAAAAAACTGATCTATTTGAATTATTTTGCTTTACGATATGCGGCGAATACTGAGTCGATACACACCAATCTCTGTAGCGCACGCGAATAAAACGACACATATCCTTCGTTTGGAATAAACCCGAATTCCGTCTAGGACCGAAATCCATTTATAAGAACTTTTCAACTGAAGATGGCGCTCTTTCATTATGATTGAAGAGCTTGAATTCAATGGGAAAGTTTCGGATGAATAATTCAAGTATTGTTTTAATGACTTGTTTATTCCCAACACAATTGCCAATTACAATGTAGATTAAATCTCCTCCTTTCAACATGTTGATAATTAATTTAAGTAAATACTAATCTAGAAAAAAAGAGAATATTAAAATACGGAACTTAGACTTGACATCTATCAACACCAGTGAGTTTAAATAAACAAGAACTTGGAGTAAAAAAAAAGAAAAAAAGATGCTTTCTGGCAGTCACTAATAAACCCTCCCGTCACTTGACCTTTTCGTGTGAAAGAAAACATACAAACTCATCCCCCCCTTTTTTTTTTATAACTTAAACATCATCTCCGATTTCTGCTACTTTCATCAAGGGTAAGTTCAGCAAAAAGTTTCTGACCTCCCGAGAAGTCGACCCTTCTACTAACGGAGGCCCAGGTGAAAGAGGTCAGCTTCGGATGTAAAGAAACACATGCACAAGTGTGGCGAGTGCTTCGATCAACAATTATCGTTTAAAGTCGCGTGCCATCTGTTAACCCTTTACTGACGACAGATGTATGGAATTTTCGTCAGCTGCTTTTTCTCGCACGACTACACAAACCTACAATAAGTCACTTAAGGTAATTTATTGCTTTTAGAACTGACGAAAGTATTGCCAGTCCACAATAAGAAATCCTGTTTTCAAACCTTCCTCTCTCTCTCTCTCTCTTATCCCGACGCACGTGCCTCTCTTGTTAGTAATACAATGGAGTCCAGGTGACTGCTTTTCTTAATAGAAGTGGGTGGTCAAGTACACGATATTTCCGAATTGTTAATTTATTTTCATCGAAATGATTTTGTGTGTGTGTGTGTTACTATTCTCTTTTCATTGGCAAGGTGTGTTTTTGTCATTTCAAGTAACAGCCAGCTTATATTTATAATTTTTAGCAAAGGAAAGGTATAAATTATCTAAAGTTCTAGAAAATTTAAAACTGTCGGTTTTAATATTAATTTGCGATTTATAAGTTTTTTTTTTTTCGGATAATCCTTTTCTCTCGTCTTTCATAACTGTACTCTATCCTGCGGTGCAGTAAAATACTCCTAAAAAGTAAAATCGCATTAAATTTCTAAAAATGACATATCGCCCGTACACAACTTTACTTATTAACGAGTCAGTGTTCATGTTTTAAAGTCGTGTAACTTAAAAATGGGATTAAGACGAGATTAAATGTTGGGAGATAGAAGAGGTGCTTAAAAGTGTCAAAAGGATTTAATTAAAAAATGCGAATTATCAGAATGATAGAGCCTCCGTAGCTTAGTCGGTATACACGAAGCCCTTTGGAAGGAAAGACTGGGTTCGAATCCTGTATAGGACACGAAGAAATTATCACGACTTTTCAGCTGAAGATGAGTTAACCAGTCTCGTACGAGATAGAAATGGCTTTGAAAATCGATTTTTTTTCACCACGTGAACACACACACATCTGCAGACAAATACTTACTTTTGGGCAAGAAGTCAATTCCCAATCATTTAGTTGAGGTCAGAATGATACGGTCATCTTACAAATTCTTAACGTGCTTGGGCTTATTAAGTCAACTATAATACATTACTTCAGATTATGCCAAAGCAACTAAGGCTATAAGATATCTATATCTTTATATTGCATGTAGTGGGTTGAAAAAATCCTGATACTCACGTGATTGGCTGATTCACTTTCAGTTGAATAACTATTGAGTATGCTTCTTTCGTGGTATGACGGGAATCGAATCCAATTTTTTTTTTTTTTTCCATTCATGGAATGCTGTCACTATAATAAAAGTATTCTTGTTTCTCGGAAAGTGGTCTTTAAGACGACTCTCTAAGACGTAACGCCATGATGTTCTTTGTCTATTAATTTTCATAGCGCCCTATGTATTTGAACTGTTAACATTTACATTCTAATCTCAATATTTCCCTGAAAAATCTTTATGGACGAGTACTACCTTACTTTAATTTCATTAATGTTGAAACTAAACTTTATGTATAGTCTTGCGAAACGGTATTTCAAGAATAAAGGAAATTATCAGAAGATTCAAACAATTTTGTGTATTATGCGTCGAAGACACACTAATCTTTCAGATTATGCCTAATCCTCTGAAACGAGCATATGGACAGCCATAAATCGTATAGAGTATGCAATCTATAGCTATTTATGACACTATAGACATTTTGAGCAAACCTATTCCAAAGAAGGTTCTTCGAAAGTCATCGAAAAACAGTTATTTCTAGTAGAATATTTCTTTCTTTTATTAACAATTTCATCTTTTCATATTTAACTCTACCAAGACTTTTCGAGGATCAGAAAAAGAAAAAACTATACCCGATAAAAAAAATAATAAAAGACCAATCACACTGCTGAAGAAGCTATCTGATAGCAAACGGTGCCAATATAGATACCGAAAAAAATTATTCATTGTCTTTTTTTAAGCTAAAATTGGTATTTTCCACGCAACATTCACTTATTGTTTATAACACTAACACACAAGACATCAAGAAATGGAAGATCTAGATGCACCCGATGATGTGCGCGCAGAAATTTCAAATTTCTTTTCAAGGCGTAACTCAATGATCTATATAGACTGTATGATTAAAATGTTAACGTGAATTTTAGTTTGTGTTCCTTCACCATATTCGTCAAAATCTTTCCAGTGATCATTGATTAGATCCGAATCTGCTATCTCTCACGCACATACCCACCGCCTCTTTGTCTGCATCAGGTTCCTCAAAACTTTCTTTTGGCAATATATTCTCTCTACCACCCACCCACCGTCTCTTAGGATAGGTAAAGTTTCCTGATTTGGGGGATTACGACGAATTAATACAGCCCGCACCGCATGTCACTTCTCCGTTGCATCCCCTAAGGGCAAGTATTGATACCTGTACACCAGATAAAGTTTTCTCACGTCATAGACAGAATTCGAACCCGGGTCTTTCCAAATCAAAGGGCTCGTCTAAACCAACTAGGCTACGGAAGTTCTGTTTGGAAATATTCTGCGAAGTACATGTACAAACGAATAAAGTTTTATTTAACTAATTAAAAGTAGTAATATAACTGTATTCTATTAATGAAAATATAAATGAAAGATCTTTACTAAAATAAAGAGCTAAAAGGCTTCAGTTCGGCGATGCAAAAAAAAAAAATCAAGTGGATATTAGATTCAGCATTATTTCAAAGCCGAATATAAAAACTATGAAAGTTTCATAAAAAAAAGTTGACCAGAGAGCTAAAGAAAGATCGTAAAAATCAACTCTAAAAATGTATTTAATCCATAGACTGCTAGACATGTTTCATGTACACATTAGTAATGCAATATTTCGTCTAAAGACGAAGGCTGCATACATAAAAGTAAATAATATGCTATTGTTCACGTGTATACCACAGTTGTTTATAGTTAACCACTGTATGTGTACTTCTACCTATAAAAAATTATCAAACCACTCAAGATATTTCAGAATGGAGAGTCTATATTAAGTTTGCAATTATCATTCTGATTTACTATATTTTCCATAATTTACATATCAGTCGTCAATTTACGATTTACCAGATTGCTTAAATTGTAAATGTATCTGTGTAAAAGGATTCTGGATATTTTTCGCCCATAATCTTTCCAACTACGAGCGGAATTCTCCCAGCACTTTAATTCCAGCTTCATATCGCTATCTACGAAACTCAAAATCGCATCGCCTTAGAATGGATCGCTAGCAGGAAGTGTTTTCCCCCCTTCCATCAGGGGAAATCTGAATAACGGTTCTTTAGGGCATGCCAAGACTGCTATCCTCCTATTGTATGTGCATTTAATAATCTCTGTGGGTGAAAAGCCTAAGTTTTATCAACACTTCTATCAAAGTTTCGAAGAAAGTAAATAAGAAAGTTAAATTATGTGAAAGTCTTTGGCGACAGGGAGCACCACAGTTGCTTATAGTTAAGCGAGTGACTTATAGAAAAATGATTTATGGTGAAAGTGGTAGAGCTTACTTCAATATCGGCTTTCTACAGGGCTCGGAGAAGATCACAGGTTTTCTCTGTGGAAAATCAGCTCTCGTCACTTTACGTCTGATCGATAAGGACCCCATCAACGCCTACTACCATGAAATAACGTCAAGGAAAAAAAAAAAGTTAAATACACTCTTTTAAAAAATCGTGAATAAAAGACTCCTTCAATACAGCAACACCAGATGGCATTCTTTTCAATACAAGCTCGCTTGGTGGGGTGCACTTTTTTTTTTTCCCTATTCTTTATGATAAATGAGCTCCTTACGATAAGCAGCGGTTGGCTTTGAGGGGCTAATCAATAAATTATGGAGCTGATTAATATAATTAAGACGTTTTATTGGCAACACAATGAATGGATGGGGGAAGAGAATGAAGGAGTTTCGTGGGAGAAAAAAAAAAAAGACTGAAAGACAGGAGGTGGTACAAAGCATTATGGGTCAGTTATACGCTGACAAACTTAGAGGTCAGGACAAATGCCACCGACGCGTTATCACAAGTCAAAAGATTTTTTTTAATTTTTTTTTTTTATAATTTGTTTCAAACGATGCCTTTGGGATCAGGCATTTTATGCACTTTTGCTATTTGTGTCTGATGCGCCGATTATAAAAATCTATATAAAAAAAAAAAAAAGACTCGCCCAGCTATAAGCGACTTATTTTTTTTTATTTTATTTAATTTTTTTTTTCTCTTTCTTAAGTACTGGCTGGTCGCCCGAGACTTTTCACAGTGATCGTTAACGGATCTGTGTCTAGCAGGTAACATTAGAGTCGTTTTATTACTGAGCTTGTGTTTTTTTCCCCCCTTCGTGGTGACTTAGAATTATTCATTGTAGCCCTGCCTTTGCTAATGTGGCTATTATTTTAGAAGTTGTGAGTAAGGGGAGGATGGAAGTTCTACGGCTGTAAAGGCACACGTTTAATTGCTGCCTGCAGTCAATGAATCAAACTTTTGTTCGGTGTGTTGCCTTCGTCTCAAAGCTCTAGAAGTTACCAGCCCTCTTTTCATCATCACCAACTAATTAAACGCATACTTTAAATTCCGAGCACTGAGCGATGCCCATTGAACTTTCATTTTTAATGACGCTTCTCTCATCTACGTGTTTTGGTGAAAAGACTTTTCGTATTCCTTGCGTAAAGAATGTTTTTTTTTTTCCTTCTTCTGTTTTAAAATGACATCTGGAGGTATCACGTATTTGGAAACCTTCAAAATCTCATTTAAAAAAAAAAAAATGCTTGGAGAAACTTGCATGCTATCTAGAGTACGCAAGTGATAAAGGATGTACTGTTCTCCTACTTCTCTCTTGCTTTTCTGCTTATATTGTGATAGTAGCACGAGACATTACTTTCATTCAGAGAAAACAGTACATAAACACCAAGAAATAATATTGTATTATGTTTGTGCACATTTGAACAAAAAGTATCAGCGCTCGCGTTCAATTGTTAGAAAACGACATGCAGACTAGAAAAATGTACTAACATTGGAGAAACGTTATTTTCATGTACATTTCAACAATGGTCGCGTTCAATTGTTAGAAAACGACAAGCAGCATAAAAACTTCGACTAGAAAAATCTAAGTAACTCGAGAACCTACAAATTACATGTAAACAGGCTATTAATTAAAAATTTTTCAAATAATGCAACTTGCAATTCATCCGAGATGAACCGATACAGGAAGTGAACTAATTACTTCGCTTCGTGGACAGTTGCCCAAACTACAATTTTTGTTTTTATTTACACATACGTTCCAGTACTGTGATTATGACATATCCGAGCAATGAAAATTTCAAGTCATGTTGTAATAAGAAATAAAATACTAAGTATTATGGTACACCGACAAGAACGTTTTTCTAAAAGGAGATTAAGTGAAATATAGAAGGAAAAAAAAATCGTTAGGTGGTTGGCCGTGTTTGTTTCGATGTTTATTGACGGGTAATCATGTGGAAACGTGTCACTATGGGAGAATAGTAATTTGCATGTCAAACACAGGACAAATCTTTGTACTATAATCGACATTTTCACACCTCAGCCACCCCTGCCAAGTTGTATAGACAAGTTTTGTGTAAGTTTCTTCTTCTTTTTCTTTTCTTCTCGGAATTTTTGTACAAGAATTCATGCAAAGCATGGTTCGCTAAAGGTTGTTGCACGTTTCGCTGATTCGTAAACTTCCAGAAAACGCTTTATACGAAATGTAGAGGAAAAGGAGGGGAAGTTTTCTATAATGAGATGTGTAAACTACAGCCCTGTTGAAGTAAGCGAAGTGTGTGAAAGAAAATCTTTTTCCCATTCTTTACATTGAAAGCCAATGATATAGTGCTGTTTACATAAGGCTTACGTGATAAGTCCTGAACTGGGGGGGGGGGGGGAGAGAGACAGACGTAACAGGTCTATTATGAAAAATAGGAAAGTTAATCTTTGCAATTAGTACTAAAAATTTTAAGTTAGATCGCCACTTACTGAAGACGTATGTTTCAGCACAGCATCCATGAACTCATCACTGCCGAAAATGTTATAGTTTACGAAAGAAAGATATGCCGTAAGTTGGTTAAAGATGACAAATACTATTGTATGTCTCAAACTTGCATAAATAGCCAAACTTTATTATTGAAGGAGTCAATGAATCACGATCAGTATGACTGGGATGGATAACATTCGAGGTCACATTGACTAAGATTAAGGATTATGCCAAAATAGTTAAATCGTAAAGTAAATGTAATTATTATTTTTATCAAAACGTAAGTTCTTTGGCAGATTTGTCTCTTTTGTGAAGGAGGGAGGGAGGAACTGTCATTTCGTATTAGACAGGGTGTTTTGAATGCGGGGAGAAGGACGAGTGTTGTAGAAAATAAGTGACTATGTTATCTTCATCAATGATTCATTTGTATTTCCTCTCCCCATCAACGCAAATCACTTTACAGACTTTGATATACACTCATAATGGTTGGCATAAATTATGTAACGCTTAATTAGGGGATCAACTTTTGTGACAGGAGACCGGCAATCTAATATACGAGTATTATTTCACGATACTTCGTCAGAGTGCGGAGGAATCTATAAATTCGAAAAATAGCTTACGTAATGTTCCCAATAATAAATAAAAATATTTTTGTGTCCCCAAAATGTACATTTTAATTATAGATATCGTTACCGACCACTGAAAGAACTGTTTTGAAGACATGGCGCATATTCAGAGAAAAGTTGGAATAAATTGGACAAGCAAGTGAATCAATGACATGGTTTTTTGTCACACTGTTCACTTACTTGTCCAATTTAAAGCATGGTTTTAAATCTGACAGGTTAATTGGTGTTATACTTGATGATCAAGTCCTGTAGCGGGTTGAAAGTTTTAAATATTTGTGAAGCGTGCTTTCAAGCGATGGAAATTTAAATTGGACATATGGAAGAGAATTTCTTGTAGCCAAGCTTCTTTCATAATGTAAGCAGACTAGTTTTGGACAGTGCAAACTCACCCTAGTGTTTAGCATCTGATTAATATAAGCATATACTTATTTGTGTCTTATTCCTTAAATATATTCAGCCTTCATATCTTTAAGTTTTGAGGATAATGCGACGAAACAAGGAAAAACAAAAGAAGAAATAGGGGCATTTGTGAAGTATTGGGACTAGAAAGTTTAAAAAACATTCGAAAATTTCCTCTTCAAGTGGTTTAAAGGCTTAAACATTTAAACTGAATTTAGAGTAATAAGAATGGTATGAAATGAAAATTGAAAAGAAAAGACTAACAGAGATCAAATAAAGATTTAGGACTTGAGCTGGAAGTGTTCATGAAGTAAGAATACGATCCCTTGACCAGACAGATTTCCTGTTTGATTAATTGTCGAAGATAAATTAGAAACGAATTTTAGACTATTTTATCGTATCCTCGTACGTGAAAAAGGCAAAACAGAAGGAGGGAGTATCTTGATATGAAATCTGATGACGATTAGAAAATGGAGAAAAATGTGTTTAAAATGCAGTTGATGACAAGATTTGATTGTTACTGCAATAAAAGAAGTAGAATGTTTTAGTTATTTATTTAACAATTGTTGCTTTAACGAACTTCCATACTGACTGATGCATTTCGGTTATGATGCAGCAAAAACAATCTAAAGTCCACTTTTATTCACAGATCGCCACTTTGGTCTGTCAATAGTATCAAGAAATGTGTAAACTCTCAAAATCATGTCACGAAGTATCTTCTTAAACACTTATTTACTGTTTAAACTTATTTGTGATGATGTAAGCTGGTGTTATATTCATCAGTTGGTAATATGGACGAATTGAGGGCTCAAAACCGGACTACTAGAGAATCGAAGTTAGCTCTAAAGAGTATGTGTATGTAAGGTGAAAGTGAGGACCGAATTGGAACAGTTAACTAGGCCTATTTACATGAGCGTAGCTAAACATATCAATTCTTAAGGACAACGTGGCTTTTTCGAGTCAAAACTATTGGGATATACCAGTACCTGATCATATTTCGGAAGTACCGAAGGAGTGGACACTTAGAAAAACAGTTTCCAATAAAGGTGTTTTTTTTTTCTGTCTATGCATCAAAAATCCACAGCAAAAGAGAGAGGAGCAGAATAGTTGAGAAAGAATACTGAAGATCAAAGCTTAAAATTAACCAACTAGTAGTTTATACGCAATGTAAAATGGGTAGGTCAAGTTTTGTAAAGAAATCAAATTAGGGGGGAAAAAAATAGAAATAAAAGGAGAAGGTGGAAGAATAAAGCAGAAGAAGGTGAATAGGGGTCGATCCTAACGACACAGCCCTAAATGATCAACGCATATAAATCAGCGAGAAAATCGCTTCATTTATAAACAGAGGAACGAATTTAACCTGTTTAGAAATCTTTGGTACTATTTCGTAGAGTCCAATGATGTTTAAGAAATCTGTTTCGAACGTGATCATGATCCCTTACGTTAATGGTCTCCTTTCTGCCATTCTACATCTCCTTATGTACGTGAAACGACGCCAATAGTTGCAGAGTAAGTGAAGCAAACAAACAACTAAACCCATCGCCCACATTTTGCTCATCGACCTCCCACTGTTGCTATGAACAATTCCTTTGTGGTCGCTTAAATTTTAAACCAACCTTTTCTTACTTCGGGAGCGCAATTTTCGAAGGCAGACCAAACAAACATAACCGAATTATGCGTTTCAAATTTACGTAGCCTCGGCTCTTCCAAGAAAACGTTCAGAACGTAATGCAGAGTAGCGAAAACGAAACATTATTTGTCACAATTCAATTATAAAGAAAGCATCGGAGAGCAATGCACTGTATTAGTTTTAATTCTATAAGCAAGCCTTCTGCCAATCGTTTGCAACCGGAAGTTATCTTAACCACATTAGGACGCAGATTTGGACCCGGAAGCTGAATTAGCACGCGCTATTGTGGATATGCCTTCCCCACGTTTAACGAGGCAGAGCCTTTAAGAGGAACCAAAACATGCATTACAAGTCTTCAACTAGAATTAAATTTGTTGGTCAGTATACATCTGTCATCGTTGGAATGGTTTGTCATACCATCCTCTTTGTATTCCTTATGGAATCATCAGCCTTTCATCTTAAAGTGTCTTTTTTTTTTTTTTTCTCTTTCTTTCTTTTTGTGATTGTCCTTTCATCTGAAAATTGTACAAAAAGAAAAAGCTTCGTGGTTTTGGCCACAATCTGGTTAGGGAGAAGATCCGCCATTTACTGTGATCCCTGCACGACGCCGCCAAGAATCAATCACTCTACACTTGCTAAACCTTAGCCACTGACCTCCCTTCTCTTCCCCCCCCCTCTTCCACCCAGTTCGTTTCCCTTTACGGATGAAATCGGGAGCCGATTCCATCCATGTGTTAGCGACTCACGTTGGCGTGTGATTTTATTAATAATCATAACGCTTCGGACGCAAACGGCCAACCATTACAATCGAATTTCTGACCCCACTTGTGCCTTTACGAAATCAATAGATGTACGGAGAAACAAGGAGGAGGGTCAGGAAAGAGATAAGAGCAAATATCAGCACTATCTTCAACAAGCTCGCCCCCCTTTCTCTTTTGTCTCCCCTCCTCTCAAGCCATCACCTTTCTCCGATGGAAACATGACAAGCTAGTGATTTAGGCTCTAGTGAGGGCAGAGGGCAAATGGGGCCGTATAACTTTCGTAGTATAGAGTAACGGTCGAGATGGCTACCCTCACATGACATGTTGTTATTAATCCTGTTATAGGTGCATTAGCCGAGTTGCACAGGAACGGGAGAAATGTTCTAGGGGTGTCTGAGAGGATCATTCATCCGAGGTTCAAATAGCAGATCTTTTCCTTTTTTCTGACCTCTCTTCCCTCACCCGCCGTCCTTTCGCCTCAGACATTGGCCACCAAGAGCGGACACCCAAACTTATCCTGCAATCTCGAAAATGAACGCTCTTCGATGCTATTAAAAGTGATGCTGCCATTCCATCCATGCCTTCTCTTGCTCTTCCGTTCTATAATAATTCCTACAGTAGGATTTACCAGAAAAGTGGTCCCCATAAGCCACGTGCGTTCTCCAGGCGTGACTGACCACTATTGTGAAATTTTACAGTCGGTGGTAGAACCATTTCAAAGAAGCGTGCGCTCTCTCTCTGACATGCCCCTAGTTCGGTTATTTCTTCCCCCTCCTCTCTGTTTTCCCCTCCTTCGGCTGTTCTTTCTGCGGTAGAAACAAAAGTTGCCGCAACCCGGCAAGAACGAATAAAACACGCACACACGTATTCATACTCACAAAGAACGCCTTCGTTATTATATACGACTGGAAATTAGATTCTTTACTATCAAAGATAGCCTATTGAAACTTTAAATCGATAGAAAAGCAGATTCGATTTAGGGGGTGGACAAAGACATTTTCGATCCTCCAAAATGGAAACAAAATGAAACGCAAAGTAAAGGCATGATCGTAAAAGGTACTCAAGTTCTGAACCTTCTTCGGCATTGTATAATCTTCAACAAGGTTTGCCACATCAGACGAACTTTTCTTTCCATAAGCTTACTAAACGTCTTAATTCAGACATAGTCGAGAAGAAAAGATGCAATACGTCTTTCAATGCTGCGATTTTTAAATTCATGTTTACATTGCTAAATGATCTCCAATTCAGCACTCGTAAAAGGGATTAAGTTGGTTGATACAATGACGCCATATATTAATTAGTAGAATGTGCAGTCCTCGCTCAGAAATATCTCATGCGATCTTGGAACATAATTCCATAAAACTGAAATAAATAGCAGACATTCTTATTAGGAAGTGTCTACTTCGACTTTTTTTTTATGACAACTCCACCCACAAAAACTTCGTTTAAAACCTATAGCACAGGGCCAAGATTGAGATAAACCAAGAATCTGTCTCTGAAGACCAAACGTAACATTTTTCATTCACTATAATTCATGCAACAAACTAGCATACACTGAACAATGCAAGTCACCTACCAACTTTCAGAGGACCTATATTTCCTCTGAAAGTTGGTAGGTGACTACATAATTCCGTTTTTGAAAGGTGGGGAGCACGCCATCTACATAATTGTTACTGGAAAAAATAGTTTCATCTTAAAAACAAAGTGGACTGTATTTAAACACAGCCTACTTTGTTTTTATTTTAAATTATATTTAATTTAAAACAATTATTTTAAAATACTTAAAACAGTGCCAGGGAGAATTTGTCTGTTCATGCAACTTTATTTAACTGATGAGCACAGAAATTGCATTTTATATCGATAAATATATCATGAAATACTTAGAAATATATTTTAAACGCTTAAGATTTGAAAATTACTGAATGTCCATATAGCTATAATGCCTAGATTTCTTTAGTTCTAATAAGCCACAAGTGTGACTTTTTAGTTAATATTTGTATCTTTCAATCTGGCAGTATTGTTGTCAACGATATTAAAGAGCGTTTTCCTATAAGTTTCATTATACAACATCCGGGCACGATGTTTTTTTTTTTTTTAAGGAGTACATCATAATCAAGATATGGCCAATTCCATAAACGTTCTGCTGCAAAATAAGCAAAATTCTATATTACATTCTAAGTTGAGTAAATGTGCAACCTATCATTGTATATGTTAGCAGAATTAGATGCAATCGCTCATTCCGAAAATAAATATATCTTAGAATCAAGCATAACAGAATAACTAATTACTAGTTCCATCCTGCATTTTCCTCTTCCTTAAGTATCACTGAAGAATGAAGGTTGGGCCAATAGATCATGACCTCAAAACAGAATTTCGTGGTTCGATGAAGATACAGATTAGAATAGAAAAGTTCCTGCAAATGCCGATGTGAGAAGGCGGAAATGCTTGTGGGCAACTGCATCAACACAGCACCGTAGGTAAGTTTTTTTTTTTTTTTTTTTTGTGCGTTTCATCAAAAAATATTGCTACCACATAAGGTTGTGACCCCTACCGCATTAAATCATGGCCAGACAGCCTGTAGTTATGGGCGATATGCGGCTTACGTAAGATGTGGTGAAACTTTTTCGGTCAGCCAGCCGCAGACGAGGGTTTCTGTAGTGGGTGTGGTAAGAAGGAGGTTGGGTCTGACGAGTGTTATCCACATGAATGGATTCTGGCAAAGTTTTGTGGTTTTTCTCCACCCGCACCTAAAAAAAGAGCCGATCTCCCATCTGTCTGAATCCGGAATAAGCCCCTCCTTGGAAGAAAAGGGGTGGGAAGAGTGCAAAAGATACACAGACAGTGGTAGACGGAATTCGGGTTGACGATCCTTCGAAGGTTAAGGAGAACTCTTTGATTTTTTTTTTTTTTTTTTTTAATTCACCGTCTCGACCAGTAACACCATAACCATCCTTCAGAGAGTGGCAAGTTCGCGAATCGAGTGCGGAATATTAATTATGAGCACCTCTTTCACTCTCTCTGGTTAAACATTTGCTACGCGTCGCACGGAATAGCAGCTCTAGACATCGCTGGAAGAAAGCCAAGAATTGCAACCGCACCGTCATGGTCCTTATCTGCGGACAAAACAGGCTGACAGCGCAAATAAACCGATATTTCATATTGATTTGTTACGATAACGACTTGACGGTCTCCGACATCGTCGATGTAAATTTCAATTAAGAGATAAACCCCCTCTACCATTGGCTAGGGTGCTCGTCCAATGGAAGGGGTTAATCTCCTAACTCGCGACTTTTATAGAATAGTCCAAAGAGGTTAACTTGGGCTTTACAGTTTTACTTTAAAGTTATATTTGAAAGGCAGATTACTATTTTCATTTTTTATTCATATGATGTGCTGAATAAAACCGTTTTGAGTATAAAAAGGGTAAAATTTATTATTCGCAGGGCGAACATAATACATATCTAATGACATGATAATGGTTTTCTCTTCTAGATACGTGAATAATATATAATATAAAGGAAACAAGTCGTTCCAATATGATACTAAAATGAATATCAATATGCTGACTTATAAACCATATTGGAATGAATTTGGTAATTGAAGATATAAGGTTTGTTATATACAATTGAATATGTTTCGTTACTTTGCAAAAGCTTTTTTTTTTTTTTTTTTTTTTTTTGCAAATTTTCTTTATGTGTTATTTTTCTTTCCCGTCTAGAATGCTTTCTATAGACATCTTGTTCGTAATCAAAAAAAACAAAAAACTTCTTTGTGATATTATACTCCCTCCCCCCTAGGAAACGCGTAGAACACGCTCGCTTCATTATTAAAAAAGAACCAATTCGCTATTTTATGCCACGATACATTTTCATCTATCACATTGGACGCTCTTGAAATTTTTTAATTAATTATTCAAAAATAAACAAAAATTCTCAGTTACTTCAACTTTTTTTTGTTTGTACTATTCATCGTAATTTTTCACAAATGGCATGTTTCCATAATATAAAAATATGACGAATTTCTAACCGAATTATGACCTTTTCATAACAATATTCTTGTGTAGACATCAGCTTTGAATAAGCCTATGAAACAATTCTGTTACGCATATCATGCAAATATTTTTATTCGCTGTTTAAAAATATAATTCTACACGAGAGCTAAACTATTTATGGAAATAATAACCACACTTAGTTTAATGCTTCCTTAAAAAAATTGTTACAAAAAAAAAAAAGAAAAAAATCTATAGATAGCATCGTCTTTCGCGGGTCTTTTAATGGGTAACGGCGTTTGAAATTAGGTGTCTACAAGTTTTGTGTTCAGCGTACTATTATTAGCTTCAAACAAAGACAGTGGAAAGAACAAGAGAAACTCCTACTAGGAGTTGGAAGATATACGGATATTTCAGGATTTAAAAGATTTTTTTTAGAGCTCTGCAAACTCCACACAGTCTACTTTAATGGGTGTGTATTCAAAACTTAAAAAGGAATAATACAATAATTAAGTCAATAATAATAATAAACAATATTTAAAAAAAATTTTTTTTTTCTTAAGCGGCCGTTACCCCAATCATATTTGATGTTAAATTAATTAAAATATGAACACACTTACTGGTATTAAATTTTTTTTCCACAGGCCAATATTTTATATCCATGTGCACAAAAATGTCCAAATGATCTATTTTTTTCACATCATTATTTCGTAAAAAAAGTAGACTTGAAGCCCACTTTGCAGTACAGTAGCTTGCGCGCGCACAGAAGGGCAGGGATGGAAGCAAAGACGGGTCTAAAAACTAATAAAATTGACACCTGTGTTTATCCGAACAAAGAGCTAGAGCAGGGATGTCGCGGAGGTAAAGGCCATTACAACGAGATATTACTGCGGGCTCACAGCTGTCGACCTTTAAATTTTCAAACCTCCCTCTCTTCCCATCTTGCGTCAGCAGTCATTAAACTTATTTCTTTCTCACCAACTCCCCCTCCCCTAGATTGGGACTCATGAAAACGTGTACATAAGCCAAGCAGTGTGCTTAACAAGAATTTTATGCTGTTTCCGCCCATTTGGGTTTCGGACGGGAGTTTAAAAAAAAAAAATACTTAGAGCGTCAAGCAAACAGCTTCAAAAGAACCGGACAGATTTTCAGACCATGTCTTCTGTCATCCCCCCCCCCACATTAACCCTCACCCAAGGGTTGTTTTACTGTGACATACGAGTCTTTTAACAAATTCTACTTACCGAAACTTTAATATTTCAATATTGTCCACATTTAAGCGAAAAGATAAACACAGTTATAATCTATCTTAGTTTATTCTTCAATTTTGGGAACAGTATTACATTATTTTAAAAGCTAATATTTATTGGAGTATTTTTCATAATTCGTAAGACCACCACCCCTCTTCAAGAGACTTTTCGCATAACAATAAATAACGCTAGATGGCACTCTAAAACCAATTTATTCTTAGCAAACAGCTGCTTACCTTTGAGAAACAGTCAACCATTAATGACTGGATAATAATAAAATGTATTCAAGGACGTCTGTTGGTATATTAACAACTTTTCAGAATCATGTATATTAAAATGATTTATATTTTGTGTAAATTTATTAGTAATAAAGATCTATAACATAAAAAGCTTAGTATATACCTTTTAAAATTAAACACCCTTTAACGATATAAAGCCATCGATGTGGGAATTGCAAATACGTGAAGAAATTACTCTAGTAATTATTACTTTCAAGTTAATTTATTACCTTGATAGAAGTTCGATAAAATAGCTCAGTCATTGCACAATAACTACACCATAAACATTTGCTTACAGATAGCAAGCAGGGGCATACTGATATTCCTCACCTACGGAGAACCTTGTATATCAATCATTTGCAGGAGTTGATAAAATAACTATAAGTTATTTTTTTTTATATTTAAAATACAATTTACTCTCGTCTTTGTACGCAACCAAATGGGGAAAGGATGTCTGTTTTATGTTTAGAAAAGATAATTTATAATACGCAAGAAATCTTTGGAATGGTAGAATTCTGCTATTTGCTGGAATGAAGATCCGACATGTTTCACTGTCTTACAGATTATGTAATGTTTTATTGTTCTGTAATTTTAATGCATATTGGCTTACATTGTTAAATAATCATTCTCACTTGCCCCTAATATACGGTCCCATCAATATTTTTCTGGGAGTTTACGAATTGGTGTACCGGTAAACTGCTTGGCGCTAAACGGTGAATATTAGTATCCGACATTCATCTTTCGCAAAATTTAAAACCCTTACGATAAACATGATTATCTAATTTCGTTAACTGTTAGATATCCTTACTAAAATAAGTGCAGTAGGTTTGTACCATTAACCCTTAAATATCAACGTAACTTTTCAAATACTTAAAGGCACTATGGGACTCTCTTTTCCTATCCCCTGGAATAGTTAAAAACGCAGAGCGATGATTTCATGAATAAGATCACGTCGCAGTCAACAGCTAAGCAAAAAAAAAAAAATTACTTAGTAACTTAGCATTTCAGGAAAATGGAGCGGTCCAATTCGTAGATATCATCTTGTATGTGCGTATTTTTTTCTTTTTTTCCCCCGTCTGTTAATCCTAATACTTGTCCTTTCCCTACTGCCCCCTTGTTATGAATATAAATTTCCATATACAGTATTTATAAACTTCTTTAGTTATCTTTTGCGATGTGTTACATGTTGTGATTAGTGTAAATGTTGATCACCTTGGTTAAAGTGGATTTACATATTAGTGATATGTAATATTCTTTGTATGAATATATGTGTGTGTGAGAGAGAGAGAGAGAGACTAATTAATAGCATTTTTCAAACTTTGGCGTGTACAAAAAATTTTGTATTTATCATTGGGAGGGATACATTGTGACAAATGTTTAGAACAAACTAAGATAACGCCGATTTACGTTTGGTCATAAACGTTGCCCCTACTGTTAAATATAATTCCTCATGTACGTCTATAAGTTTGAAATATGCTATTGATATTTCTGATATTCAGTTTTCGCGTAATATCTCTGCTGATACTACGATCCCAAAACAACAATTAGTAGCAACCGCTGACCAAAAAACGCTACTCGATATGTTGATGTGAAAAATACGATGCAGATAATGATATATTTATGAGCAGGCAATTATAAAAAAATGCGTTTTCACAAATCATTCTTCTATAATAACGTTCATTATCCCAACTGACCGTTAAACCACCTGAAGTCGTTTGCCTGATTTTGTTACAAAAAAAAAAAAAAACTTTAGCTGTTATGCATTTTGTGAAAATACATCTCCAGGTGGAACATACGCCTTGAAACGATTTCTTATGTTAATAACTCTTAAATGGGATAGACATCTAGTCCATCCTGTATAAAACGCCTAATAGTTGCTGGTGTTTTAAGTGCTAATTGACATAGAGCATCGAATAGATATTTTTATCCCATGTCCTTGATTTAAATATGACTGCCAAATTGTATAAATACGCACCTGGCTGGATTTTGTAATGCACTGGCCTCGGAACGTAAATCCATATCAACCATTTTCAACAATTTTTGCGCCGATAATATTTAAATTTCCATGATGTACTGTTTATGATACGTAGTAAGTATAATTTGCTTGTAAAATTTATCACGCCCCTCTATAGCCTCAAGCATTCCTCCCTCCCTGAACTGTACATTCGAGTGAAATCAATCGTTTATTTCAATGCTGCACTCATTAATATTCGAAAAGTGTAGAACGGTTTAGATCCAATAATTTCAGCATTTCTGCAGATGTATTATCTGCTAATCATAAGTATAACAAGTATGGCCATTGTGTTCTTTTGTTTGCACTATTGTTTTAATTTTTAGCGATTCTGTACTGGCCTGTTTAATCATTCGCAAGGGAATATCTAAACTCCAGCTCGCAGCCAGTGAAGAATTGATTATAATTATGTATAGCTGTATTTATGTAATATTTTTATATGGCATGTATTTTTTTTGGGGGGGGGGTATCCGAATAAATACATTTAGTTGCTGTTTTATTAATCACTTTATTATTGTCAAGTTTATCCCCTCCCCACGCTATTCTTAGATAAATGCAAACCGTAATATACAATAGTGAATACCATTTATAATAACTTCTCGTGAGTGGTACTTCTCATACTCTTGATTCAATTTCAGTAGAGGGTTTTTTTTTTTTTTTTTATTTATTTATTTATTATAATTTCCAGTCCACCATCCAAAGACACTGAGAACCCATCTGATGGTAGCTCCATGAATGAAACTTTCCTCCCCCCCACACACACACACTTCAGTCTTTATAAAGCTCGCTAGTGTCATACCAGAAAATGAAAATCTCCTATGACCCGTAATGACTTCTTGCCGATTTTCTTGACATAGACGGATTTGAATCTACGATATTTCGGTGGCAAATATCCATTTCAGCTACCATTATTACTGGACTGAATAATACTTATTCAGTCCAGTAATTTTTTAATTAATGAAATTACCTCCAGAAACCGCTATGCAATCAAAATTCCTTTCGTAGAAACAGTTTTCGAAACGAAACCTTCAAAATACAACAAAATCACTTAGTTTAGCGACAAACGAATCGTGTATTTCTTTTGTTTTCACTTCTCTATCACAAATGAGAGGACACTTCATTTTTCACTTCGAGTCCTGACAAATATAGTCAAATTGAAATAAGGAACAACGTATTAGTATAATTTGGATATTGTTAAAAATCTCAAGATTATATCCAACCGTACTGATCTTAAAATTCTCATTCATAATCAGGGCAGAATTAATTAAATATGAAATTTGAAAATGCGAAGGATTCAATGAATAAAGGATCTCACAGCAAACAATTCCTTTCACTTTGCGTCTTATTAAATCTTCTTCCAAAAGTTGCCGCACAACCCACAAAGCTTGCAGTCGGTTGTAAACTGATGTAACGGTTCCATGTCACTTAATGTATCACTTAAAAAGTACTAATTTCACTCTGTGTCGTAATGAATTTTATAATTGGTACTGATATCCTATTTTTGTCTTCTACGTTGTTAAATCTGATACAGCTTTTATGAAATACAATGAATCTGTATTTCATCAAATATTTTAAATTCCACGTATTTTTAACCTGGTGATTTATCTATTAACAATTTAGGTTTGCAAAGTCTAATTTATTTTGTTTTAATAGTTTTCTAAATTACCTGTAACATTAGGAGACACTGATTTCGCCGTGAAACTTTATTTTAGGTTGCTTACCATAAAGGTGTCTCACAGTTTGTGTGTTATTAATAAATATTTGCTACCGCTCATATTATCCAAAATATATTTGTTGATATATTTGTTTTTGAGAACAATTGGTAGCGAAAGAACTGAATTCGAATCCCATCAAGAACACGTGGAATATTCAAAAGAACTACTGAAATAGAGAGCCAAAAGGCTTCACTTCGGCGATACAAAAGTATTCAAATTAAGTGGATATTGAATCCAACTCTGAAACTCTTGTAGTTTTCTCTATTCGGCTTTAAAATAATGCACTCTCTATTCCAGTAATTCTTGGTGCCTTTTGTGATGTGACACCTCTTGGCAATTCGTATGGTAAAAGTATAACCTCTGCATCACTACAACTTGAGTATTTACAATTTTGGGTCTGCCTACTCACTGATGAAACCTCAACATAGGTCGAAACCGGTCCGGGTAGTGAGCCCCATAATGTATAACATCATACATATCCTAGGAGATGTGTTTTACATTATGGGTAATACTAAGAATAGTGATCAGATCTTACTCCACCTTTACTACGAGTTGTCCCTGTCATGAAAGGTTTGCTTACGCTTGGATCCGCGGAAACGTTTATAGTTTCTATCTATATTCGGCATAAAACTCTTGCAGTTTCTCTAAAACTTTTGTAGATTTCTCTATTCGGCTTTGAAATAATATTGGATTCAATATCCACTTAATTTGAATAATATTCAAAAGAACTTTTCAACTGAAGGCAAGTGAGTCGGTCTCATCATATTGTGATGATAATGTTATATCTCCCACAAAACAGATAGGAGCACGTAGTTAGTAGACTATAAAAAAATAAGAGTAATCATCCTAATTACAATTATATGAATCCAAGCTACATCATTTCATATATATATATATATATATATATATATATATCGAATTAATACTATGATACAGTATTGCACTGTTGATGATGCGAAGGGTATATCACATCCTCTGTAGTTTAATTACACTTACGGTTCAGTTGTACACTATTACACACTATTATTACACTATTATTAAAGGTAGTAATGGTATTAATAGACGTCAGGAAAAACATCATTATAAATTCCGTGAACGTATAAGTCGACCTGGTTGACTCAGTTGATAGCATGTGTGATCTTCCACCACAGAATGAGCTAGAATCTGCTGTGATATGTTTGAAAATGTCTTCAGGTGGTGAATGAAATTCATTGCCTAGTGTAAGAGACTACCATCCCTGCTTATTGGAGGCCTGAAGTGGCTTGAAAAAATGTCATATTTGTTCTCTAGACTCCGGAAAGTGGATTATTTAACTCTTATCCCACTGATGTTACTAAATGTGGATATTGCAACTTATAGTGAGATTCATAAAAAAAAGTCCACTTATTTTCTTCCAACACATTTAATAATGAAAACAAAGCAAGAACATTTCTTAAGAAGAACAGAAAACAATGTCAAAACAAGCACCACCGTTTTAAAATTATTTTGACACTGTTTATGCATTTTGTAAGGGTGTAATAGTTCATATTTTTATTTTGTTTTCAAATGAAAACAAAAATAAAAAAGGGAAAAGACAGTTATTGTCCGTTTCCTAAAATGTCTTTTGAGATTTATTGCTGGAGCAGGGTCCAAACATATTATGAATGAAACTTATCAAAATCATCGGAAAGGGAAGAGGTCATGGCACACTATCATTTTTTTTAAGCGTGAACCGAGTTCTGCAGCTGATGCACATATATTCAACAATTGTTTTCTATTTTATGTACTCTGCCTATCACTCTTCTAATATTGACATCGATTTTGTACCTTTTACTGAGGACATCAATATGATTATACAATAATGCTCATGTCCCAAAACAGATATACGGACAGAAGGACCTATACATAATTTACTGGCCTCATAGACATGACCGCCTCGATCATTATTCTGAAATAATAACAATAATCATTAGAACAATGCTTTGCTAAAGTTGTGGCTGAAGGGTTTGTCCATAAGTTACATAGCGACTCTCTGGGAGGGACGATCTACGTTGTTAATAAAAAAAGAAATAAAAAAAGGAGTTACTGCATTTGTATATACTATAGTGATAGAGAAAAAAATCTAAAGATCAGAAAAACAGGAACTAGTTAAGAAGTAGACTTCCGGTTTACTTTTCCCCCCTCCTTTCAAATTATAAATTCGTGTCATATGACCGTTTAGATAAAACTGAATTGCCGAAGGACAAAAATCTTGTCTCAAAATCCTAAAGATATCCTGTTTCCTTGAAGAATAAAAAAAGAAAGGAACCTGAAAATCTTTTATTGGTCGGGAATCAATATTTGCATCTACTTCAGGGTCATCTTGTCTTTTTTATGCACTCCAACCCGGGGAAGCCACAAAGAACGCAATAAAAGACGACGCACCTTCTTTTGACTAAGTGTTTAGACAGAATATTAGCAAAAACTATATCTTCAGTTTGCTCGCCCTTTTAAGGGAATGCTTAAGGGGGCAGGTGGATGCCACACCTGCGTCAGTTTGTGAATAACTAGCGGATCACGTTTAAAATACCATTAGCCGCCTGGCCAGGGTTTTGTTCACCTGTACTCCATATGGAGTGTCATTGTCTACATGCTACTAGCCATGGTGTTTGTTGTGAACTTACTTGAAAGGACAGACTACGAAGTCAAGGTCATTGTTCAGCCACCTCTTCTAAAAAGCACAAGCGACATATGGACCCCTGTTGGAAGACATTCTTTTGTTAGAAAAAGAATTGTCGGAAGCCATAAACGAAGTGTAGAGACTAAAATCGAAGGTAGTACCTTGCACACCCATCAATTCTTCTTCTTCTTCCCCTACGTATGTACCCTACTTGGGATTCTAAGGCATTAGTGAAGCGCACAGTAAACAAGGTGTCTTGAAGATAAGGAACAATTGCACTTATGAAGTTATCTGTGTCAACAGTTGTGCAGAAATAGAGAAGGGGGAAAGGCCTTTTAAGAAGGTAAGGGTGACAGAAATAAGGGTCTCGATACTTCAAGTACCATTTTAGACAGCCACTAGTCCTATTCTTGTATAAACATTGTATACCCTTTCAAAGCATCTTATCTACCTATTTGTCTATATTGCTCTCTGTCTCTCCTCTTAAATCTTCAAAGCATGCACTAATTTATCAGCCGTTTATTCGTATAATTTTTCTCGCGTTCCCTGTGTACCTTTAAAATGCATATGTAATATCACATTTACACTTTCATATATAGATACTATATCAATGGCGGCCAAAACTTAAATAAGTCAGGGACTTTGATAAGGGCGATGATTTTCATCGCGCGGTGTTACACCATCTACCATTCTAATACAAACAACAGCTGGTCTTGTATTTACCTACAGACTCTCAGGAAAGCAATTTTGTAACGATTTTTGTGTTGCCTTTGTCACGAATTGCTTCACTGTGTATGACGTAATTAAAAAATACGAGTTTTGTTTCCGTTATGGTTTATATTAGCGTCTAACTAATCAGCAGGGTTAAAGGGAAGAGTGCAACGAATTCAAGGCATCCGGGTGCCCGAATATTTTAGATCTGAAAGTGGGAATGTAATTGGACGAGTTTAAGTTGTTTTAATTTATAAATAAACTATGTTATTAAACAACTGCATATACATTAAATAATATTTAAGCGGCCTAATTTCTTCAGGAGCCTCCGTTGCTCAGTCAGTATAGAGCAGCGGTCGGCAACCTTTTTGGAGTGAAGAGCCATTTTTAAAATTATATCTGTTAAAAAAAAATTTAGGGAGCCGCACGCAGTAATGAGCAATCAGTGGTCCGCGGGCTGCATGCGGCCCTCTCAGGTTTTTTGTGCGGTCCACGGTGTTCGTTTTGTACGGGCAGAATTAGTATATTTTAATTAAAAATCTATTTTATGAATGTTGATTTTTACATGTGAATTTATTTGTGCAGGTTAAAAAATTAAAATATACCTAAATAATGGAAAATAAATTAATAAAAATCAGTGAGTTTATGAATTCTTGTATTATCCGACCTTAGTATAGACGAAACCCTTTTGGTCAGTGGGTTCGATTCCCGTCAGTGACCTGAGGAACCTTCAAATGGTCTCTTTCGACTAAAAGTGAGTTAACCGGTCTCATACGGAGGTAGAGGATTTTTTTTCTCCCGGTATCTCGGGTTTTTCATCCCTCAAAACAGGCAAACCCCCTTGAATACACACACAGCTACAGTCATAAAATATACTACGACAAGGAAGACAACGGGAAACTACCTTGCTCATAATCATCTCCATAGTATGGTAGCATACAGCTACCCCCACCAGCCGTATGGATGAGGGAATAGGATAGAAATAAATTTCTTCGGATGGAGTCTCTTAAATCGTAATCTTAAGCTTTATTTAAAGCTAGACAAAATACGATCATACTTTTTTTCTCTCTTTGAATCGTGGTTACATTCTTTCTCTTCCCCAGTCGTCCGGTATTTATAAAATACTTCTCCGTTGCCCACCAGTCAGTTAGCTTATGCACTTCGCGTTGCTCAGTTGAATGTAACGCAGTGATTGTTTAATATCATTTAAATTTTTCGTCTCCCTTATTAATGTCCACTTTATTAATTACATGTGTAGTCCTATATGTTTGTTTGTTTTTAATGTACAATTATTTATTTAATAAAAAATAAAAAAAGGTAGACGCTTGTTCGGCCCACACTCGAAAAAGGCTGGCGCCTCTCGTTAAAAGCAATAATAATTAATAAAAAAAAACATGCATTTTTTAAAATTAAATATTTATTGTAATTTTAAGCTTAATTAAATAATAAACTGTCTTAATAAGTGATTATTTATTAAAATAAGTCTCCACAACTCATGTTTCGCCTGGAACCTGCTGACGGGAAACTAACTAAGAGAGTAGTCCTGACAACATTTATGAGCATATTCAAAATATTTATAGATTCATACTCGATCTGTTTTGCAGCACTTGGAATATTTCCAACATAATTCAGCAAAGTTATACGTGGAAGGATGAAAGGTGGGAAATGTAACATATCTCATGCTCTGGTTATTTGCATGAACGTGGGTGCTCTGAATGTCGACACTACTTTAGAAGTAAATCAGTTTGAATTTTCATAAATAAAATTAAATAAATAAAACTAGAGGTTTAATACCGGGTTGGTTGATTGAGTGGATAAGTTTTCTGCTCACCGATCAATAGGCTGTGGGTTCGAATCCCACTGTCAACATAGATTTGTGAAAGACTTTGGGCCGTAGGTGAATTGCGTCGCCTGGTGCGAGGCCACTGCCCTCTTATTAGATGTTTGAAACTGCTTGAAGTCCGTGTTTGGTCTCTAGTTTACGGATTATCTAATCCTTATCCAACACTTAGTTCATCCGATAGTAATGTATGATAATCTCCAATCCTTCGTGAGGATGAGATACAAATTTAAAAAAAAAAAATCTGTGGTTCTCCAAAAATTATGATCAAAGTTCAAATGTAGATTCACCACTGAAAACGTGTAAATAAAATAAGAATAAGTACAAGGAATAAAAGTCAGATTTTTCTAAACTATGAATTGATAAATCAAGGAAGGAAAATAAGTTTAGAGCAGATGAACTGAATTTATATGATATTTCTTCGTTTTGAGTAGATCAGACGATTTGTAAATGTATATCAAAGTTCTCCTGTGTTGAATACTAATAGTAAAAAAGAATTGCAGTGTTGTGTTAACCTCTTTTAATATTTTTTCTTTGTTTCAACTGAAAATTTTGAACTTATTATGTGATCAACTGGGTGATAATTATCGTCGATCTCTTGTATTGGGTAACGAATCATATGACCGGAAGTGATAGCTTATCTCCACTGTCACGATTATCTTTATCTTTATACATCGCTCACGGCGTATCTTCTGAACAGCCATGAAAGTACATTATTATTGATGCATAACAGCTGTGTACTTTCCTCGGTGAGTTCCCTTTAATTTTTGGAGACAGTTTGCTCAAAAAATGTTGTTTGTTGGTACCATTTTTTAGGAGGGTAGAAGGGACAAACAACAAAATAAGAACTTATCGCCACGTGATTCTTCTTTTCTCTGCGACAAGCTCAGACCGGGATTCACTCTTTCTCTTAGCTTGTTGTTGACCGCAGGTCGCTTCTATCTGATCCGATCCAGAAAATGTAATTTTGTCCGGATCTGTTCAGATAGAAGTGATTCCTTTAATTAACAAGACCTGGATTCGAATCCCGTCTGGAATTCGAATCCAGCCTTTTCATCTGAAGATGATAGAGTTGGTTTCATACGGAGGTGAAAGGTTTGTTTCATTCCCTGGAAAGTGGGATTCTTAATCCTACAAAACAGCCAAACCGCCCAAGGACCATACGCAGTGTACAGACAAAATCCATTGGCCTCATAACCGTAGTTGCTTCTGCCGTAATTTAAAAAAAAAAAATGCATACCTTTTTATGATTCACAGCTCCAAAGAGAGCTGAATTCTGATGATTCTTTTTTTTTCCTTTTATCATTAAAAATAATTTTGTTTTTCTCCTTTTTCTTTGATGTCGATACAAGAGGCTGAGACTGACTGCTTCAATACATCAAAGTGGTACGAATTAACTGCATTGAGTATTTTGTACGATCCCATATAATTTATATTTTAATAGGCACCTTTCTAGAATTTCTCGTAATAAGCTTTAGTGTCACTGTATTACTTAAAGAATGTAGCCCATGGTTTCTGCGTTTATAACCAAAAACTCCTAATTATAATCTTCATAAATCCAGGCATGTTTTTCATGAATTTTTCATAGATTCATAAATCCAGTCAAGGTTTACTTGACAACATTTCGGACATTTGACCAGTTTGATCAACAGTTCATTGAAGCGTTTAAATAGACATTAGTTGGAATGGGACGTGAAGAGAATCTTGCTTTCGATGGAGCATACTACTGTATTGCTATAGATGCTACTGGTTATGATTCGAACGTCCTTGTGACTTTTCCGAGTAGTGCATTTGGTGTGCTCTTATTCAGAGAATTGCTGATTTCGGACGCATCGCTGCACGTCTACGAGCTACAGGTGTCGTTTCAGAAGTCAGCAGTGACTCCGAGATTGGGGGGGAGGGGAGGAAGAATGAAAAGGGGACAAGTCATCATAAGTAGGGCTGAACTAGTAGTAGCACACACACATAGCGCACGCACACTTCTCAGATCACGCTAGTGTAAACAGGTCCTCCATTTTGTGGGCTATCAGGAAAGTTGCAAAATGTAGAACCGTAAATGATGAGGCAGCACCCCCGTAACAATGGTTCAGGGCAGACAAGTTTTTGTGTGTCTGGGAAAGCCGAGTAAGAGGTTGATGGAGGAGGCTGAAAAAAAAAAAAAAAAAAAAGCGCCACTACAAATGACCCTTGTAGCACGCTTCACTGACAGTCAACGGGTAGTCGACGCGTGGGGAAATGACAGTTGATGGCATCTTGGCTATAGACGCTTACATGGTGTCCGGGATCTTTAAGACGTTCAAAATTCGCTGAAAACCTCGGAGAAGCTGCGTTTTTAACTAATTGAGGCAATCTGGGTAATGGAAAAATTGCTATCATTTGAGAGGGTCGAATTTAAGTCTCTTCCCTACCCTAACCCCTCAAGGATGTTCGTTTCACCTTTTAAAATCGATCGTCACACAATTTAGGCGAACCTGAGTGACATGGTTTAGCCGAGCTCGGGATTCATTAACATGAAAAGCTATTTTCGTTGAATGATGGGTATTTTTTTTTTTTTTCATTGAAGGAAGGGATACGTGTGTAGATTCTTAAGACGTCGAAATTCCTTAGTTAAGGGAAGTATCGGCTTCTGAAAGAGTGAAACTTTGTTCAGTTATAAAGACGGTTGTTTCTCCGCCGTAAAAATTTGTAAAAAAAGATTCAGCTATTAATTGTATAACCCAGCATTTCCCACATACATAACTACGAATTTTTTTTTTGGTCGTATTAAGGCTTGATATTTTTTTTCTATCGACAGCGTGCCATATTTATTTATATTTTCTAAGAACTAGTCATTTTCTCCACCTTAGGATCGATACTGGGACATGGATCACATTCTAAGAAACATTGGTATAAACATTAGTTTATATCAATGTAAGGCATATCGCGATTTTGTACCACATGGCCAATTAGTATGCGCTAGGAGAAAGACATATTCTTACATAATCCCTTTAAACTCACATTGGTAACACCAGAACTAGTACTGGCAATTTGTTTATATTTCATTTTTTTTTAAACATTTGTTTAAGTTGCTGCATAGCTTTCTTTAAAGCGACTAACAACCATCTACAGGAAAATAATGAAATAAAAAAATAATAAAAACGTGTGTGCGTTCTTCCAAGTAGCATGTCTTTGCCGCTCTTGATTTTTGAACGGATGAGAACTATCCTGAAGTTGATTAAAACATTTAAGTTGTCATCTGTTTCTGCAGATATGAACATGTTGAGTGGAATAAAAAGTCTTTATTGGGACCAAATATTGAAGTGCGCAAGATTGCCCAGAAATTCCTCTGTTGTACGATCCAAAGGAAATAATCGAAAACTAACAATTGACTATCGCTTTCAGAATATACATACTGAATTTGTCCCTTCATATTTGGAAATTTCGTTATTTAGATAGTGAAGAGAATCAGGATGATCCTCAGTTTAGGAATAAATTTTATTATTGGTTTCTTTCCTAATGATTAACTAGGCTATCTAGGTATTAGTGCTTTAGTTGGACCAGGGTTCGGCTTTTATTGTGTTAATAGGTGTCTCATATGAAAGACCAGGTAAACTGACTACACACAATCCATGGACATGACAAACTAGCTGAGATAAAGTCATCACCAAGTGGTATCTAGAGTGACGATAGGGATACTTGTGACTACAGTTCAAGAGAACTAAGGAATAAAAAGGAGTGGAGTTACTGATTGGACAGCTATTTCGGAATGTATTCGTTCCTCATCAGTTCATTCATTCTTTAGTGATGCCTCTAGCATCACTGAGAAAATAACTGATCGCAGGAGAAACCAGTGAGAAAAATAAATCCTCTAATGCCCCCCCCTTTTTTTAAATAAAATAAAAAAGCTGTAACTTTATTTTATTGTTTTTGGAATTAATAGCTGATTTCAGTCTTCCTCCATCATCAAACTTAATGAATTCTAACAGTATGCTAGAAAAGATAATATTCCTAAACCTTAACTAGATATTCGTGTATATACTCATGCATATTCTACTGTCGATTTTGCTGAGTTGCTGGATTAAAAAACTGAGTTTCTTTTGGCAAGAAACTCCTATTGCCCAGATTTTATTATCTCTGGGATTGGCTAGAAAAGACAGAAGTGCCACTACTCCGGTATTTGAATAGAATCTGTAACGGGCTTTCTTCTAAAAACCTAGCGTAATGAAGTTACCACGACGATACGCAATGCTAAATTGAGGAGATAAGAATCTGAACTTCATGTATGGCAGATTCGTATCCGTTTATAAAATATACTGAATTTTTTAAGTATATTTTATAAATTTTAAGTTTACGAAATATACTTAATTGAGTTAGTTGAAAATCACTACTTGATAACTCAATGAAAGGTTGACATATCGGCATTGGTGTTTAGCGAATAACGTTCTTTGCCACCGACAGATTTTAATAACCCAACCAAGTCTTGATAACCTAATGTAGAGAGATAGAATAATCTATTCATTGTTATCAAAATATTTGATATTAGTATGGTTCGTAGTATATACCACTTGCAGTTCATCTTTTTTATGGACAGTAAGCATAGTAGGCATGTACGGCTCCTATACCTTAATTTATAACAACTTCTCCAACACAATCCTTTTTTTTTTAATCATCTTTTATGCGATGTTTTCGGTACTTGGAAGGAGATTAACAGGTGGGTGGCAAAGTTGAGGACTTTTAGAAGAATTTTCGTTTTACCGCCGTTATAGAAGAAGGCTTCATAACCAGGGCGTGAGAACTTTCACTGCTGCTGGCATCCTCCGAGATTAACAGCCCGGAAAATCATAGTAATCATCACCTGTTCCTTGCTATGGCGATGCTACAAATGGAAGATAACCTCGCTCTCAGAACAGAAAAAAAAAAGTCAGTAGACTATGGATAATTCGCGTCAGTAGACAACGGGCGTCAACAACTTTTTTTTTTTTTTCATTCTCTACGACCCACCACCGTTCCCCGAGTACACGGGGACCTACCTGAAACCTTCTCCCTACAGTCAGATAGAGGGCGTTGGCCACTAACTGCTGAAAACACATAATTTTGACGTCACCCCCTAGTCGCCTTGCTTCGCCACATCTTTTGTCCAATGTCGGATTCGGGGTAAAGAAACACTTGCTGTCTCCACCCCTTACTGATTCTGTTATTTCTCTCTTATTTTCCTCCCCACATTTTTTTTCCCTTTTTCAAATCAGTCAATTGGTAGAACACAAAGGCCTACAGATGAATGCCAAGCAAAACCTTGTATGTTATATCAGATAAATGTTATCACTTCATCAATTTAAAAATGTTTTTTAAACCTTAGTAAATCTGAATGAAAGATGATCTTAATAGCGCAGTTCTTAAATTGGGATCATTTGTTAGGATTCGCATGTACAACTTCAGATTACATTGTCAACTGGTTGAATTCAGGGAAGAGTTTATCTGTTTTCTTTGATTCATTTTTAATTGAATAATTTTTGAATCCTGTATCATCTCAAATGCATGTTATCGTATCAGAAGTAAAAGTTTAAATAGAGTAAATAAAAATGGCGATAGCCACTCTTTTGATACTTCCATATTTCTTTCAAACTGTAATTATCATTTACTTCAAAAAAAAAAAAATCTATATCGAACTCAAATCACGTTTGCGGTAACCATAGTAGATACGCACTTTCCAATCGAAGAATTTAACAATATTCTGTTTTATCACATCAAATTAACGTAGTACTGAACTCATCAATAAATTAAGCCATCCAACTTAAAAAACAACAACTAAATAAACCCTTTAAATAGTAACTTACTCTTTCTCTCTCTCCATCCTTTACAGATTTTGTTATCTCTTCCTCATCTCATTTTTTAAGCTTTTTTACTGCAAAAAATTAAGTGTTTTTTTTCTTTACATTTTTTCTTTAAAAAGCCTTAACTTTTCTTTTTTTTATTTAGCACATGCTCACACAATACTGTCGCATACAAGACACGCTAGGAGGGAGCAGATAGATTCTGTGAATGCAGAAGACACAAGCAAAACGCAAAGAATCAAAAATACACCTCCCTACTTCGGAGATGATGTTCCCCCAACAGAAGACGCCGGCGGTGTCTGAAGTGATGAATAGCATGGGAAAAGCCTGAGGAATATGACTCAACTACTTGGGAACTCGCCAGGTAGTTTAATGGTGATGGCTGGGAATCGTTAGCCCTAATATGGCTTGTGCCTACGTTTTTTTTTTCTTTTACTCTCTCTCTCTCTTGTCACATATCATGCCTAGCAACAGAAGCGCCCGGATGGATCATCTACGATCTACCATAGGGCAGCAACAAGTCACATTTGGAAAATAAACAAACCGGAAATTCCGTAGTTCAACAACTCGTGTTCTATTGCAGAATGTTAAATGTTTTAGACGTTTTTAATGCAAGATATTTTGGACTTAACTGTGAGGTAAATCGTTTACAAACACGTGGCATAACTCGGGTCGTTCTTTCTTTCTTGCATAGAGTACAAGATTATGGACCGACATCAGAGGGAATCAACATACAACCTAACTTAAGCGGATTGGTAAGATTGAAAAAGAAAGGGAGATAGAAAAACAGGGACGTTCTGTGATGAAAGAGAGAAAGGCAGGCTGTGAAATAATTTGGGAATCCTGCTCTAGAAACCAAGCATCAGTTCATGTCTCCAGTTAGCAAAGAAGAGGTGTGTCACACCGGGTGAACATAATTATCTACCACCTAAGCAAACATCTATGCACGGTGGGATTCAAATCTGTAGCCTGTTGCTTCAGCGAAGATGCTATGCACTCAGTTAATCAGTCCGGAATATCAATGCAATATTCCAGTAGCAAAAGTATTTCTCGTGCTTTAATGGCAAGAATGTTTTGGTGCGTATGTCATTGATCTTATCGTGGAATTTGACGCTTTCAATGGCTATCTGATTTGTATAGGAATTTGCTATGTTCCTAGACGGGTAGTCAAAATAATGAAAAACAAACTTAAAATGTTAATTGTCGACAGGTGTCAGTTGGCATAAGATTTATCTACGCCATACATAATTTAAAAAATCACCCTAATATTTTAGGTGATTTTAAAAAGTACCTAATGGTCATTTTTTACTTAGCATTATTAAATTAAAAAATAAAACTAATTAAAAATACTCGACCTTGGTTAACAGTCACCTAGTTTTGTCCAAGTAATATATATATATTTGCGTTAAATCGTTATATTTGCATATATATTTGCTATAAAATTATAATTCCTTGTCTGCTTTTATAGAGAACAATGAAAAAGCACTTCCTTTTGATTTCAAATTGATTCTGGCAAACATCACCTGGCCCATTTGGAATTTGCAGTTATTGCCCAGATAACACATGGGATACGCTAAAAAGTAATACTGGTTTCAAATGTTTGTGAGGAATAAAAAATTACGTTAAATTGTGGCAGTCATCTTCGAAATAGTCTCTCTTGTACAGCTGTATATGAATTTCAACTTTCTATCAACTAAAGGAATCGTTTTCCAACAAGGTAGGTTTGTCCTAATTTTCTGAATATCTTTTGTCTATTGATAATATGATCTTGCATGGCAGTTTTCTATAATTCATTTGAGGAATAGAAAGAAATTTCGATAAAAACAGATCCTGTGAATATGGTGCGTATTCTGTGACCAATCTTCTGTTCATTGTCAAAAATTCTTGAAAAAGCTCTCTGTAATGAGGAATTTTTGCAATAATCTTTCCATAAATTCTTCGTGCCGAGATTTCCAGAGTTAAATGCATCATCTGTCAATTGATATTCAGTCATCTACGTTCATTTATTACAGTTGAATGTGCTATTATTATGCAACTATTCCATTTTTCAAGATTTACTTCTCAGTGTGATGTAGTTTGTAGGAACATCGCAACCACCACTATCGATCTATAATAACCTCCTGCTGTACAATATAATCAGTCTCGTGAGTTTGTTGTCAGAACTTAAAACCTCTCACTTAAAAAACTGTCGACAGATATGATAATAAGTGCATGACAAAAAAAAAGTTGACTTAGATCACGTGTGTCAAGCATATGGCTATGGACACCTTCAGGACTTTATCGATGAAGTCAATATCCATGAATAAATATTAATTAGTATTTACTTCAATTTTGTGCACTTTTATTTAATTAATATAATTAATCAAAAAAAATGAAATAAATTATTTCATTTTTAATATACTTGTAATAATAATAATAAGAGGCGTTTAACAATGATAATCGCAGTTCCACAAAGAATTATTATTCCCCTATTTTCAAAGTTTTCTGTAATATAGCATCCTACGTGAGAAGGCTGCTATAGGTTAATCAGGGCCTCGAATTTTGAAACATGACTAATTCGCTATAAATAGACGTTGATGCATGACAAGTCTTGAGAAAAACGGGGAGGGTATAAATGCAGACGTTGCCCAGAGACACGTGGTATATTACACAAAAATAATAATTAAAAAAAAGATATTGTTACTTCATTGGTTCCTCGCTCTGTTGACTCAGGTGTAAATTTTCGTAGATTTGCTACGCAGCGTTCATTGCGTAACTGGGAGTTAAATCCCGGGTCACCAGGCTCGGTAAACGTCACACAAGGCTTTTGGCCTGCTCAGTTACTGAGACGCTGATTCTACTGTCACCTGCGGAGGCGAAAAACAATTTGGCGGAGAGGCTAAGAATGAGCGGACTTGTGAATTATATGCGGACACCGATAGATGTCCGATGTTTGCTCCAAAACTATGTTCTCCATATTTATGTCTTAGAAAAGAGAAAGAAAGAAAGAAAAAAATATATATATATAAATCAATTTTTAATGTCATTATGGTTATAGTGACTTAATTTAGGCCTAATTGCATCTAAAACCCATTTCTCTTCCGGCGAAGTTTCACGAAATAAAAATGGACCTGCGTATACGAAGACTCTGTACTAATTTGACGTCACTGACGCACACGTGAAAAAAGCCATTGACTCTGACTGCTAGTTATTTATGTGGAGTTTAATGTTTCTACGCAGAGAAAAACAAATTTGGTTCTCCACACATGCTTTAATAAAGTCGAATCAAATAAATTATAATCTCATTTAATAAGTGTTAGCCATTGTAGCAGACCTAGAGAATAATAAAAAAAGGTTTTTAGAGATAATTTACATATTGTAATTAGTTTCAGTTATATGGTCAAGGACTGATATTATAATTGCCATAGGTATCGTAGAAGGTAATTATATCTCTCAACCGATTTGGAATTGTTGAAAAAGAAAGACACCGGGAGTCCATATTTAATTTTCTATGATTCATACCGGCAAGGACAGTAATATATCACTTCTTTGTCATATTCCGAGTGACGTATGGCCATTTATAATGTTATTATCATAGCGGAGATGAGTCTGTACATTGTCAAAAAAACTGTCGTCTCTACTCCAACGTTAAATAAACCAGACCGGGTATTGGGGAAATAACGCAGTTAGCCCTAGCATGACGATGACCGGGCTTCACACATTCTGATACCTCCCATTTTCTATTAAGCTGGTGTTTTTGACACGAATCGTAAACATAGTCATTAGGTTAATGGTAAATTTCTTATAATGATGCGAGTATGTTTGTTTAAAATAAACAAACACTTTGCAGTGTTCATTTCTTTTCTTTTGAATTCGCGAATCGAGAAAAAAAAAGTATTACAAATCCAGGAAGTCGAAGATGTTAATACAAATCTTCTGGACGAGTTTTTAGAAGTAGAATTATTAACAATGGGAACACAGCAGCCGTTTTTATAGCAATGTCTGAGACAAGTTTTTGTGATGAAGGAAGATCAAGACCCATCATAATTATCAAAGAATAAAGGAAAAGTAATGATTGAAAAGTCTGGCGTCTTCCGAATTCTACCGATTTTTCCTGGTTTGGTGAAGGAATCATTTTATTTATGCTGATTTAACTTCTTTACTGATTTCATATTATTTAGTTCTCACGACTCATTAATACTATATGTAAATTACACTAAGATTGAAACTGTCGCTCCATTATCGTGCATTGGCAAATATAATAAATGTTTTAATTTTAACTTTAGAAAAACTACTACAGTTCACTTGCTTTAATATCCATGGTATTAATGTCGAAAGCCTCCTTAACTCAGTCCGTATAAATGGTTGGAAAAACCTGGGTTCAAATCCCGTTTATGACGCGAAGAATCTTTATCAGGAACTATCAAATGAGGGTGGAAGGGTTTTCCCCCTTCCATGAACTCAGGTTTTGGTCCCGCAAAAGAAACAAACTGACCAGGAGAACACACGCGATATGCAGACAGGATACTATGGGAATAAGGATTAACCATCCTATTCCATCGAATCTGGTTTCGGTCTATCCTATCATTTTCATAATTCCTTTCAGATAATTTTTATGAACCTTTTCATAGGTATTCCGCGAAACAGAAATATTTTTATACAGGGTTTCACAGTCTCAAAAAGTTTAAAAGACATTGCTTCAAGATATACCATCTAATAAGTATAGTAATTTACTTACAAAGTAATGATTCGATCGTGTACGCCTTTTCTGTGCACATATGTCAGTATGTAAATACTTTAATCACAGATTCTATAAATATTAAGTGACGTAGCAAGAGGGATGCGAGAAGATACCTCTAAAAGTATTTAGAGGTATCATCCTTACTGGTGTGAGAACTGTGATAATTTCAGTTAGTTTCCAGTTTACAGCGAATTGGCAGTAGGTTCGAATCTCACCATGGCATAAATGTTCGTGAAAGTCTTTAGCTGATCAATGATTTTCATTGTGGTATGTGACGAACACATTAATTTTGTTCGTCACATATCACATTAATATAGGCTTCCAATAAACATTAATTTATTGGAAGCCTATCAGGGATCGAAAAATACCAGGTTTGATCAGTAGAACAGGTTTCCCGCCTGGTGGATACCGTAGGTAGGTACCCAACAGTCTTCGGTGGGCGTATCATAAAAAAAAAAACAATAACAAAATGTGGGAGTCTCATTCTGCGCATGCCTGAATGTCAAGATTCGTTGCATTATAAGTAAATATTATATATTTAGGGGATAGGTGAAAGAAATTAATCTACACGCAATTGAAATTTTGTCCTTTTCGACTTTTGGTTTCGATTTTGTAACAACGCGGAACTTTGAATTTTTTTGGTCGCATGTTTCGTCGCTATCTCTCTCTTTCTTAAAATGTAACCACGGACAATATTGTGACGTTTGATTTACTCTATCTATCAAGCATACATGCGTGTGCGAGAGAAACAGTATGTTATTCCGCACACAAAAAATGAAAGATATGTACACAGAGAGAGAGGGATGGTTGTTTCGTACTATTCTTTTAGTGGGGGGGGGGGGGGATGGATATGTTTCAAGAAATTTACTGGTCCATAGCTCAATAACCTGTTCTATGCATTGATAGCATGAAGTAAAAACAATCACGTGTTTTATTGTTGACCACCAACTCGTGACTATTGAAGTAGTAAAATGGGATCACATTGTAGGTAACGCATCTTTACATTCTTCAATACATTTTTACTTCCACACAGAAAATAGAGAAAACTCAAAGATGCATTACTTTACGATTTTTGTCTTTCTTCGTTTAATAAACAATTTGGTAATCTACAATATTCACGAAATTAAATCCACTTTCGTCCATAGCTTATTTTATCAAGAACGATAACACTTTGAAACAACAAACCAACATGACCACTATAACATCAAATTTAAATCGAAATTCACTAAAGAAAAAAAAAAAAAAAAAAAGGCCTGAAGCCGAAGCTTGAGTGGACAAATTTGCTTCATGTTGTCTTTGCTGGTGAGTTTATTTCTCCCTGGCAACATTAACCTCGATGGTACACTACAAATTGTTGGTTTAATCTGAAAACAGAAAAGCGATACGAGATAGGATTCAAGTTTAACGACTTGTTTATTTGTTAGCGTCGTTTTGGGAAGGTTGGGGATCGAAAGGACGCTCGGATGGATGGAGAAGGTGGGGGTGGAATAACTGGGATGCCACTTGGTAAGTTAATGGGAACTGATGAATGTATCGTATTGAGTGGTGATCCAGTTTGATAGGTTTCGGGGTAGAATTGTGGCGCTAGTTAAGTTAGCTACTCTTGTGTTCGCCAACTTCTCTCTGTATCATGAAACTGTGCCAGAACTCAATTCCCAAAGCAGAATGTTGGCTAATAAGTTTGCTTGTATAAAGTAACAGAACATTTAACTTTCAGTATTTAATTTATCTTGTTTTAATTCGTCATGTGTCTATCCAAACTAATAACAATTCAGGTAAAATTATTCCAGAAATCACATCGAAATAGTGATTTTATAAAAGCGAATACATTGGTGAAGATTATAAAATTATTTGCTACGGAATCTTTTTTTTTTTTTTTTTTTTTACTTGTGCAATGGTGTTTTGAGAAAGAATTCAAAGTTCAACATTCGATAACTCTGTTTATGACTTTGTCTATTTGAGAACTCCATTTGTTTCCCCTAAAATGAAAGCCCCCTGGTGGTCACCTCAGTCCGATTGTCAAATTATCCACATGCCACTTCAGCCGACAGCTAAATTCATCCCCAGGCTGACTGTAAGCGGTGACACAAACATACATGCACAGATATGTACAATCCCCGTAATTGGCATCGCTTCCAGTCGGTTGGTAGACTATTTTTGTCGGGGCTCGCGACAAGAATGTACCTTCTCTGTCTTGGCGGCCTACGCAAGACAATTCGCAGGAGAAGATGAGGAGAAGAGACAAGGCTTTGATATACTCAGCTTGCTGTCGTTATTATAGTAAACAACTGTTGCCCGGACGTACTGATGACGTAGCCAAGAGGATGCTGGGATAGCAATGGCAGTGGCCTCATTTTAAACTACATATACACCACATATACTGATTTTTATTGTTCTCAGAGAAAGAAGAGAGACGTACTTGTGTTTTACTATTATTAAAGTAGCAGTTATTTGGACTTTTTGGCTCGTTTTAAATATAGATACAGTTTTTGTGACGTCATCAAGTCTATTTCTAGCATTTGTCATATTTAATAGAATGTCATCTATCCTTTATTTCTGGTGTATTTGTCATGTTTAAGGAATGTCTTCCAACTGCCATTTCTAGTATATTTTTTACATTTTACAATGGGTAAGGGTTATCTTCAATAATTTCAATAATATTAACACGCAATTATGTGTTAATTATTTTCTTAGTCTAAAAAGATAAAAAGCTAAAAACATTCTATTTTTAGCTATTTATCTTTGTCTACTCAACTTCCGGGAACAAATAGTTGACAATGTAGTCAGTAGAGTGCCAACAGCCAAAAATTAATCTCGAGCGAAAGTTATTTTGGACAAAGCGTAAGTCAGCAGTTCGACTTAGGTATCTATCATAGCTGTACATTGTTTCTACACTTACATAGGCTAAACGCATTGTTTCATACATACGTGCTCTATAATTTATCTGCGTAATTTAACGTGCTGAGGTTTCGAAGCCGTTTTTCTTATATTCTTCCCACTGTTAACAGTAATCTCAAATGAATACTTTCTTTTTCTTTCTCTCTCTCTCCCTCCCCAAAAAGACCTTGGTGTGCGTGTATTTCTGCATTGTTTGTGTTCCATGTGGAGTAAGAATATCTACACTTCACTGCTTCTTGGCACCATAACATACGTTTTGAATTAGAATTTTTTTTTTTCATTTCATTCCCTCACTTTCCATTTCTACCATGTCTTTATTCGTTTATGGCTTAAGTATTCGAATAGAGATAAACAGACAAACAGGGATGAAGAAGAAAAAAATCTAGCAATAATCGTCTTATTGTTATCTTTGACTTCTCATACTGTCTCTCCTACATCCATATCATAACGCAATTACCTGACTGTTCACAGTTACCTAGGGACAAACGCCATGAACGATGTTCAAAGATGGATGTTTGTGAATATTTTTACTTTGTAAATAATCACGACTCTGCTATTAACCACTTGAAAAAAAAAATTCTGTGTTTGGTTTCTAGAGCTCAGGTGGCAAGTTTTTTTTTCCTTCTGAAAACTCCGATTTTTCATCCTACAAGACAAACTGGCCGTAGAACACACACGCATAATTAACAAACAGTACCCTGGACTTCACGGCGTTAGTTGCTCTGTCATAATCTGAACTGAGCACAACTTTTAACCTACCCATGATACTAATGTCTGATTTAAAACATTTCGTAGGTGCCAAGAAATCATAAAATTGCTTGCAGCTTAGTTTTAGTTTTATTCTGTTCTATTCAACAAATAGTATTAATCCAAATTCATCCTTTTACAAACATTCTGGTCTAATTTTACTTATATAAATTTTACATTAAAGCTTTGAGTTCCCTGGAATTCAGACCGCAGATGCGGTGGTACTTCAACATTGCGTGATACTCTTATGTGCGTGTGTGTGTTTAGCTCTCTATAGGTTCCACGCGTGTGTTGATGACTAAATCAACAAACGCGACCTGATCTTTTCTCCCCCCCCCCCCGCCTTCATCTTCAATCCTACTTTAACCTTAGTAATGCATTTAGTAGAAATTAAATTTGAAACGGCCGCAGATCACCGCCGATTTGGACAAGTACGGACCTGGGGAAGGGAGCGAGAAACACTTAGGAGGGAGATCTTTTTTCTTTTTTTTTTTCTTTTAAAGTGTTTGTGACCACCCACGACATGAAGGTATGAGTGGAGCTAACCATCCTCTCGACGGGTAATAGAACGCAAGTCAACTGTCCCAGTAACGCACCGGAGTGTTAGTGGATTCAAGTTAAAGAAGTCAAGTACTGTAAATGCTGGGTAAAGCTAACAAAGGGAGCCTGAAAAACATTTTAAAATGCTTAGGTCTTCATCTAATATTAATACCGTATTTCTCGACAAGACAATTAAAGCATAATCTCTGTATAATGCGCAAAATTATAGTGATGATTCATCCAATAAATACAAAACACTTCGTATATTCGTTTCTCTCATGAAATTTAAACAGTTTTTGTTCCCCTCAATTAATACGCAAGGAAGATATAAGTACATATATCCTCGCTTTTCTTCAATTTAGGATTTTTTTTTTTTTTTTTTTTTTAATAAAGCTGAAGTAACAGTTATGGCAGTTCAAAAATACAGCCTTTCACTTTCTCGTCCTTCACGAAATCTTATCATATTAATGAAGTGAAAAAAAAAAACTATCATTAATGCCTGATAATGCGCAGTTTTTAATGATATATTTCTTTTTTTCTGTTTATTTCTTCGGAAGAAATAAAAAAAAAAGAAACATAAAAGCTTCCGAATGCAAATTATATTAGTCTGGGTGGTACCTAAAAGTTTTAGCTAATTAACATCGCTTCAATTAGCTAATTTGATCATTCTATTCCTTACAGCATAAGAAAGTACTTTTTTTTTTGAATTACATAGCTAGCGAATTCGCATTTTTCCTTGCCTTTTATATAACTTAAAAAAAAGATACATATGAAAAAGTTTTTTTTTTATTTTGTATTTTTTTTTCTGATTTTGAGAACATGCAGTAATAAAAACCTGGCAGGCGGCGCTAGTGTCAAAGCTTCAGCCATAGTTCTTACGTATGAAATTGACATTCGAGTATAAACATTCAGTATTTCACAGTTAGCTAGCACTGGGGAAATTAATTCAAATAGCGTGTGCGTGTGTGTGTGTGGCAGAAAGTGAGAGTAAGAAGGAAAAAAAAAGAAAAGAAAGAGGAAGAATATATTCTAATTAAATGCTTTGTATTGTACATTAGCTAAAATAGGTTTACATTACAGATAAAGATGAAGAGAGAAAGAGGACTTTTAGTAGATTAGACAAATAAAAAAGGGGAAAAAACAGCAAGAAAAAAATTATGCAGCTACACTCAAATACGTTTAAAATTGCAAATATATCGTCGTTCCTTACTTTTTTTTTTTTTTAAATTCTCATAACTCAGGGCTAGTGCATAAGAATTTCCGATTATTTAGCCTTTCATTGGTTTATCAATATTTTGTAAATAGATTCCTGTTAACTGAATAACAAAAAAGTCCAATTAACTATTTACCTGTACTGCAAATAGTATATCTTCCAATCTACTAATCTTCTTGGGGGGAAAAAAAAGTATTTTTTTTTTAATTTAATGAAATTCGAAATGGTTTCTACATAATTGATGACAAGCAAAAACAAGTCGTATGTTTATTAGATGTTGAAAGCGTTACGTTGAAAAAAAAAAGAAAAAAAGTTGAACGTGTTATTGTAAGCTCAAATAAGGATGACATAATCAAAAACGAGCAAGTGTAAAGCGAAAAACGGTGTATATGTGTGTAAGGGAACTCGACAAACATTTCATATGCCTATCAAAAGGGTCTATTTTGATAAGAAGCTTTTGTCATAATTGAAAAAAAGCTGCGAAGTACTTGGGATGTGAGGGAACTGGAATCCTCTCATCTGAACTATCCGTACTACAAACAGAGGGTTTATTACTGTTACTTTGGCTAATTTTTTCTCTGTTAATGAATATTTTGATAGCATATTAATAGGGAAAAAAGCCTGATTATGCTACCTCTGGAAGGAATGAAAATTCGGAAAGAAGTGACACTATATATGCCTTAAGATATCAAACTTTATATATTTATTCTGTTAGTTATTTCAATACTTATTGGTTCTTCTTATTTTAAAAATTAATCCATAGTTTCTGGACTAAGTTCATTGATCAATCAACACATCTGAAAAGTCCATAGTTTTATATTTTACTTTACTTTTGATTGTTATCTCTTAAGGAAGTATATCCCCGAACAGGTTATCAACGATTTCGCAAGAAATAACAGAGGCCAATAGTTTAGCTACTTGCATCATTAAGGCAATAATACCAAATTCGTCTTCCTTTAATGTGCCATCATTATACGACAGCGTAATACCGGCCGGTAGTGGAGGTCAGTTGAGAAACTGACATACGTATTTACGTAGGACGGGTAATTGTATTCTGAAGATGGTATGGGAGGTCACAGGGATCCGCGTATCCCATCTATTTTTTTTTTTTTTTTTAAGTTCTCACAATAATCAAGTCCTGGAGAGCGCATTGGACGAGGGAAAGGAGAACCTCTCTTTATATTATGGATTCGTTTCCAGAATTCAGCTGGACGTCATCTTAATAGCCGGCCATGCAATTCCCTCACTATCCATGCCCTGAAGGAGAAGAAAGTGTGCGTGTAGGGGGGGGGGGGGTTACACACAGACGCGCGTGCTTGAGACGACCGCTGGTTTCCAAAGCCAACTATTTTTTATGACAGTAGATTGGCCATATTTTGTTAGAAACGTGACAGACCCCCTGAGCTTTTGAGAACGCTGTTTTTTTTTTTTTTTTTTTTTTTTTTTACAGGGGTTGTCAGGTGACAGGTAGTGTGCATTTCACGCCACCACCCACACTCCTGCGTCGCCCTTCAATTAGACTTAACCATCAACTAGTGTTTCTTAAAGTTTTAAAACTTTATTTCCTCATCGTCGTATCCCCCCACCCGCTTCTCTCTCTCTCTCTCTTCCCCTCGCCAACTAGAACAACTTCTAGTTGACGGAAAGGTCATATCGGTAATGGTCTTGTTCATGTGTGAGGATGGTTTGGAGGAAAAATACAACGATTTTCGGGCCTCCGATCTTTCCCCGAGACATATCGCAGATGCTCCTGTCAATGAGGTTGGTGCCCTTCGGTGAGGACTGCGAAAAAGCTGAAATGGCCTCGCTATTTTTAGCTACCCTAATGTATGCTGTGTGTCGAAGCGCTCGCATATAGCCAAGTGAGTTTGTGTTCCTCTCATCTACTAGACTTAGGAAATGAAAGCTGAACTTCGCTGCCTACATGCCTATTAACTATTATTATTATTATACCATGAGAACGAGTTCAAAACATTTCTCCCAAGAACATAATTCTTGGGTTTTGCCGGCAAACAGTATTTTTAGTACACTGCTCTTTCTCTAAAGAGCGCTCGTGCCTTTTTTTTTCTTTTTTAGTAACCTTATTTGACTAAATGGTACTAAGCATTGTCTATCGTTGATTCTTAAAATGAGGAAACCGTTTTTCTTAACGTTAAGTACCCCTTTGTGTTACGCGATCTATCTTGGATGCTCGGTGAGCAAGTAGCTCACAGTATCCTGGCATCAAAGTCGCTATTTATCTTGTCTCACAAGGAGTTTCGTTTCTCTTATCAATATCTGCTTAGAGTCGGTGAAAACAGCCCAGATTCACCCATCCAGATGCGACAACCTTCGCTTGAAAGCGAACGGGAAGGAAAAAAAAAAAAGTACTGATAATTACCTTGACCATCATTACAGATTCAAACAAATCCTTAAGTTTTAGGGCTATCTTCTTTGTCTTTCTCTTAACATCTTGAATGTGCCATTTCGTCTGGCACTAGAGGAAAGAAAATTTATTTACCAATCGCAGTTCGTTGAGGGCTTTTGCTATCCGTGCATGCATGGAAAAAGAAAAATAGGTCGAAATCAGATGCAAATTAAGGACCCAAGCAGAGATTGCTTCTATCGCCAGTGTGTAATTTCAAACTACGAAGAAGAAAAGAGATGAAAAAAATAAACAGAAAGGCATTTTCCATTGCAATCCAACCGGCAGCTGTGATTACAAAATTGCCAAACTAAAGAACTCCGGGGAGGAGAGCGATGAGGAAGGGAAAGAGGGGGGGGGAGAAATTTTCAGACACAATACGATTTTCTGTAACGGATAGACTTTGATTATTTATAGAGGAGGAGGAGGAGGAGGAAGAAGAAGAAGACTGGTCCCTAAATCAGAAGAACGGGTGGGTAGACACAACTATTGTTGAAAATAATTAACTAAAATTGCTACTGTTTTTTTTTTCCTTGTGTGTGTATTCTGTACTTTCTTTATTATATCCAGAGGATGCATAATTGGTTCCGGACACGCTGTCCCTTGATGTGGCATAAGTGGATTGAATATTGCGGTGGCATACTGAGTATGCGGCTGGTGTTTGGAGAAGAAATTAACACACCGTTTACCTATGGGAGGATCAAACCCGCTAAACAATGGGGTCCACGTGCGTCTCCATAGCAACGGAGACTACTGGACCACACAGAGAGAGAAAGCATTATTTCCAGGAAATCTTAAGAGTTCCTTATGTTTTCTCTGCGGACTCTTGGCGCCCATTTCTTACACACCCCCACTATACTATGCCCTCATATTCTTCATTCCCTCTTCCTTCCCTCCCCCTCTTTTTGCTAGCGTCTCTACCGCCTGTAAGTGAAGGCGATCGTCCATTTGCCCAACCGTATAATTTGCAGAGGAAGTTAGGATGTCCCGAGGCTATCATTGCAACTGTATATTCGGTTCATCTGCCACTTTTAAAATGAAGAAAAGTCCAAGAATTCTCTTTCCGAACCCTTTGATTTGAGGACTATTAACAAGATGCACAACCGCCATCGCCCTGTTTATTGGACGAGCGATCTTCAAACTACCGGCTGAAATTAAGATTTACGATTCTTCTAGAAATACATATACTCGTGGTCTAATTAAGTTTAATATTGGGCTTAGTTTTATGTGCCAATATTAGCCTTGTAGACCTAATATTAAAGGAAGCCGTAGTACGCATGTCCAGAGAACAACAATAGAAGCCGCGCGCTAAATGTTCCTTCTGATAACTACCACTGTTGACCGGGAATGGTTTAAGAAGAGACAGACTCAACATACACGCGCGCTTAGCCATGATTTACAGGTCCTCGAAATTTGAGACCCAAGGCGAAATGAGCAGCCAGTAATCTCTAGCGATCTGTGTACAACATACTGCCATGACCGTCGTCCGAAATGCAAAGTGACAAGCTGGGACGTCTATCCAATATAGTGGGTGCTTACGCTTACAAACAAAACCGGTTTTTTATTCCCTGCCGGTCATTATGTCAGCAGAGTATAGATAATTATTTTGAGTTGCCAACGTCTAATTCAGAACCTGGTAACTTGTTAAGGTATAATAATATGTTCGGGGGAGGGAGAGGGTTCGTTTGGGTCTCTGTCTCGTGTTTTTGCTCCTTTTTTTGTTTTGTTTAACGCTCAATGACTTTGACTGACGGCAAGTGCGTGAAACTGATACGAAAAGGTGGGGAGGAAAAGAAACCTATCTACGGTTTAAAAAAAAAAAAAAACAGTTGTACACCTAGGAGGGGGGGGAAAGCATTTATTCAATGGATCATGAAATCGCCCCCCATTAAAAAATTACCCCCTAATATTACCCCCTAATAAACATTATTAAGTTAAGGTAAACTGAAAAAAGCTATAACATTATTCACTAATCACTTTTCGGAAATATGATTTTATTATTAAAGTATCTCAGTCCTGAAAATAAAAAAGTGTATTATTTGATTACTAAATAATAGAATCTAAAGGCTCTAATTTGGAATAAGTAAGATATTAAAATAGATAATATTATGGATCCAATCATATTTTATAACCAAATATAGAAACAAACTTAAGAAAAATATTTTTGACTATAAAATATCGCTGGATCTATAATATTATCCATTTTAATATCTATTATTTCATTTATATCGATTAATTCTATTTTTAAAGTCACTGTAAATAATCAAATAGTTTTCTGACAGTCATTAAACACCAGTGATTATATTCATGACGTTAATTAGTATAACTGTAGTAAAAATAAAAAGAGTAGAAATATCTTCCAAATGCTGCTTTTCCACAATATGCTTATATGCAAAAATAATTATTATTTGAGTAGTTAAAAGTAAGATCACACAATGAGATCGCAAAGGGCATTCCACTCTGTGAATAAATAAAGTTGACATTATTCCAAAGTCTGGGAAAATCCATCTTATCAAACATATGTGTGTAAGCTATAGGGTTCTAATAGTAGATTTAAAAGTCATTTCCTTTAGATGGTAGCATAGGAAATGTAGCTCACGCAGACGATAATACAAGATGACTGCGTTCTGGTGGTAATTACCAGCCAGACTAAATATTTATGAAACGTGATCCACCGGATAATGATTCTGCGCAAACTCACAAAAAACACGGATGAACAACCCTAAAGAGGATGCCTTCCTATCACCTATTTATTGAAATAAGTAATGACTATTGAAAGTCTATCGATCCTGTGAACATAGTTGAATAGACAATGGTTTAGCAGGCCGAGATTCTAGGCTAATAGTCCCAAGGCGGGTTGCATGCAGTGACATTAACTTATCTACACATCGCAGTAGAAAAGTTTGGTGTTGGAATAGGATTACATAACATCGGATACACTTCGGTGCGTTGTCTGCCATCCCCCATCCTTCTTCCACCCATTCGATTTCTCTGTCGGTAAAGTAAACCACGTTTCTAACTGTTGACGAAAGTCTTTATTTTTCCCATTCTCTGAATTACTTATTCTTATTTAGAAAACGATGGTATGAAGACGGGAGTTTTTTTTAAATTAAAAGATAGGGTTAAAAAATGGGACAGATGAGTTTAAAAAAGTGTAAACGGATAGAATTAAAAATCACTAATTATAAGTAACAAGGTAAAGGTTACCAAGAGGGATCAGTATCGACAACCTCTTCAATAACAATCGAAAAAAAAATTTTTTTTTTTTTTTTTTTTTAACTATTTGTGTATTGTTTACAATCAGTGGGAATACGTTAGAGTAGTTTTTAGCCCATGATGTCGCTAAAAGAACTCAAGAATCTCCTAACTCCATTGACTGTCTTTTTATTATATTAATATACAAAACGAACTTAATAATATTAAGTTCGTTTTGTATCCTTCGACATACAATTTATTTCGGAATTCAATTTTTGCTTGATAAATTTTTATTCAAATTTGGATTTGAAATGCCTAAAAATATATACTTAAATAACTTATGATGTAAATCTATCAAATTATGAACATTTCAAAACGTAGTGTATGTGTGTACTTAAAAGAGAATGTAACTTTTGTTACACGCGCTTTTAAGAGTGGATGGAGTGATGGACAGAGTGGATAGCGTATCCTCCTTCCAGTTAACACTCAACGGGTTCGAATTCTGCCGTTGATATGAATGTTTGTGATGTTTGAATTTTTTAGCATTACTGACTTGGATCGTCTGAGAAAGAGATAACAACAGCTGAGAAGAAAATAAACAAATCCGTCCCTTAAACAACAAATCAGATGCCGAGTTCTTTTATTTTCTTTTTATCTGCTCACATTATATTATAGTTTTATTAATGAACTAGAATGACTTGTATTAAAAAAAAAAGTTATTTTTGCATGCGTCTTTTGATGTATTCCATAAACCAGTACGTGCAGTAGCATTGCGTTTTAAACTTATCTCGGGTAGAATTTTATCTAAATAGCATTGACTTCGTGGCTGATATATCCATAAAGCGATAAATGTATTCATCGATTACAAGTTGGTAGCTACTCATAAGAATTCAAATATTCATATTTATCTTCATCATAAATTTTATAAAGCACAAAACTATCGTCAATTTTTAATGATTTCTGAATTCTGCAAACCAAGCACGAAGGTTTCTCTTATGAAACAGATTAACTTAGCGAGAATGCTGAAATGCTTTGGAAGATGAAATACTACTGTTAAGCATAAAATGCATCTCATTTTTCAAAAACTGTCTGATCTTTTGCGTCACAAACTCAATTTCGAATGAACGAAATCCTTTGAAGGCAATTCATGGATTTTAATGGCACAATAAGTCATTTCTGAAGGAAAGCCAAAGGTATCATTCCAAAAGATTGTCTTTCACGAATGAAGTGTAGTCCGCAGTGAAAGAGTTGGAAGTTTTTCTGCCGCTTATTATCACAGACGTTTACAACAAATCTAGTTATTTCATCCTTAGGACAACAGAAACCTTTATAAGAACTTTTCAGCTGAAGGTGGATTAGCAATTTCATGCGTCGGAGACGGAATTTTTCATCCCGCAAAACAAGTAAACCGACCGGGGAACACGCGCAAATATACTTCCTTATGGCATCAACTTTCTTGTCGTATTACAAACAACAGTAACAGTTAGGAGGAAGGAAGAAAGACCTTCAATAGTTTTCTGGAATGATATTTGTTAAATCTTAACACACATATATTAAAATGCATGCAATTATTTAAATAAAAGTTGAATACCGTCTTATATATACACACACGTGGTAGTGAGGTGGACTGAATTTGATGAATTGTGGTAATTAGGATATTTATGAAATTTTGTGGTGTCAAAATTTCATAAATATCCCAATTACCACAAATTTTAAATTTCCGTTTTAAAACAGACCATTTTCGGATAGTGCAACTACAAAATTTGTGAATTTATGAATGATGGCGTAATTCTTGGATATTCTTTGATTAATTAGTCATTGACTAACGACAAGCCACAAGGCCTGTTGAATGAGTGAATAAATTTTGCGGATCTGTAGCTATAACTTCTATCGCATTGATGCCGTGTGAATTCACCTTTGCAGGAAAAACTTACTATTATCATTAAGAGCCATGTACTTTAAGATATCAGCAATAAAAGTTAGTGTTATATTTTTAGACATGGTAATCTGTAATAATGCGTTGTATTTAATTAATAAAATGGAAAACTAATTATAAATTTGCCTTCGCGATGTCCGAGTGGATAGCGTCTATCCTCTTCAAATCAGTGGTCGTGATTTTGAATCCCGCTTGATACTGACGTTTGTGAAAGTCTCTAAATGTTATTCCTTTTTATATTAAAGACTTGAAGTAGCTTGAAAAAATACTCGCATGACATAATCCGCACCTCACCCCTGTATGTGTTTAGGTTACCAATCTCCTTTCGTAGGTGCGATTGTTAAGATATATATTTTTGGATCAAAGGCGGTATTAGTTTAATTTAAATATTGTACTATAGTTTATTTTAGAATCAATATTCCATATTGGTAAGCGGTGGTTAATTTAGGATTATACCAATTCAGCTGTGATCGTGAGGAGGAAGTGGCATGTTCTCCAACTAGGTTGTTTTTAAGATGATGAGAGAAGAGGACGCCAGTTTTCAGAAATGTTAGAAGGAACCCTACTAGCTATATATAATACCGTTTTACCATCATAAATGTGCCCAGCATCCCGGATGCGACGTGAACCCATGTTTTAATCTTTTTCAAAGGTCTTTGATCTATGCAATCAAAGCCACGTGTTATTCTTTCAGCTACATTGGCAAGGACCAATAATGCTCAAGCGAAATAATAAATAAATAACAGAATTTGAATTCGGCACGAGACGTGTATTTCTTTATAATTTCTTCAAATCTCACTTCTATAATCTTATCTGTGCTCTTAAACATATCAGTTAGTAATTACTTGTATTCGCATTTACTTAGAGGTTTTTACATTTTTTTTTTCTTAGAAAGAACTGGAATAAAGAAAATGATAAATAACCATGTCTATAACTGCTTTAACTACTCTCGCGTCAACCAAGCCCATAAGTAGAATTTAGGAACAATGCAAGTATTATAGAGTTATAAATTACAGTTTATAACTGTAAATTACACTTATAAACTGAATTTACACCCTGCAGTGTTATTCAATGCACCTTCAGTAGCAAGGAGAGAAACGATCCAAGAATCCTACCGAAATACGGCTGGATTTATCCATTCTCTGAATGAAATATAACGAATCGGAAAATACTATTCATTTTCTGTTTCCATAAAAAACAAATGAAACACACAACGCATGTCTTACTGATCCAGCTAGCCACAAATCTCCTATTTATAGTCCGTAGAATTATTACAAGGATCAAATTACAGTATGTGACAACTAAAGAAGTCCAGTCTCTGAATTTTGCGGACATATCTTGTTACTAAAGTTGCCTAGTTTAAACCAGAATGGGAATGTGCATACAAATTTTAACAATGAACTAACTACCAAATCCTCGAAATCCTCCCAGCCAGAGGTTTGGTTTGTGCTCAGGAGCATACGAACTGATAAGGGACCCGTCCTGCAAGACGCGAGACAAATATCAATTTTCAAACAGGTAATTTTGTGCATCTTTTCAATATCCATTTATTAGATGCATCTCGTAACCATTCTAGTATCTGTTGGCCTTGATTTGTCCTCCGTCCATCAATACGAATACACAGTTGTGTATTCTCAATGATAGATTTTGATAAAATTGGTATGTGGAATGTTTACTAACATTTATCGAAACCGTTTAATTTTTCCTGGATATGAATAACTCAATAAAAATAAACAAAACTAGTTGAAACAATAGCTGAGAATATACAATCGTTGCGCTAATCATCTTAAAAATTTGACCTTCATGGTTGATAATTTTACTGTTTCACAACAGACGTTTATTCTTACAGTGCTGTTACATTGTCCTGTTTTTATTATATTTATTTTTTTATTAATACCATGTTGTACTGCTGTTTATCTGTATAATTTTATAAGTAAAAAAAAAGTAAATATTAAAAAAATTACATCCATTGAGGTGCTTGGACCTTTTTTGGAAAATCATAGAGTAACAACAAACGCGAACCACATTCATTTTTTTTTAAAATTAAACAAAAAAATCTACAACACTGCATTAACCAATTCCATTCTTAGTCTATAAATACGGAAGCTAGAATTTCTCCCGGATCTAATTAGTTATTGTTGAAGATCAGAACCAAGTAATCCAGATTGTTGTTCGGATAAACGCAAATCTCTTTAGGAGACGTTCAATTCTTTCTGTTCACTAACATCAAGCCGGCTGACAACTTCATAAATGCTTTCATCAGATGACTAAGACTTTTCTTACCACATACCGAAGAAGGAAGTTCACCATCTGCCAGTGCCTCAATTCTCTTGCGGTTATAGTAGAACAGATGCCCAGAGATTTAAAGGGCGAGGCACTGGTCTTATGGAAGGGTCTCAGTTTAGGTATATTAAATATTTAAAAATTTGAATGACTATTGAAAAGTTCACGATAAAACATTCCAGAAATCTATATATATATATATATATATAAATGTACATATCTGAAAAACAAGTCTTAACATACGTATAACAAGAACAGTTCATATTCAGTCAAATTTTACTTAAGGTATTACTCGTTAAGAATAATATTACTTGTCGATAGCAATGATATTTTATTTCATCTATTTACTTATAATATCAAATGACCAAGGTCGTAATTTGGGTTTAGGGAAACCTTAAGTTACCTGCTCGTAACTTAGGGTTTTCTAAACATAATTTCACTGGGAGATTTTAAGTAGGAAAGTAAATCCTATGTCTGTTAGTTACTTAAAAATATAAAGTTCAAAATCAATTTAAAGTGACACACTTTAAATTGATTTTGCAAAAAAAATGCCTGTATTAAGTTTATGTAAAATGTTTTCGATTTTGTACATTAGATATATATTCGCTTTCCAATCGCAGCAACGGTTTCAAGTCCTCAGTATGAGACCAACTAACTGGCCTTCAAGTGGCTTTGCTTTATAAATGTTTTATTTAGCATATGAAACCAGATCTTTCGAACCAAAGTGCTGTTTGTCCGATGTACTGAAGTCCTTCGTGACCATTTAAATTTCTAATCTGAATCGTTAATGTAGTTAAGATAACTGAATTAACAAATACAGATTTTTTTTTTTTTTCAACAGTCAGTAATTATAAACAGAGGAAATACGCCTGTATGCGATACACGGATCATTTCTCGTACATTTTATTAGTTTATTTGCTTCCAACTTTGCTCTACACTTCACACTACAACTCTACGCTTCAGCCTTCATTGGTAGTCACTTTTTTGCTAATCCGATTCAGCATTTTCGTCAATTTTACGGAAACACTACCAATCGTAATGCAGCTTTATATAACATAATCCGTTTTCTTTACACACGTAATATATAGGTTACTATGAAGATAGTACGAAATTATCTATTGAGGTAGTTCTTTTTTTCTTTTGTTTTTTTTTTACATTATAAGCTGAATGCTTATACATTACTGTCTGACAGTATCGTTTTTTACTATTAGTACCTTCCTATTAATATACATTTATCACTGTTCTGTCTCTTTGAACTGAAATTTGCATTCAAATGAAGAAGCGAGGCTCCAGAGGCCAGTCACCAACTATATTTGCTCTAGAATTAGCCCTGTTGTTAATGTGTATAGTGCGCAGTGGTTCGAAATCACTAGATGTTTGCTTTGTTAGACCGGAAATAGGAAGACCCTGGTCTCTTACTTCGACCTGTCTAGTTAAGTCTCAATGAAACTGCCTGCTAATACTTGAGAACCGAAAAAGGTTGAGGGAATGGCCTTTATCTGGAACGTATCCTCCCCAAAATAAGGACAGTGCTTTATGGCTCTTCTAGTCGTTAACGTTACAGCGTCTCTGGACGACCCCCCCCCCCCTTTCCTCTACAAAGCCAGCTACCGGAAGACATGTCTGTTATTACCATGTGTATTATTCTCTGCCTAATCACAGTCATTGAGTGGTCAGCTTCCTCCAGATGAGCTTCACCCATACCGGTGGGGAAGGTTAGAAGAAAAATACATATTTGTTTTATTTCTTCTCTCACCCCCGCAACAACTGGTCAGTGGACTGCAGGCGAAGTCTGGGAGAGTTTGCAAATGTTTGTTCTATTTTGTGTATTTCTAAGTACACGTTCACTTAGAGGAATTTAGATACTTAGAATTAATGTCTTTTCTCTATCGAAATTACGAAGTCACTTGCAAAATCTGGTATTGTCCAACACTCCCTCAAATGTTAATAAAATATGATATATAGAAGGGCTCTCAAAGATTATTCGTAACTGAACGCTAACATAGTCATCTAATTCTCAGAAAAATGACCAGAACAACTTTCGTTGACAGCATAAATGTTCAACTTCAAAATTATCTTGTTGACTTCATTGATATAGCAGATATGTACACCCAGCAACAGTATCCCTGCTGATTTTACCAGAAAGAATGGGTGGAGAGACACCTCTCTACCTACTCCTCTCGATAGGGGGTAAGTCAAACGTCTTGGTGAAATTCTTGGAAGTTTTAAGGCTTATTTGAAACTGTTGAATCTCAAAACTTGGCAAGTTGTCAAAATAGCCTATATATAAGATTTTATATATATTTAAATATATATATTATCTATCTGATCATTTATTCTATGTATAGTTAAATATAAAAGAAGAAAAAAATCCCAGTAATATCGGAACTGTTTTTTTTTTTGCATTATTTCCACAAAAAAATTCATAGATACTCCCTGTTCTTCTACTAGTATCAGTTCTTTGAACTACTTCATAATTCATACAATAGCAATAGAAAATTATCCGTAGGCATTCAGTGAGAGGGGGAAATGGTACCGATTTAAAAGACCCCCCCCCAAAAAAGGGCAACAAAGAAATGCATGCGATTGATTTAAATTGTTTAATATCATTGACTTTCACGACCTAATAGAATATTGGTCATTTCACTTATCGCGAAGAACCCTGCAATATAGAAATGCCAAAAAAAGACACGTGACTTGCTATTATTAGAAGAACGCACAGGCTCTTCGAATCCTACACTAGCACATAAAAATGTACATAGGGGCAGTTTTGAAGACTACGAAAACAGCGAAGTATGAAAACTGACCATCACTTCCCCCCCCACCATCCATCCGCGGGCAACTTCGAACCCCTAACCCCCCCTTTTTTTCCCTGTCTGACGAAGGACGATGGCCAAGTCTACGACCATAAACTAAACGGGCTTTGGTAATCACTAGAAAGGTCTACATGCTGTTGGTCCAAGTCCCCAGAGAAAAGTGGGGGTCTTGGTAGGGTCATAGCGTTGCTCGAGGGGTAGCTACGGGGATAAGCCGTCGGCGCAGATGGACTCTGGGTAGGCGACGGGAAAAATATTACACATCATCCTCCATGGATTGCAGCAGTAAATCCTGATCTGGTGTAGCCTCTGTGACAGACCTCAGAATTCCATACGTAACCTGGACACTAAACACAGATTTACGGGGATGAGGTGGCTTTACTTCTTCGGGACCTGCCGGCCAGCGGTCTCTCTAGGGACGACGTAGACACTAGCGAAGCCTAGTTTCATAACTGCGAGCTCGCGCGTCCCCTGACTCCGAGAATGAAATTGTTTCTCATAAACAGTGGCCCTGCCTCGTATTCGGAGGCCAATATTTGGATTACCGGTTTTTCGCTGTGGTTTATCCACCGTACTGCCACTACAGGTAGATGACACAAGAGACTGTTGTATTTACGGGGGTTAATGGAGGGAGGGGGGGAAAAAGAGAGGAAAACTGTTAAAGTTACAGAGGAATTGTAGAAAGGAAATTGCTAACAGGTTTTCGTTGTTATGTTGGAGAGCTTCGGTAAAGATGGTTTTGCTCCTAATAGAATTTTTTTTTTATTTATTTCGTGAACATTGCATTGAAGGCACGTGTTTATCATGCACATTCGATTATGCGTCACGTATCTGGCGTATTATTGTTGGAAGCGAAATAAAAAAAAATTGTTGACAAAATATAAGATACGCAAATATGTGCAGAGTATAAAGAAGAAATCTAATACCCTTATTCCATTGCTGGAGTTAAAGAGAAACAAATTGCCCGAATGTAGGCAATTTCAGAACCGAATGAAATCCAGATTTTTCTGTGTTCATACATATAAAGTAACACTCGGCTACGGGCTGTTTGACTGGTGACTTATGTTAGAGAGAGGGATAAAAACATCCTTAGGAACTTTTCATTCTCCCTCCCTCTCGGTACTAAAGTTGACACAGATCGAAAGAGGATATGTAAGAGTAGTCAAGCGGTATTTATGAGACGTGTACCTTACGTTCACGGGACGTAGCAAGTTTCCACTTTGGGGGGTGGGATTCGGCCATACTTTATACAAAATGTATCTGTGGTCAGTACAGCCCACTTCGGGTGACTGGGGGAGTTTTAAACTGCCGTAAGGGTAAGGATAAACTACGCAGTCGCGGAATGTGGTCATGTTGACCTTTGTGACCTCTTGTTGCACAACATCATACCCCGCTGACTGCCCCATTATCAGAAATCGGGGAGGCGAGTAGGTTGAAGGGATGGGAGGAGAATGGGCTTTGGGGAAAGTGATGGAGAACGTCGCACATGGGAGAGAGAGAGAGAGATGGTGTGTTCAGTTGGCCTGCACGTGCTCGATTGTATACGAACGCGTGTGGAGCGAGCGTGGATACGGAGCGGGACAACGAGGTGAATGGGGGCCACGGTTGTATGCTTCTTTCAGCTCTGTCTTTGTTCCAGCATTGCAGGGCTGCGACACTTCAACTGGTGCTCCAACTAGCTCTGGCATAATACACAATAGACAGACCTTTGGCCCATCCCGCTGAGAGAGGTCACGACCCGCGCACACGTCCGTTGCAGCCAAAAGTGGCCTGTATGAGTAGTAATTGAGATGGAGCGACGCTTCGTACTATAACTCTCGCGTTAGGGCTGCTCGGGAAAAATGGGAGGAGGGCTTATGGTGCTCGAGACAAAGAGTCCAAACATTGTCATCTTGCCCTGCAGATGACAAACGCTGAAGGGGCAGAGCGGTGACAAATTTCGTCAACACAACTGCAAGCATCAACAGATATAATGTATGAGTTAAAGTGGGGAGTGTGCTTCTGTTGCTGTTCAGCTACACGGGGGGGAGATCTCAAAGGGGGGACTGCAATTACAGCTTTTATTAGAGAGTGGAACTACAGTTCCAGTCGGCGAAATCACCTCAGCTGTTACCATTTACGATATCAAAAACAACTGCAATATGGTTAGATGTTCAACCTTTTGAACCGAATATTTATCATTTTATCGAAACCAGATTTATAATTTTTAGACATTGAAACATTGTTAAATGTCCTCCTACAAGAAGGGAGGATAGCTAAAGAAAACTCAAAGTATTTTTAGTGCACTTATATACTAATTTAACTTGCTCTTTGAACATAACGAACATGGTCTTTAAAACGATCTGTATAGATCACTTTCCGCCAGTGGTGTATAGCAAGTTCCCTCCCCGTAGAGAATCTGGATCTTGTAAATTCGCGACCGTCTTCCTTTTGCTTACCATCTGCCATTCGTTAACGACCAAGCGACGAAAGACGAGCTATTTATGGATATCTGACATGGAGTGTCCACTGCTTAGAGGGGTGCGTCACTAGATTCATGGACCTTGGGGGGGAGGGGGGGAGAGACAACCTCATCTATGTGCTAACAGGCAGATGCCAATAGGTTTCTTGAAAACAGAAGAAAGTGCTCTGGAATGCAAGAGAAATAATATCGGTGGTCAGTTGACCATATTCGTTTACTGACCAGCTGTGACTCCCTTTGAAGTGCCATCTTGTATTAAATCGTTATAATTCTTGAACATCGTATTTAAGTATATGAATAGCGATAGTAACTTATATAGACGTTCACTTCTACGAGTTTTAATGCATATCCTTCCGTTCTAGTACGAATCCTCTGAATAGAAAGGAAAAATAAAAATCTATGGGAACCACGATTCTTTATTTTGACTTGGATAGTACTTTCCCAATTTTTTTAGAATAATTATCTAGTATTGTGATTTAAGATACACATATGCTGACACAGAAATATACCGTCTCTTTGACTGAGTTCTAAGTGGTTTGTCGTTTCGAAATTTTATTCCTTTCTAAGCGTAAATCCGTTGATTTAGTTGGTTTTAGTAAACTTCTTATGACAAATAGAAATATTTGTGTGTCTCCCTGTATTTTCGTAAGAAGATAGCATTAACACAATCATATCACCAGACTGTGTTGTGTCTGTTGTCTTTAGTAACTTTTATTTTTAATTAATAGATGTATAATCACACAGTTTCATGCAATATCGAAATGGCATAATGGGCGTTGCACTTCTGGCCCTTTCTTCTTATTATTATTTTTTTAAATCAGATCACTGAAATTGGGTGCACATAGATATCTGCAACTGAAACGCGCGCATTACACTGGGTGAGTAGTTGGTCAGAATAATACTAAAACTTTGAAAAATGGTAAAAGAAGCTCTTGAACTTCAAATGTACGGTCATATATGTGCTTGATATAACGCAGAGGCAAAAGACTTACTCTAATAAAAATTAATAGCCGGCAAGTGACATATTATGCCACATACAAATATACATATTTTTTTTTATTAAAATTATGTAAGTGTGAATGTAGGCTTGTCTGCCTGGTCAAAAACAAAAACAGGCTGCGTCCGAATCTCACCGTAGACATGGATGTTTACGTGTCAGATGAATTTTTCCTACTCGATCTGAAACCACCACCTGCTTATTGACAGTCGGAAATTCAATTTTGGGACTAGAGCAGGGTTTTCATATTATCTAATACTTAGCCCGCTCACAGTACTAATAATGCACAATAGGTTTACGATGTTCCGTGGATGTGGCTGACATAAATACATAAAATAATGTATTTTAATAAAACTGAACTAAGATATAAGTATGTTATAGCTAGTCATTTAACGAAAATGATCTCTCAAGAAAAATATACACTTTGATAAAAACACAATAAGTTATGCAGTATCCTGAAGTCACTAAGAAGGTTTTGCAAGAAGAAAAACCACCATTCACTGACAAAATGCTACGCAATCTAAGTTATATACTCAGTTGAACATGAATGCAACAGCTGACGAAGTCGACATATTCGATACTACAAGGATTCCACACGAAACAAATATTTCTTAGAAATACCGCTTGAGTTTAATACCACGCGAAGAATATATGCTCACCTAGAATTCTTTGAGAAGAAAAAAAAAATTGTACTGTCGGCATCCAGGGTTGTTAGGTGACCCGACAACCGCGGATCACAAAGATACATTCATAGAATGTTCTATTTAGAGAGCTGTGTCCTATCTGGCTGGTGTCAAATACATTTTGCTGTCAAAAATACAGCATTATGAATAGAGAAGAGATAAATCTGTATATTTAACAGCATTGCCTTTAAGTTATAGAATAATGACAGTTTGCTTTATAATTATATATAATTGTAACAGATTTTATTATAATTTAAGTTCATGAGTTTAGTTTCAAATCAATGGACTTATAAAGAGATCTTTGAAGATTAGAATCTAACTTTTGGTCTCTATAACTAAAAAAAAAAAAACTTGGAAAATTTTAAAATAATGAGTCTCGTCGAGTCATAAAATTATTATCATCTACATCCGTTTTGGGAGGTACTTTGTAAGAAAACCGGAAGCCGCTGCCCTATTGTTCTTATAGTAGTAAAATTAATGGATGTAAAAATAAAAAGAAAACAATGTGCAACATGGCTGACAGCAACAATGCGAGCATTTGAAAAGCCACACGTGGTCATATACCCCATCTGATGCTCACACTAAAGCAACAGTATCACAATATCTAACAGCAGGTTCCCACACATTCTCAGAGGAAAAAGTATCAAGTATTATAACGTCAGATAAATCCTTATCTTTCTTGGCCGTTTTCATTCCTCCATACTTATACGTAGGCTTAGTTTACGACCCCATAAAACTGCTTTCCTCTGCCTTCCATAAAAAGCCTGGGGGTGAAGTTTGGAAGATAAAAGATGTCTGCTTATATTATGATCGGCTGGACTCACTTCTACCTGACTATCTGTAATTAATTAACCTTTGACGAAACGATCGTCTCATTATAGATGACCTTATAAACATTTAATTATCCAACATAAGCGTCTGTTAACTACACGGATTTAATTGAGACACTATTCAACAAAACAACAGTTTCAATGAATAGGTCTAAAACCTGTTATCAATTTTAGAATGTAGAATATACAATGTCTCAAGGGCTACTAAAAAGAAGTTATCTACCTGAATAGAAATAAGCCGGAACTGTCTAGAATAGTTTCACAATATAGCTTCTCCTGAATGTAATGCACTTATTCCACCTCAGAAATTCGACATCTATGATTTTGAAGTTTAAGTTTCAGACCAAAACAGCTAAGGCTATCCAACAGCATCCATAGAGGGCGCCCCTCATTAGGACGTTAGTCTTTTTTTTTTTTTTGGCGTGTGTGTTATCACAAATTTAATACTGTATCCTTGACGATGTCTCTGTGTCTGAATTCACATTAACAGCAATTTCTGATCTGTATAATTATCAGGGGGGGGGGAAACAATTATTAATTCTCGTTGAGGTTTTCTTAAATGGTTTCGCCTAAAAAATCTAACTGTAGTACTCGGGACTCAACTAATTATCGTAAACACGTATCCACTCAAGTGAGTTTATCTTGCACCCTTTTCGTTTTCTCCAAGAGTGATCATTGAAGGTCGCTTACACTTTCTTTCTCTCTCCTTTAAGGAAGAGAGAAAAAGCAGATCAAGTTTATAAAGAGAACCAGTAGAGTTATTCCGATCTAGAGTACACTGCTGCCCTTCAACCTTATTGGTCTGTCTCTCGTAGTGTTAGAGACCAGTGTGAACTTTTTTTTTTTTTTTTTTTAAATGTCCTTTAGTTATCGATTTCCTTATCCACCCACCTACAGGTAGCATATACAACCGAACAGTCTCCTCCTTTTCCGCCTAGCGGGTCGCTGATTTTAGCGGTTGTCGTAAGAGTGACAGACAGTGGTAGATCGGATGTCATTTGTTTTTATGCACCCCTCAAAACAATACAGGTAAGTGCTCCGATAGGTGTGGAGAACCGGAAGGGGAAACGTCAAGACGATCACTGTAAGAAAATATCTCGCAGGCAAAAAAACCTCATTCGATTACGCCAAAGACGCGGGAGACGGGAAGGACATTGTTGGCGGAAATTTTTGTCTTATCCCTCGATCTTTCTAACTTTCATGACGCCTTTCAGTCTGATGGTGAATATAGCTGGAAAAGTTTCTCCTTTGTTTTGAATTTTAAAAAAAAGGAGTGTCTGTTTTGAAAAAATTGGTCTAGCTAAGCATAATATATATGATATTAATTACGTTATTATATTTATTCCATTACTCTTTTGAAAACGCGCTCTAAAATTAATTTAATTAAAGGGTTGAAGTAAATTGTGAATAATTTACAAAGAAATTGCTTTACAGCAGTAATAATAATTGAAACAGCGCACAAAAATTAGATTCCATCTCCGCCTTGGTACGGTATTTCAGTTCACACGAAAATTACCGACCAAACATGTCAACACTACATCAAAACTACATCAAAATGTCAAAACAAGCAATCATCTTTAAAAACGAAGTTGATGACAGTCGCTGTTTTGATATCAAGTGCTGAGGCTGACAAATAAATTAATTATGTAATTTAAGGAACAGATTTCGATGTGAAACTGCAATATAGCATTCACTATGATAAATCATAGTATCCAGATCAAGTTAGCCCATTATGGAGATGCACCACACCAGAAGAGGCGTAAGATGCACTGCTATCCATTGCACTGCCAATGGCGATGACACCTTTTGCATGGAAAGGCCCGAGTTACAAGTATATTACGTCTGGTAATTTGCTGGTTGGTTTGTACGTTAAGGGAGTTAATGAGTACGATATGAGCCCTTACAAAGGCTTTTCGACTCAGGTAAACGTGGTGGACTTTTCTCTTGGATCTCATATTCTTCAACCAACCAGCAAACACACGCAATTTCAGACATAATACACTCGTTTTGTAGCCTTAGTTAGTCTAACGCAATCTAAACACCAAACCACTAATATATTATATCATCATCATACTCATCTTATTCCTCCTGTGAATAAGGGAATCCGTTTTTAGCCTCATGGTTTGGACTAATTCTCAAATATCAGGTAACTTCCAATATATGATAAGTATTTTGCATGCGAAACAAACCCTGCAAATTACTGGTAAAAATACACTATTGAAAAATACAGTGAAGAGAATGTTCTCCAAATCCCTATTAACAAGTTTAGGTGGTTAGAAAGAAACTCCTGTTTGTTTCCCATAAATAAATGAAAATATTTTAACATGATGAATGGATAAGACTGAAAAGCAGTTGGCCTCTTGTAGATGTTAATGATATTGGAGAAAATAACCATGGACGTAAAATAAATATTATATAGATGTGTATTTAAGAAACAATTAGGGAGTGAAAATATTATGGTGAACGAGAATGATAATACCAAAAATGCATTGCAAACAGGAAGATAAAGAAGCAAAACTATGTGGCACAACGAATCGAGTCATGACGTTAACTAGGCCACACAAACAGGAATTGTTATAACTTAGGTCTGTCTGAAAGATCATTGATGGATAAATGAAATTACAAATAAAAATAAATATGTTAATAATCTACCTTATCTTGAGGAAGGGCGTTAATTCTAATGCGTTACGGAACATTTCATGTTAGGGTAAAAACTTTAAGCCTACTATCCATAATACTGTAACCGAGGTCACACAACATTTATTCTCGAGTCGATATTCTTTATTGAAAGCGCTCGCATGGCATCATAACGATATGAGGGACAAATTCTAGCAAAGATTTTTAACTTTTTCTTTAGCTTTCACCCGAGGCTTAAAAGGGAGAGGGTGAAATGACGCAGAAAACAGGAAATGATCAGGACGAGTTCGGTCAGAGGTCAAGTGGCGACACGGCCCATGACACCAGAACTCTTTTCTACTGCACGTTTCGGTGGGCACGGAATATAGAGTCTAAGGCTCAGACTAAGGCATGACAAACACCAACATCGAAAAATGGAATAGATAGGAAATGACTCTTAACAGTTGCAGTATTCAAAATCTCGTGAAATCCTTTGCTAAAAAAAAAACAGTTTATTTAACATTAATTATCTTGCCTTCAAGAAGATACAAACTTTATAAGGTAAGATGGGTTAAAACCCTCTAGTCGCAATTAGTATCTCCACCTCCGCCTCCAGGTGGAGATACTGATACGTGATAGAAAACTGGATCTGAGTTATGTCATACCCTCCCTTGGGAATTACCTTAAGCCAATAAACATTTATGAAGATATTTGTTTTAATTTTTTTTTTTTTCCCCTTCGTGAAGAAGCTTATTCAATGAATACCGCGTCGAAGCACGCGAGATCGGCACGGTTGTAAATTGTCGCTGTCTCCGTGATAGGGTTGACAGAAGACAAGAAGATGTCGCCAAAAGTGTTAAGGCGTTCTTTTTTTGGCATAGAACATACTTTCATTTGAACGTGTTTTGATAGCGTGAAATCTATCTGCGAAAAACGTGATATTGGCTCGCGATTGGTGGGAAAATACGGAGTTGGGGGGGGGGGGGGGAGTGTAAAATCGTGCAGTAGAAGAGAACATTTACCCCCTAAGGATCCTCTAACGAAGTAGAACAAGAGACTAAAAGAGCGATTTTTAAGGTCGGAAAAGGAAAAATTGAAAAGTTAAAAATTACATTTTTTTTTTAAAATTCTAAACTACAGTTTCTTTATTAATTTATAACAGTTAACATTCGTTCCAAAAAGAGTAATTAGAAAAATGTCATTTCCAAGTTCTTAACTAAACAGGTAGATAAATGGAGGTTGACAGTCCTGTTTACATCCAAAGACAACGCTGACGTTTGAAAAGAGTTCGTGTATTATAACTTATAATTTTTTCCCCCTTTGGTACACTGTTTACCTTTGAGCAGTAGACAAACATTGATGAGGATTTATAATTAAATTCAAAATGAAATTAGTGTAGGGGAGCAAATCTAAAAGAAAATAGCAAGCTCTAAGTACATCTAAAGATTTGTAATGCGTTCAAATGTAAGGCATAAGGTCTCGGAGGAGGTTAAAGCATCTTTCTATATATTATTCATCTCAAAAAGACAGGGAGGGATGAAGGCAAGGGAAAAAGAAGAAAGAATGCGCAAAGCGTAATCTAGAAAGGCCCTCTACAAATAAATAAATTTAATAACGGAGACACTATTGCAGAAACCGGGGACTCTGTGATTGCACGCGCAGGTTTTGCAAAGCTTCTTTAGTAATGAGCAAACGCTTCGAGAACTCAGGATGCTAAAATGATTATGTTTACCGACTAATAAGACTAATGGGTTATGTGTGTGTGCGTGTGTGTGTGCGTGCGTGTGTGCGTGCGACGTGCATGCGTGTCTGGGCGAAAAGCGGGCATCGGCAGAGGCGAAAACAGAATTAATACAAAGATGAAAAGGGCAAGTTCCATAGAACTGTCACTTTAGCAAGCTAAGACAGTAATGGGGACAGAAAAGAGCCAAATCCCAGCTTATTAGATACAAAGCTTAATTAGGTACGGGGCCCCCTTTGCTTTTAGTTTTCCTTCTTCGGTCGCAATGAACTCAGAATGACAACTAATATGTTTTAATGTTATATCTTCTATCTCGCTGTCTTCAACGGCAGTCGAGAAGTTTTTTTTATCTTCTTTTATTTATTTACTTTTTTCATTCGACACAGTACTTACTACTGAAAACAAATGCTAATTTGCACAAAGATTTGAGTAATATGAGCTCCTTTGAAGTAGTTTCAGGAAACGCAAATTGCTCACCGAGCACGATATTGTTATCATCGGAAAGATGATAAAAAGCAACAGCTTTCTATTTTAGACATAGATCTGACCAAATTATTTTCTTTCTAAATTAAAAATTCTCCATTTTCGCGATTTAAATTGTCAAAGTTAGTTGTCGCTTTCTGAACGAAATTGCAATTATCCATTTTCTCTATTTGGTGTTACATTCGTCTGATTTGATAACATATTTGGTCTTTCTTGGAATTGTTTTTTGTTGATATATATTTGATCTCTTCCCCCCCCCCCTCTTTGTCAATTAGTTGTTTTTTTTTTCCCGTAATCGTTCTCTTTTCAACAATCCCAGCAAGAGCTATGAAGAATTTCACTTTAAAATTTAAATGACAAACAGTTTTGTGAAATCGAATTCCATACAAGTCATATTAAAACAAATTCAGCAGAATTAGTGAATACTGAGTTGAACATTTCTTTCAGTTATCAAAACGTTGCATGGCAAAAGTTGTGTACCTTTCATTTAGAACAAAAATTGTTCATTTCTTTCATTTAGCAAAAAGTTGCGTGGCAAAAGTTGTGTGCATTTCTTTTAGAACAAAAATTGTTCATTTCTTTCATAGTGAGAATTGTACTCGCAGCCAAATCTGCATATTTCTTCATAGTATAATTCATAGTCGAGTTAAATTAGACTTTGATTGTTAAAAGCGTTAGAATATTCTAGTAGGTTGTAAATATTGTTGCGCACAATTATTGCAATTCTAGTACATTCTAAACCAGAGGTCGGCAACTTGAGGCTCTTTGAATGAATAATTGCGGCTCTTTTAGTTATTAAACCATCTACTTTTGAATAATGCAAAATGAATGGTATTTATTAAATTAGAAAGTAAAAACCCTAAATTTAGCATTTGCAATAAATTAAGGACATTTTACATTAAGTCAAGGATATTTTACAATTGAAAATAGTACATGCGATGCTGAAAAATTTAATACTTTCATGTTTGAACTCTTTGAAATCATACGCGATAATCCTTCTTTACATTCTATTTACATTTTACAAAAATTCTACTTTTTGGTGGATATGACTTCCCATTTAAACGCACTAAATAAGAAACTACAGGGAAAGTGAAATACAGCAGTTTTGCTTTTAGAAGAAGTGATTTCGTTTGAACCAAAATTATATTTGTTTGCGACAGTCTTAGAAAAATGCATATTATTACATTTTCCTACGTTGAAGAAATATCAACGATAACAAGCTGATAATAATTCCATAAATTTTACCTTTTTCAAAGAAATTGTGGTAAATATGCGATCTGCATTTAATGGGAGATTTGAGGAATTTAGAAAGAACAAGGCAACTGTCATTTTTATTGCGACCACTTGAAATTAATCCTGTCGAATTAAATTTTTCACCTTTTACTAGAATTGATGAGGCTGCATTTCTACTTCATTTAGAGGACCTGAAAACTCGGGATTTATGGAATTCAAAATTTAGAAATCTTAAAGCTGACCTGGAGGAGTTGGAAAGACAAAAATCTACCTTTGCAATACAAAAAAATGGTCTGAAATAGAAGATCTTAAAAAAGCAAGATAAGATTGTATTTGACACGTGGAATTGTTTACCGGACACTTATCATTAGATGATTTCAAACATACGCATTTGGACTTCTATCGATTTTCGGATCGACATATTTGTGTGAGCAAATATTTTCTAATATGAATTTTATTAAAAGTAAGTTGAGAAACCTACTAAACAACATGAGTCTTTCGTCATGTTTGAAAATGAAAATTACGGCGTATTCGCCGCATATTGAGAAACTATCCCAAGAAGTTCAACAGCAAAAGTCGCACTGAGAAGATATTTTAAATTAAAAAAAAAATTAAAGAAATAGGTATGTTATTGGATTTTATACATATGTTTTTGTAAGGAGGAGCAAATCTTCGTTTTATTATTTATATTTAAAAATATCATATAATTTCGTGTGACATACCACCCATGTGTTTTGCAAGTATGATAACGTGTTACTGTAAAAAAATAAAAATAAAAATAAAAAATAAAAAACTGAATAAATAATTTAATTATAATATTTTTCAATGTAGTTTCTAAATTTAAAGCAGTGATGAGCAATTAAATAGTAAATCAAATACTCGGTTCGATCAGCATAAAGAATATTTTCTTTGATAAGAAAGTATTAATTTATTTTCCATTATTTAGGTATATTTTAATTTTTTAACCTGCACAAATAAATCCACATGTAAAAATCAACATTCATAAAATAGATTTTTAATTAAAATATATTAATTCTGCTGTACAAAACGAACACCGTGGACCGCACAAGAAAACCTGAGAGGGCCGCATGCAACCCACGGACCATTGATTGCTCATCACTGCGTGCGGCTCCCTAATTTTTTTTTTTTTTTTTTTTTTGACAGATATAATTTTAAAAATGACTCTTCAATCCAAAAAGGTTGCCGACCCCTGTTCTAAACCAAATTATTCAACAGAAATAATGTCATAGGCCGCACTTTTGATTGGACAATATTTATTTAATTTGAAAACAAGTAATAAAAATACATAAAAGGGAATTACAATTCAAAAATGATTTTTTTACTTCTTTAAATAATACAATCACAATTGTAGCTTTTCCCATTTCGTTAAAAGAAATCAATTTTTATTGCTTGATCTTATGCAATGCTACTTTGTTGATCCTCAAGACTAAACTTATATAATCACCAATGGCATGTTTAATTGTCTTTCGTGGTTCAATTAAGTCAGATATTTTCAAAAATACAGTTTAACAGTATCACTGTTAGTGTTCACAGGTAATCTTTTTTTGAAGCAGAACATTTTCTCGCTGTGTTGGTTTAAAAGCATTCTGACAGACGGTCTCCCATAGCATTTGTTATCTAACTGTGCGAATAGTGGTGAGTACACGCGTGTCCTTTGAAACGCAGGACCAAAATCGACAGGTGGGAACAACCCATTGAAATAATGCTTTTGTGAGTTGGATGTCAATGAAGAACCCGGCTGTCTTCAGCAACGCAGAGTATTTAGGATTTTGTTAGGGTTGGAGTTACGCCAAGCAAGTAAGCTGGTATGTGGTACTCCGGTCTGCTCTTCTGTTTAGCTATTGAGAAAACTCTCTTCCTCCGCCTGAGACCGTTACAGAGACGCTCAGTATCGACAGTTATTTGTGGAATTTTTTTTATTAAATTACAATAGAGAAATTTGTCAAGCAGAAGTGTAAGAATAATCAGCCGACTAAACACGAGCAATAAACAGCGAAAAATAAATAAATAAACAGGGAAGTAATAAGTCAGCAAAATACTTCTAGTGGAGGATTAGATAGAATGTATAAGTATTTAAAATTGAGAGAATGTGACATGGGCTTCATGAGAAATGAAATGATCCCTGTTCAGTGTAAGAACTTTTTTTTTTTTGAGCGTGAACAGTTTATGTAAATAAAAGTAGATAGAGTACGATACGATGTATACTTAGCAAGGTACAGAGAATCAGGTTATTTACGTTTGAATTTCTATTCAAAAAATCGGAGCAAAAATGCAGAATATGATGAAAAATAAATAATTGCCAGAGGTAAACAAGAAACTATATTTACCTGTTCAGCGGAGAATTAAATAGATTTATTGAAGTTCTTCCGTTTCTTTGATTTTTCAAACACCGTGAAAAAATAAATAAATAAAAAAATGCGCGTCTTACTCCGCTTCTTTAAAAGCACCGACCTCGAAGGCAACTTTTATATACACTTATTAATTTCTGCTTAGAGCTTAAGAAAAGCTGGTGTGTGTCTTATGCAATCAGAACTGCAAAAGAGGATAAATGTTCAAATATCGCTTCCATATCCCTCTCATGTAAATAACTAGATTGACGTACCTTCGTCTCTCGGATTCGATCAATAGTAAAAGACTGAATTCTCCCCCACCTCTCCCTCCCCCCGTAGTAGGAAGAGGGAGAGCTACGATAACCGAGTACAAACACTTCACTTTCTACTCCTACCCTTTCTAAGACGAAAACAGTTAGCAAAGAAAGGAAGGAATGAGTAGGAAATACGTACTGATGAAAAATAATGTTAAATTTTCTTTCAGATAATTTATTTAAACGATTAGCTAACTCTAGACTCTTTTTGAATTCGTAAATTGTTTATCCCATCGATTAAAATAGGTTGCGAATAAAATATAATCTGAAAAATGATTTTATTTTTTAGAGAGCAGCTTATAATTATATATTGCAATACCAGTGTTAAGACATGCGTGAATTATTAATTTAACTTTAGTAATGTCAGTTTAAATGCATCTTAGAGAAGTCAGCTTGTTTTATTATTTTTCTGAACAATGAAGGATGACTAATTCATTGTTCAGATATTTAATAATCTATATGAATTGACTCAAAGGGGACCTATGGGGAATAGAGATAATTCTAGGTTTTGCTACATGTTTCAAATTACATAGCTTTATGAAACAAAAGAGAGAGAGAGAGAGAAAATTAAAAAATAAAAAAAGCAGTCTTTGAGGACTGAACAAACTGAAATCAGCAATAATAATGTTAGCTTTTTTTTTTTTTTATTCGCTTTACGTTATTAACCAGTTGCTTTAATTGTTGCAAGTGTTCCATCTTTTCTTTGATTTTTTTGTACTTATATTTTATTGGTTGTACTGAACACATATATTATGCAGTGGCGGCTCGTGGCTTGAAAGCGTGGGGGTGCTGCAACTTTCGAAATATACATACCCACTGTAAGTACAGTATATACGTGTTTGGATAAAATATCAAAATTATTGTAAAAATTAAAAAAAAAATTAAACATGAAAAAATATTGTTTATTATCGATAAAATTATACAGTTTGGTATAATTCAAAATTACTTAAAAATAAAATCCATTATCATAACCCCAATAATGTTCTAAAATAAAAACTATAACAAATGTCTTTAATTGTGATGTCGAAATATTTAAAGAGACTGAGTAAACACGATAAGCACTACGAACACTCTACTACTGGCGCAAGCTGCATATAAACAACAGTGGAACTACGCGACGGACAGTGCCGCATTACGCTAATAGCTCGCATCTCACTTCTTCTTCTACTACGCGTTATTCCCGCTTCCCATGCAGGGCTCGCGTGTTACTTTAGATGCGACTTCTTGTTAGTATTACTCCCAACCGACCCGTCGCCTAGTCTGCCGCTGGGGGGGGGGGATATATTTTTTTGACTGTAGAGGCGTATGTTCATGGGGCCGGTTTGCCTGTTTTGCGGGATGAAAAACGCCAGATAAACTGGCGGAAAAAACCCTACTGACCGCGCCCAAGACCGGCTAACTTGGCTATGCCTGAGGAAGATCCTCAAATTCTTCACGTCTACAACGGGAATCGAACCTGGGACACTCCTTCCCCACGCATATGGCCGCGAAGCGCAAAGCCACTAGGCTAATCTCGCGGTAATAGCTCGCATCTCACCATGACGTGCGTATGCTTGCGCGCGTAGCAATATGACACTCTGGTAAACACAGTGCTGCTAGCGTCCTTCGCCCACCTCAGTGCTACAAGATGGATTTTTATTACTTTTTATACAAAATAAGAGAATTGTATAGGATTGTTGATGATAAAATTAAATTAATATATTTATATATCTATCGAGAAAAATTGGGGGTGCTGCAGTTCCTGTACACGAGCCGCCCCTGATATTAGTCTAACCGCACCAAATCTTGTCATATTATTCTCTTTTGTTTCTGTGTCTTCTTATTTTGCTCTTTTCGTTCGTATTTCCAGGTGAGTGTATAATATTGGTAGCATCACAATTTTTTATCTGTTTGTTTTAGTAATATGTAAAAAACTTACGATTTCTAATTATTGAAGACATGCTGATATGTTATTGGCTTTGTTTCATTGTTAGTTCCTGTGTATTGATTACTATTCCAAGATATTTCAATGTACCAACCTGCTCTATAGTTTTTCTATTTAGTTTGATTTACATGTAATCAATTACCTAACTATATCAGTTTTTGCTTTTATATTAATACTGAATTATTTGTTCAAAATTACATAGATCTATCTGTAGATCATCTTCCGATTCTTTTAATAATACTACACAATCTATATTATATGCTTTGATTTAATTTTTGTTTGTTTTAATTGGGGGGGGGATTATCATAGCAAGAGTGGAATTTAGAGCTAATTGAACCAAGAGTTCAGATGATATTTAACTTTCTTTAATTTGTGGTGCTTCGAAAATGGCAAGGGCTTTTATGTGGTTTAGTTAACAGAACTTATCATTGAAAGATTCAAACACATATCGATATTTCGGAATTTCTTCTCTCTGTATATTAGGAACGGGAGCGAAACATCTAGTAAAGAATATTATACTACGTACTTAGCTGTATTGTTACATTCTATTTGCGTATACACTGTGTGTGAGAGTGCGGTGGAGGTAATTACCATGAATTTTAGAACAGCAACAATCAGATCGAAAAGTGTTTGATAAGATCTTGTTGCAGGACTGCATACGAAAAGACAGTTAACTCTGGTCACTTCCTAAACGTGCTCTTTCTGAGACATTTTCTGATTAAAAATGCATTCCATTCCGATGTGTGTATTACGCTTGGACACATTATTGGAATTTGGTTTATGGAAGTTCTTTCAATACCGACTTCATATAATTTTGATCGTCTTCGAATTCAGAATAAAAACATTAAAATAAATATATTTAA